>NC_133839.1:1510000-1810000 GCF_047830755.1 Zonotrichia albicollis | reverse complement strand
CATAACTGAGACAGAATCTTATCATTTGAAGGTCTTAGCCCATCTTATGTGCTGTCCCACCACACCCAGGGGCCCTCAGTGTGGAGCTGCGCTGGGAACTATGGCCCACCCTGCTGAGCCCAGCCCTTGCCCAAGCCCTGTCTGTCCTGCAGGAGACCACCAGCCCTGCCAGCATGAGGAGGGCTGGGGTTACATCCCATGGGCACCTTCCTCCTTCCCAGGAGGGGAACAGTCCGTGTGCACATGCAGGGGGACGCAGGAGCCCCCAGTGAGAAGCATGGCAAAGGTGACCTTGCCGGGCTGCAGCCACCCAAAACTGGTTTGCCCTCCCCCCGGCATGGCAGTGCCAGTTCCATAGGGCTCAAAGTCTGCCTCCACCCTGTTTACACCCTCTCTGCCCCAAAGCCACCCAAAGCCTGGCTGCTGAAGGCTGGGCTGCTGTCACCTCCCAGTGCCCCTGCCCCTGGCAGAGCTCAGTGGGGACTGGGCCACCAAGGGACATGACTGGCAGCACCTCATCCCACTTAGAGCCAGAGGGGTGCCCAGAGCAGGGACGCTCACACCCAACAGGACACAGTGGCCATGGTCCCAGAGGAATCCCTGTCCCTCTGCCCCACGGCCAAGGGGCTGGATGGGCACAGTTGCACCCCAGGACAAGGCCAGGATGTTCCCAAATCTGGGACAGAAGCAGCAGGCAGAGGGTTTATTAATAGCATCCCAAGGAGCTTTGGTTTGTTTATCTATCCTGCAGCAAACTCGCTTTGCTGCATTAATCCCCATCTGGAAATAATTCAGAGGAATCCACCAGCCCAGCCCAGCCCCAGGGCAAGGGCACAAACCCAGTGCCATGTGCAGCTGCAGCCCCAGCTCATCCCATCTGCAGCCACAGGCTGTATGGAGACCTGAATTTTGAGGGAGTCCTGTCCCAAAATGCTCTTCCCCCGCAGGACTTTCATTGCCCACTCCCTGCATCCGTCTGGAATCAGGTGAGAAGTGCAACATTCATGCAAAAAATAACTCAAACCACTATTAAAAGCAAGGTCATTTCCAGCTTTTGTGCACAAAGAGCCCAGGAGGCTGAAAATCCTGAAAACTCAGCTCCTCCGGAAGGCCCTTGCTGTCACCCTGATGGCACGTGGCAGGAGAGCTGTCCCTGCCAGGGACATGGCCAGACATCATCCCACACTTGCCTGGTGCCACTCCTGTTCTCCATCCACTGGCTGCACCCTGCTGCCATGGCAGGCTGGGGACACGTGGGGTCCTGAACCCCAGCAGTGCCACCTCTGCCCTTTGCCACCTGCTGCCAGTGCTGAGGGCCCTAGCACTGCCCCTTCCTGGAGCATGGGGACCCAGAATCACACAGGAGGAGCCCAGGGCCCCGTCCCCAGCCAGAGAAGTGCTCACCAGTGCCCCGCTCCCCCTCCACGATGCCCCTCCTGTGGTTCTGGGCTCCACATGGAATGTGGCAGGACAGGCTGCTCCCAGCAGCTGCTCTGCCAGGCCAGCTCAGGTGCCTGTGCCAGGGGAGGAGCCCCCAGGGCACAGCACTGGGCACTGGCCCTGCAGCCAGCATGCCAAAAGCATTCCCAGAGTGATGGAGGGGATGATCCCTCCTTCAGGGGCTGGCTGGGAGCAGGGGGACATCCATGGAGGAAGGAAGCAAGGCCCAAGTCCCCCAGAGGGGCTCTGGTGCTGGGGGGAGGCAGGGAAGCAGGGACATGGGCTGTGGGACAGACAGCCATGGGTTTGGTCACCCAGCACTGCGGACCCAAAGGTGCTGGGCTGAGCACAGAGCTGCTGGCACCTCTGCAGGGAGGGATGGGCCCTTCCTACCCCCTCACCCACTGCTGAGTCTTTGGGGAGAAATGGAGATAGGGGAGGAGGTGCATTAGCACTCAGTGATAGCTCTTATCCATTCCTTGAAGGCTTTAATTTCTCGCACATTTCTCGCACATAATTTCTCTCCCAGGTAATTAAAGGTTCAAGGCAGGACTCACATGGAATTTCTGACCCATCTGCCCTGGGGCACCCCAGGTTTGTTCTTCTGGGAACATCTCAGCTGGGGCTGTTTTATGGCAGGTGACACCAAGCGGCAGAATGGTGCATGAGCTCTGTGCAGGGCTGGGTGCTGTCCACGGCTGATGGAATCCTCTGGCTGCTGCAGCCCTGCCCCAGCGCAGGGAATATCCAAGCACCAGGACTGCCCAGGAGGCACAAGGTCCCTGCCAGCCCCAGGGAGGCACAGGCTGGGGTCCCTGCTCAGCCCTGAGGGGGTTCCTGGTGTTGGGCTTTTGCAAGAGCTCATAAACCACATGGAAAACAGATGCAGAAAATGAGCCCTGAGGAAGAGCTGCAAGAGCTGCCCAGGCAACACCAAGCCCTGGCCAAGAGCTGTTTCAGTATCACCCTGTGCAGCCCAGTGCTTCCAGTTTGGCCCCTGTTAGCCCAGACCAGCTACCTGGGCTCTTGTCCTTGCACCCTGGTGTGGAGTCAGGCAGGGAAAGCCATGTAGGCAGCAGGGCACAACTGGAAAAACAGCAGCAGGGTTTGTGTGTGAGTGTGTGTGAGGAAAGGGTCAGGCAGGAAAAGCCAAACCTGGCATGAGCCACAGAGCACGAGGCCAAGCAGGAGCTTCTTGAGCTCAGCTCTCCTCCCACAGCGGAGCAACATCTGAGGTTTCCTAACAACTCTGTCAACCTCAATTTCAACCGTCCTACTATCCCAATGCCAAAATTTTTCATGCAGTTGGCCAGGAGAGCAAACACTCCCAGCACAGCAACCCAGCAGGGCAGGTCACGTCTCCCCACCCGCCACAGGCAGGGCTTGCCCCGAGCCAGGATTGTCAGCAAACAGGACCAGGATGTGCAGCCCAGCAGGAGCAAAGTGTCTTTAATAGACCTGGAGCTCTCAGGGCGCTGCACACAGCCCATGGCATCGCTGTGCCAGGCCCCTGTCCCCTGCCAGGTGGTGCTCGGTGCCACTGTCCTTGCTGCAGGGCCACATGCTTGGGGGAACCGAGCATGAGCCAGGTCCAGGTCCGGCATGGTGACCCCTCCGCGCGGCATGGGCATGTTCTGTGCTCAGGGCCAGGGAATGTCTGTGATGGCTGGACCAGGTTTCTGAGCCATCAGCAGGGCAGACGGGCAGGATGAGGGGGTGGTAGCATCCTGATCCCCTGCTGCTGCACCCCAAATCCGGACAGGATGGGCAGGAAAGCCGTGCCCAGGCTGAAGCCCTTCGTGGGCTGCCAGCACAGCCCCGGCCCTGCAGTCCCCAGCGGGTCCCAGAGGCAGTCGCGGGCCGGCCCGGGGGCTCAGCTCTCGAAGGCGGCGGTGACCCCGCAGCACAGGCACAGCCGGCAGCAGCCGCGCCGGGGCAGCAGCGCCGGGGGCACCGGCTCTTGGCACAGCCCCGCCGGCTGCTGGGTCACGGGCGGCTCCTTGCCCGGGCCCTTGGCGGGCAGCGCGGCCGGGCTCCTGCCGGCACCCCGCGGCTGCTCCCGGTCAGCCTTGACGGCCAGGAAGGTGGCCAGGTCCAGGTCCAGCATGGTGACCCCTCCGCGCGGCGTGGGCGTGTTCTGGCGGCACTGCGGGCACGGGATCCAGCGCTGCTCGTTGCTGACCGCGTCCAGGCGCCTCAGGCACGCCTGGCAGAAGGTGTGCCCGCAGTAGAGGCGCCGCGGCAGCCGCACGCCCAGGTCGTAGGAGGAGTAGCAGATGATGCACTCGACGCGCTGGCTGCCCCGGCTGGGGGTGCGCGAGTGCGCCCCGGCACTCGGCCCCGAGCCCTCTGCACGGGGGCTGCCACCGGCCTGCGACATGCTGGGGAGGGGGAGAGCAGCCGTCAGGGCACGGCCGGGGAGGGGCACAGGGGTGGGATGCCAGCTCCGAGTGCCCCCACACGTGGGAGCAGCAGGATCCCCGCCCAGCACCCTGCCCGGTGCCTGCCATCCCTGCCAGCCCTGCCCGGCAGAGCGGGATGCTGCCACTGCAGTGGCACTGCCACTACATCCATGGCATGTCCCAGTGCCACACCGGGAGCTCTGCAGGGAACGGGGCTGGCCAGATCTCAGCAGCCTGCTCACGGTGCAGCCTGGGGCTGGGGGAGCAGGGTGGGAGCAGGAGTGAGGTGGCTGGCTGGGCTGGGGAGCAGCACTTGGAGACCAGGCAGTGGCACAGCCTCCGGCTGAGCTGGCACAGGGGTGGCACCGAGACTCGTGGGGAGGGGTCTGAGGGGACCCAGCCTCATCTCAGGTGGGGTCTGGTACACACTAGTATGTTTGCAAACTTCTCCCGGAGCCCACCAACACTCTGTTCCTTCTCGGGTGACCTCAAGTGTGTTGGTGCACACGGGTACCACTCTCTCCCCTCCTCCCAGTTCCCCCATCCCTACCTGTCCTGAGATGCCTCCCAGGGCCTCGGATTTGGTGGCAGAAGGGCTGTGCTGTGCCGGGGGCTGTGGCAGTCCCGTGGGGAGCATCGGGGGGCTGAGCCGCCAGCCAGCTCCCTGTGGCTGCCCGTGGCCGTGGTAGTGGGCAGGGGCTCACCTTTCAGGGACAGCTGCTATTGGATCTGCTGCAGGGAAGCCAAGCCCGGGAGATTGGGTTACAAGCACCTGGGTAACAAAGACCTCTGAAATCTAAGCCCAGGAATGGTCAATAACCATCAGCCTGTGCTTCATGACAGAAGGAACCGTCCCTGGGAGGCCAAGGAGCTCTGGGTCCACCCTAGGCAGAGAACTTGGATGTTGTCTGGACCTGGGCAGCAGCAACGGAGTCTTCCACGTCCTGGGCCACCCTTCAGAGCAGGAACATCCGGGCAGACGTCGGCCAGCAGAGACCCCCTGGCACTGCAGCATCCCCAGGTGCTCCGGGCTGTGGGCACAGCTGTGACAGGAGCGGGGGGCACGGTGGGGTGGCAGGGCTGGCACTGCTGCAGGGACACTCTGGCAGTGCCCAGACGTGGGGTGTGGAGCCTGGGGGTGACTGTGACCTGCCCTGCCCTGCCCTGTGGGGCTGCAGGCTCTGCAGGCTCAGTTACCAATGCTCAGCGTCAGGCTGGGGACACCCCAGCACCCCACAGGGACACCTGCAAGGTGCAGGACCCAGGGGAGGTGACAATGCCAGGGAGGTGCCAGACTGTCCCCACAGCTGCCCGGGCTCCAGCAGCGAAGTCCCAGCCTTAGCATGGAGGGGCTGCAGACTGAAGAGGGAGCGTGGTAGGGGGACAGGTCCTGAGCCCGGGATCCTGGGGGAGGAGAGCCCATCCTGGGGGAGGAGAGCCCGTCCTGGAGGCAGGGCAGGGCAGGAGGGCCAGGACAGGCAGGGCAGGCAGGAGCGTTCCCGCGGGCAGCAGCTCCCACTGCCGGCGGGAGCGGGCACGCAGACAGGCAGCGCCGCCGCCTCACCAGCAGCCCTCGGGCCGTGTTCCCAGCACAGCTCAGAGAAGGAATTGGGCATTTTGGAAATGAAGATCCCCACGGGGTCACTGCAGAAGGGCTCAGCTCCTGACGCTGGTGCCTGCGAGCGAGGAAGCAGCTCCGGGAGCACGGCACCCCTGGGGCACACATCCCGACCCAGGAGTGACCCAGCCCTGTCACGGGCTGGGTGTGCCATGGGTGCCCAGACAGGGGGTGGCACCTCGTGGCAGGGTTTTGCCTTCCCGTTGCCAGGCCAGTGGCAAACACAGGTGGTGGGGCCGGTTTGGGACAGGGCTGTGCCAGGGAAATTGGTTCTGGTCAAACCAATTGGAATAAGGGCCGTGTGGATCAGGATCCAGCTGTGTAGGATTCCAGCTGTGCCCTGGCATGCTGGGGTACCACCGTGCCTGCCTGTGCTGGGTGCAGCCCCTGGGTGCTGGCAGCCAGGGCAGAGCTGGCTTCTGGCGGGCTCAGTGTGTTCCTCCAGGGCCGTGCAGGGCTGGGGCTGTCCCAGGCTGTGCTTCTGCCACCCAACACACAGCGCTGGCCTGGCTCAGCTGCCACAGGGACAGCAGAGCTGCAGTCCCATGGGGGCTCTGCCACAAAACTTCCGTGGGTGAGAGGGCTGGGCTTGGCTCTGTGCACAGCCAGGGGTGCCCTGGCACTGCTCAGAGGCAGTGACCCCTCAGGCTGCCTCTCCTGCTCCACATCCACACCCACACACACCCCCAGGTGTCCTGCCTGTCCTCCTTCCCCCTCCAGCGCCTGCCCATCAGCCCTCATGTCCCTCCCTGATGCCAGCAGAGCTCTGTCCCATTGAGGGGCTGTGCCCAGCTGCCCTTGGCCACTCCTGCCCCTTGCTGGGCACCCCAGCTCAGCACAGGCAGGGTTTGGGGCAGGGGAGCCCTTGGTGACAGGGACTGTGCATCTGCCACGCTGACACCAAGGGCACCACCAGCCCTGCCAAAAGCCCACCTGGATCCAGGAACAGTGAATCACAGAACCATTAAGGTTGGAAATTATATTTTAAATCATTAAGTCAAATATCAACCCAGCAGTACCACGTTCACCCTAACCTATGTCCCCAAGTGCCACATCGACTCATGTTTTGAACACTCCCAGGGATGGTGACTCCACCACGGCCCTGGGCAGCCTGTGCCAGGGCTTTACAGCCCTTTCAGTGAAACGTTTTTTCCGAATATCCAACATATCCCCTGGCACAACCTGAGGCTATTTCCTCTTGTCCTGTCACTTGTTACTCGGGAAGAGACCAGACTTCACTTCCCAACAGCTCCTTGCAGGGAGCTGTGTGGAGCAATAAGGTGTCCCTGCAGGGAAGGCAGATCTGCAATCAGCAGCGACACACATGGATGGCAAACGTGTTTCCCTGTTCCCAGGATCATCCGCGGGCTTGCAGGGACCTTCGGCCCCGCGACAGGGAGCGGCACCCTCAGGGAGAGCAAAGGTCCGATGGGGATGAGCCAGAGCCCTGCACCGCCACCCACCTCCAGAGGCAGGAGTGGCACTCACCCAGCACAACCCTGGGCACCCGCGGGCACCTTGGCAGGGTGGGCACAGCCGGGGAGCGCCCATGGGACTCTGCGGCAGTGCCCGGCCCATCAGAGCCCTGCCCGGTGTGGGACCGCAGCCTCCCCTGCCCTGCTCACCCCCCCGGGGCTGCGGCTGAATCATTGCCCGCCGCTCCCGCCGCGTGTGCCATCGCCCCGGGGCCGGGCAGAGCCGAGGGCAGCGGTGACACACGGCACATGTGCCACCTGCCCTGCCCTGCCCTGCCCTGCCCTGCCCCGCCGAGCCCCCGGCCCGCTCGTACCGGCTGCTGTGGCCCCGGGCTGTGCCCAGGCACCGCACACCCTGGGGACACTTCTGTCCCGCGGCCATGCCCAGGCACTGCACACCCTTGGGGACACTTTTCTGTCCCGGGCAGCCCTGCCCGGGGGGCCGTGTCCCCTGCCCGCCACACGCACGGGGCAGGGCTGGCGACACCAAAGCAAACAAGGGGTGGATCTGCCCGTCCCCACTGCGCTCTGGGCAGGGAGAACAAGGGAGCTTCTTGTGCAGGGCAGGCACCGTGTGGCTGTGTCCCTGCCAGCCACACATCCTGGTCCCACCGCCCTGGCACCTGCGCCAGGCAGGGGGGGCAAAGCTCTGCCAGGCCACGGCCACCCCAGCCCAGAATATCCCGGATTCGGGGTGGGATTGCAAGGGTGAGGGGCTCCCAGGCCGTGGCAGGCTCCTGGGGTGGCTCCCAGGCACTGTGGGATCTGTGTGCTGTTCCCCCAGCACTCCTGGGCCTCAGTGCAGCTGGGCTCCAAGCAGGGGGGGATTCCAAGCCATGGTGGGCTCCCATTGCTGAGGGACTCTCAGGGAGTCACAGCCAGCCTGGGCAGTGTCCTGGAGCCCACCCAGCTGCCCAGCCAGGAACTTCATTTGCCAGGCCCTTCCTCAGCCTCTCCCAAAGACTCACGAAGTCTTTCCAGACAGGACAGTCATCCAGCTTGGCAGGGCTGAGCACTGCCAGTGTCCCAGACAGGCAGGAGCAGCCTGTACTGGGAACGCCTGGGCACTGCTGGACCCAGGCTGGCACTGCTGGACCCAGGCTGGCAGTGGGGCACCAGGCAGCAACCAGAGCTCAGTGTGAGCTGCTGCTGCCATGAGTCAGCAGGGCAAGAGTTAAGCCTGGTTTGGAGGCTTCAGAGCTGCCCTTACACACCCACCAGGGAAAGCAAGAAATGACACGGGAATCCCAGAAAAGCCTGGGTGGAGGGAAGAGGCACACCTTGGCAGGGCAGGAGAGGACTGTAATTTTATTTGCAGCAGCCTGAAGTCATCTGCAAACACAGGCACTCCTCCCAGGGCCCGGTCCCACAGAGCAGGCAGTCCTGCAGCGGCCAGGGAGCAGAGCTGGGACAGCAGCCCCAGGGAGGGACGTCAGCACACGGCGGGACAGCAGCACAACAGCAGGCTTGTTCCAGGGCCATGGCAGCAGCCCCAGCCCAGAGCCCAGCCTGGAGGAGCTCCAGCACAGGGGAGAGAGCCAGCAGCTCCTCCCCCCTTCCTCCAAGCCCTGGGAGCTGCAAAAAGCCAATGCTGGGCCTCTGCCTCCCCAGCAAGGTGCCCGAGGGCAGCCCCACCGCTGGACCCGTCTCTGGATGCAGATGGGACAAGAGGGTGCACCCAGCACCCCACAAGCCTGGCAGGAGGAACAGAATGGGGCCAGGGGTTTCCTGGCACAGGGATGTTAATGCCCACATCCATGCTGTGCCATCAGGTGCTGCCCTGGAGCACGGCCCAGCACTCTGCCATGCTTTGGCTGTCTGTCTTTCCCGTGTCCATCGCTCTGCCCCAGAGGCAGCGTGGTGAGGAGGAGCAGGATCCAGATGGAGTTTGGGGCAGGGGGGCAGCAGCACCCCTGTGATGCTGTGGGAGGGGGGATGCTCATTTCTGGGCAGGTGGGTCCCTGTGCCAGCTGGAGGCTTGTCCCTGGTTCCACTGCTCCAGGACAGTGATGATGATGATGTCCTCTTCTGCCATGTACACAGGGCTGCCAGCATCCAAACCCAGCCTCGAGCACTGGGCACTGCCTGCCCCTTGCCAGGGTGGAGTTCCCAGCACAGGGACACTGGCAGGGGCTCAGTGCAGGATCACAGGCTCAGTTCTGCCCCTTCTCCAGTGCAGTCACTTCTTGGTGACACCTGTCCTGGCACACATCGCCCTTATGGCCCACCTGGCAGGTCCCCATCGCCAGCACATCTGGCTGCAGAGTTCACAAGTAAAAAGCAACGTCAGTCCAGGCAGTGCCAGCTCTGCCAGGCGTGCCCAGGCCAGCAGCCATGTCCCTGTGGGGTCACGCCATGGTCACACATCCCGTGTGTGCAGGGAGGGCCCTTAGGAGATGACACAGCAGCACTTTGGGCACCAGGAGCAGCACCTGCAGCAGCCACATCTCCTGCCAGCCTCCTGCTCCTGGCCCTTGGGCTCCTTGTCCAGGCTCACGGTGTAGAAGGAGGCAGATGAGTCCCCATTGTGCATCCTCAGGCTGCCGTAGGGGTTGTAGGGACGGGACCAGGACTTGTCTGTGGAGATGTCTGGGCTGTTGCAGCCATTGGCGAGCTCTGTGTGCCCCCCGGTGCCGTAGGAGGGCACGGCCGCGGGGTTGGCGATGACGGTGGGCTCCTCTCTCAGGTAGCGAGTGATGAAGCTCTGCTGGAACTGCTCCCGCGGGATGTTGACGCTGGCGTAGGGGTTCTGCACGGTGACTCCCCGATCCATGTCCCTGCCCCTTGTCAGGCACCGGCCACCCCTGCGGGACAGAGCCCCTGTCACCCCCGGCAGACCCCCCAGACCCCCTGGTTTGGGTGACAGCAGAGCTGTGCTCCCCCTCCCTGCCCCCCCAAGGGACCCCCACAAAGCACACGAGGACCCACCAGAGCCGGGAGGGGAGGCAGGAGCGGGGCCAGGGGGTGAGCGGGGCACGGGGGGCAGGAGGGGAGGCTGAGTGGGGCAAACAGGGCAGGTGGGGCAGTGGAGTGGGGATATCTAGGGAGACACAGAGCAGGACGGAAAGGAGTGGGGAGAGGAACGGGAGGAAAGGGGGTGCAGGGGAGTGGAAAGGCAGAGGGGAGATGGGACAGGACAGGGACAGCTGGGGAGGGAAGATGGGACAGGACAGGGAATGTCGGGATGGGGGTTGGGGACGGGGCAGCGGTGGGAGCTGGGAATCGGGGCGGGGGGCGCAGAGCAAGGAGGAGGGCAGGCAGGGGAAGGGGCGCAGGGGGAGCAGGCAGGGCACGGGCACGGGCACGGTAGGGCAGCGATCCCCGGGACTCACCGAGCGCGGCTCCGGCCGCTGCGGGGCCGCTCTGCCCCGGCTGCGCTTCCTCCTGCACGGCCCGCCCCGAGCGGCGCCGCCCCGAGCCACAGACAGACAGACGGACCGGCCTGCAGACAGACAGACCGGCCCCGAGAGAGCGGGGCAGGGACAGCCCACAGCCAGCACCCGCCCACCGGCCAGCCCAAACACAAGCACCAGCACAGCCCATGGGCACCGGCACAGGGCAGGGCACAGGGAACTGGGCAGGGGGCAGTGGGCACAGGGAACTGGGCACTGGGAACTGGGCAGGGGGCACAGGGAACTGGGCACCTGACAGTGGGCACAGGGAACTGGGTGCTGGGCAGTGGGCATGGACACTGCTCAGGAGGCACTGGTACCACAGCTGGACAGGGACACTTGGCACTGGACAGGGGCATTGGGCACCGGGCAAGGCCACCAGTACCGAGGCACCAACCCAGCACCACCCACTGGTACCAGGAACTGGGCACCAGCAGTGGGTACCAGCACCAGCACGGGCACTGGCACCAGCACCACACAGTGCACAGAGAGACCACACAGAGCAGGCAGTGCCACCATGCACTGTCACCACCACCAGGACTGGCACTCACACTGGTCCAGCCACCAGTGCCACCCCGGGCACCAGCAGCAGCTCTGTGTGCCATGCACCGGGCACTGAGCTCTGCACACTGGCACCAGCACTGGCACCACTCTGGTTCTGGGCAGCGGGCAGGGACTGGCATGGGGACACTGCACTCCACAGGTCTGTGGGCACCTGCAAACCCCGAGCACCAGGCACTGGGCAGAGCGCACCGTGCCCATGTCCTGAGCACCAGGCAGGGCACAGCAGCTCTGCACCCTCTGCAGCTCCCAGCCCCCCTGCCAGGCTGTGCCTGCCCCCATGGGCACCCAGGGCCCCACAGCCCCTGGCAGGCTCTGAGACCCAGTGCCAGGGCTCTGCTGGGCTCCTCATCCCTGCTGCAGTTTGGCTGGGGGTGGCCTTGTGTCCCCAACAAGGCCTTTTCCAGGGTGGCTTCAGGGCTTTCCAGGGCACCGCTCGATGGTGACACCCACGAGGCTGGATGGAGTGAGGACTTGGCTGTGCCAGGGCAAGGAGAGGGTTGCTGGCACCCGTGCCAGTCCCTGGCACCAGAAGTGCTGCAGTAGAAAAGATGCAGACATTCAGCATCCTCCACCCCGCCCTATGCATGGCCCCAACAGTGGCTTGTGCAGAGCCTCAGCACCTTCCCACGAGCAGTTCTGGGCAGGGTCTGCCCCTCCCTGAGCCCAGGGGTGATGGCACAGCATCCTCCTGGACATGCCAGGGACAAACACCTCAAACTGCAGCTGAAGCTGCTGGCAGGGAATTCCGTTTCCCACACACTTGCAAAGGGAAAAACCACTTCCTTCTGGCCATCCTTCTGACAGCAGAAAATATTCCTTCCCTGCCCTGAGGAGCAGGGGCTGCCCAGGCCAGACCCTTGGCACCCATGGAACAAGCAGGAGAGCTCCAGAGGGCGATGGGAGCCTGCCTGCCCTGGCAGCTCCTGCCCAATGCCCATCCCTGCCCAATGCCCATCCCTGCTCAATGCCCGTCCCTGCCCAATGCCCATCCCTGCCCAATGCCCATCCCTGCCCAATGTCCGGCTCCTGCCCAATGCCCATCCCTGCCCAATGCCCGTCCCTGCCCAATGCCCGGCTCCTGCCCAATGCCCGGCTCCTGCCCATTGCCCATCCCTGCCCAATGCCCATCCCTGCCCTCCCTTCTGGGGCTGATCCCTTGTCCCTGAGCCCACTGGGCTGGCACCTCCCAGAGTGGGGGTTCCCTGCAGGGAGACTCATCAACCTTCCTGGTGGTGAAAGAAAGGAAGAGGGAGGCCTGGGATTTTTTGGTGGGAGAAGCTGACCCTCTTCTGTACGGTTCTAGCATCGAGAGGGGGCCTCATGCACTTCTGTGCCTCAGTTTCCCCTTTGAGACTGCCAGTGGGGGTGCAGCAGAGCTCTCTGTGCAGTGACAAATCAGCCCCACAGCACATAGGGGTCTGAAAGCTGCAGAACTCCTGCACAGACCTCTCGGGGTTTTCCTGCCACCCCAAGGTCACCTCGAGGGGAGCCACCCACAGCCCCTGTCCCTCCACTGGGCCTCGCTGCTGCCCCGTTTTCCCATCTGGAGCTGTTTCCCCACAGAGAAACTCATCAGTCTGACTAAGCAGGAATAGAAAAAGGCAAATCCTCCGCCCAGGCGTGCTGCGGTGCCCCAGCCCCGCCCGGCGTGTCCCTGCCTGCGCAGGGGATGTCGCTGTGGCTCTCTCCAGCAGCGCCTTCCCCATCCTCGCAGAGCCTCAGCACGGGCTGGGTTTGTCTTTCAGCCCCAGATTTCCATGCCCAGCGTGTTCTGAACAGCTCTGCTTGCAGGGAGCTGCGGGGCAGGCACAGCCCAGGGACCTGCAGCCCCCGTGTCCCTTCCCTCTGCCAGGGCTGCTGTGAAAAATGCATGTATTTTATGATTGGCTTTTCGCAAATATTACGATGAATATTATATGTGTTGTGTTAGAAAGAAATGCTGTATTAATTCTCTTAAGTACTGTGTTAAAT
The DNA here is from genome assembly GCF_047830755.1 of Zonotrichia albicollis. NCBI lineage: Eukaryota > Metazoa > Chordata > Aves > Passeriformes > Passerellidae > Zonotrichia > Zonotrichia albicollis. The sequence continues at coordinate 1,797,138 of NC_133839.1, read as the reverse complement.
ATAGTTTTCGGTTATAAAAATTGTTAAAATAGAAAATATGCCATATAAAGATGCTTTGTTTAACAGAAAGGAATTGCAGTGAGATAGCAGCCACAGGACACCTAAATCTTTCAGAGAAAGGGAATTTATTGCCTTCTTATCAGAAGAAATGAACTTCTTCCCGCCTTGAAGGCGCTGTTAGGATTAGAAGGAAGAAGTTGACACTGACCAGACGGAATCCTATGTTTGAATGGAATTTATGCATCATGTATGAAGTGTATGAATATGCAATGGGCTATTGTTCTTAAGGGTTAATCCTTTGTTAACGTGGGTCCTTTTTCGGGCTCATGATGCCCAGAAAAAGGTACCCGGACGTCCATAACTCTTTGCTTTTATTGTCTCATATTGTCCTAATTCAATTTGTCCAAATTGTTATTACTCTAATTGTGTTACTATTCTTTTTAACCATTTTATTACTATTAAACTTTTAAAAATTTTAAAAAGAAGTGATTGGCGTTTTTCACAGCTGCCACATGCGTGTCACCTCACGGAGCCCCGGCTGGGGACATCCCTCAGCTGCTGCAGATCCCAATGCCAGCCGCGATCTGCGGTGCCCCCGTGCCAGGGATGTCCCTCGGCTCTCCCAGCACCCAGCTCCCATCCCGCAGGCACCTCCTGCATGTCCTCATTCCCCTCAGGGCAGATCTGTGGCAGTCCCAGGTGAGGAGAGGTCTCACCAACTCTAATCGGGAGCCTGGAGTTCAAACATTTCATTTCTTGCCAAGAGATTCTCCAAATCGAGCTCCGAGCACCACATCCAGAAATCATGTGTTGATCCTTGGAGGATTTATAGACGATGGAGGATCCCCAGGTGGAAAAGTTGCTGCACCAAAGCTCAGGCTGCTGGTTTGGAGTTGTCCCATGTGGGATTCCCCAGGCTGGGAGCCGGCAGGTGCTGCAGAGCCGTGCCCTCCTTGAGTAAATGGAAGAGCTGAGCTAATGTGAGGCTCTCCGTGGCTTAAAACCAGCCTCGTTTCCTGCAACTGTTTGTAGGGGGAAAAGAAATAAACAGAAAAAAACAACCAAAAGCTCAGTGCCCACCTTGATGATGTCCTGTGCTGGGGGTGATGGAGAGGGAGGTTCTCAGAGATGCCACTCCAGAGGAGTGGTGGTTTGAGGAGGAGCCTGGGAGAACCAGGAGAGAGAGAGGGGAAAAAGTCAACCATGGCTCTGGTTCGTGAACTTGCTGGGAGCCTGAAAACGAGGGGACAGCCCCGTGCAGGGGCTGGGCTCCCAGCAGGGGCTGCAGGGGCAGGAGCATCCCCATCCACGAGCCAGGAGGAAAATTCCTGTGCCGGCTCTGGAATCCTCAGTCTCACTGCGTGGATTCCATGGGGAACCACGGCAGGGCACCCACAGCCCCTGGCCTGTGTGACCCAGCATGACCTCTTGGGAGTTTTCATAACTGCAGGGATCCCTTGGCTACTGGAATCCTGCAAATCCTCCCCTAACTGGGGTGCCTCAGCTTGCTGGTGCTTCACACACAGCAAAAGGCACATTTATTTTGTAAAAAATCACCCAAACAAACAAACCAACCAGAAAGCCACAGGCACGTCCTGCTCCTGGGCCTCTTTTTGCTGGGGACAGGTATTTGTGCTGTTTTTGCTGGGTACAAGTATTTGTGCTCTTTTTGCTGAGGACGGATATTTGTGCCCTTTCTGCTGGGTATTTGTGTGTCATCCCAGCGCTGGAGCTTCCCCAACTCCAGCTCCTCCCGGGGCTGTCCCAGGCACCGGAATGAAGAATTTCCGAGCCAGCCCGGTGTGTGAGCAGCTCCGGGGCTCCCGGGCGTGCAGTGCCTGCCGCAGGCACAGGAGGGTGGTGATGCTCTGCGCAGCCCGGCACTGCCGGAGGATGATGAAGGGCGACGCTTCCTGAGAGAAAGGCTTTGCCACTGGCAGAGGGGACAGCTCGGGGAGCCCCGGAGCTGATGGTGGCCGCTCACCAAACCCTGGGGGGCTGAAGGCTCCGCTGAAGCTCAGGAGAGCCCGTGGGTGGTCGGTGTGAAAAAGGGACACGGGGAGGGGTTGGGCCAGTGCAGAGATGGGAGGGCAACCCCCAAATTCGGGCTGTGTGAAACACATGGGGGATGATTCCCTCCGGGACGTCCCACCGTGGAACGCAGCCATGCGAGGTCTTCTGCAAGGCTTTGACCTTAATTCTCAGCTGCCTCCTCAATAAAATCAGAGTGAGGCCTCGGGGAATGGAAGGAGAGATCACAGGGAGTGGGAGGCACCCGTGGGGTGAGCATCCCACAGGGGAACCCCACGGAGCAGAGTCACCAGCACCGGGGCTCAGGGATCAGTGAGGGTGCCATGGGGGGATGCCACTGCTGCAGGTCTGAGGGGCACCATAGGGGGCACAGAGCAGGACCCGGGGGTGAAGCTGCCAGAGACAGGGGCCTGGGGGCTCATGGAAGCTGCAGGATTTGGTGCCTTTGAGCAGCACAGCCCCTCGCTAACACCCCGGGTGGGAAACTGCAGCACAACATCCAGCCTGTGTCCCCAGGCCTGTGCCCAGCATGCCATGGGCAAAGACCCTGCCTGCTTGTCTGCCAGGGCCATGCCAGGAGCTCCCACAGCTCCCGGCTCCCTCTCGGGGGAAGCCGTGTGTCCCAAAGCGTGGCAGCAGCTTCTAAAGCCCAAACGGAGCCTGGAAGTGACCTGTCAAGGCTGCTCGGTGGGAGGGATTTCCTGTGGGGCCGGAATGTGCCCCGTGCCTCGCTCAGCAGCTGGGGGCACACCCCGGGCAGCCCTGGCCCCGCTCCCCGTGCCAGCCCAGCCGCAGCTCCGTGCGGGAGCAGCTCAGGCTCCTCTGCAGGAGGCGGCCCTGCCTTGGCTGCTGCTGCTCCCCATGAGCACAGCACAACCCCAGCGGGCTGGCAGAGCCCCAGCGTCCCCTGCCAGGGCCATCCTGCCCTCCCGATGGGACATCCCGGCCACCTGCGGGCTCCCGGCCGGCCACAGCGATGCACAGCTGGGCCACGCGTGCTCGGGCGGGCCATGGGCACCGTCCCCTGCCCTGCCCACGGGGACAGGGACACTGCAGAGGCGGGTCTGCTGTGCCCGGGGAGCCGGGGCTGCTCGGAGCTGCTGTCAGACACCTGCGCGGGGATGCTGCAGAGCCCAGAGCCTCTCCAGCTCAGTGCCAGGCTCTCCCCTTGGCAGGGGGTGCCGCATTCCTCAGGGATGACGAGCTGGGTACAGGAGCCGCTGTCCAGGCTGGCACCGACAGCACAGGAGTGGGCCTGGCCCGCCGCCGGCTCTCCCCGGGCTGCAGGAACCGGAGCGGAGCCGCTTTCCTTATCGCCCTCCCGCAGCCCCGTCCGTGCCTCTCCCCCGCGGCTCCGGCCCGGCCGCCCCCGGGTCACGGCGGGGCTTGGCAGCGGCGCGGGAAGCGAAGCATTGTGGCTGCCCACTGCGGCCCGGCTGCAGGAGAAAGCAAGGATTTCCTGGCCTGGAGCAAGTCCTTCCCGTCCCCTCCCTGCTGCCGAGAGCCTCGGGGCTGAGGGTGCGCTGTTCCCAACAGGCTGCGGACCTGGAGCCAGGGGCTGCCCTGCACGGAGCTGCTGCTGGATGTGGAAGGAAGCAGGAGGCAGCACGGATCCGGGCACCTCTGCTGGCAGTGCCAAAATCTCCCCCTCTGCTCCATCCTTCCCATGAACAAAATCCCTGCTCGGGCAGAGCCTTTGGCCAGCACAGAGGTGCTCCCCTTGGTGCTCGTGCATTCTCCCCACAATGTGCCACGGGGACAGTGGCAGCTAGGTGGCCTTGTGCCTTCCCATAGGGACTTTAGGCAGGGCAATTCGCCTTTTGCCAAGCTCAGCCCAGCCCCATGACAGGCGGATGGATGCTGTGGGGATCTGTGCCCAATCCTGCAGCTCCCTGGGCAGAACCAGGCAGCAGCAAACAGCCCGGCATGTGTTCCGAGGCTGCACCTCGCACAGACACCTGGAAAAGGGGCTGTAAGAGCCCAGCTGGGACAACGGAGCTGGGCAGCTCACATGCACAGCCACGTTTCTTCCTGCTCAAATGTCACTTCTCCTTCCTGCGGAGGGAGCAGCCGAGGCGGGGGCAGCTGCCGCTCCCACCCCGAGCAGCCGCGTGGGCGCTGCCGCCGCTTCCGCTGTGCCGCGACCTTGTGCAGGGACTGCACCTGCCCATGGCTTTTTTAGCACAAGGGCTGGTTTCCTGCTATATTTCCGTGATTTAAAGTTTCCAGTACTGGGGATGGCTGTGGCTGAAGGGCTGTCCCTCATCTCCGGGCCTGGAGCGTTCCCAGCACTTTGCCATGCTCTCCATCCGGGCATGGGTTGGGGATGGCCCCGTGCTGCCCCGGTGAAGCCTTGGCCGTGGATCCGGGGCTGCTCTCCGCACGGCGAGCCGGCAGACCCTGGGCAGCACCCATCTCCCAGCTAAGCCCTTGGCTCCGGCTCTGTCCCAGTGGAGGTCTGGTTTCTGTCCTGCCGTCTGCTTGTCCTGCCTCGCTGCGAACAGTCCCCGTTTGTTTGCCTGGAGCCGGGGCCGCGTGCCTGGGCCGCCTGTGCACAACGGCTCCTTGTTCACCGCCTCCCTCCCCGCTCGCTCCTCGCCTGTTTTAGCAATTATCCCAATTAGCTGTGCCCTCTCCTTGCTCCCCAGCTGCACCTCTGAGCCTCATCCCTCCTGCTCCGCAGCGGCAGCGCTGCTGTCCGGAACGGGCCAGGGCTGTGGGCACCTTCCTGGTGGGAAACAGACAAAGCAGGCTGTGCAAAATCCATGCGCAATCCCAGGGCTCTCCAATCCTCTTTGGCACTCGAGGAGGGTGAGGGAGCCGCGCCGAGCCTGCAGCTCCCGGGGCGCCGCTGGCATCTGCCTCTGCTCCTTGGCATCGCCCGGCTGGGTGCTGCCTGTCCTGCCCCGCCGCACCGGTGCCCCCCTGGTACGGGGAGTTCCCAGACTGTTCCTGCACACCACGACCCCGTGCCCCACGGTGGCACCATCCTCTGTTCCCACAGCCGCCAGCTCACCGGAGCCGGGGCGGGGGCCAAGGTTGAGGTTTGCACCCGCTGCCGAGGCTGGGGCAGCCCAGGGGCCTTTCCATAGAAGCTTCTGGCAGTGTCGAGCTCCAGGGCCACCTTCTCCTCTGCCCCTGAGCCCACGGGGAAGCCGGAGTGCAATCCCTGGGGCGCTGCTGGGCACAGGAGCATCCCTGCCGGCAGGGCCTAGCGAGAGGAGCAGGACCAGCTATTCCTGCGTGCTGACAGCGTCCCGTGCATCTCCCAGACTGGAAACTCAGGGCAGGCAAAGCCTGGATCCTCCGCCCGAGCCCCTGCAATGGTCACAGCAGCGTGGGCAGCCCCTGGCAGCACCCCGGTGCGGGGACACAGAGGGGACACAGCGGGGACGCAGCGGGGACACAATGGGGACACAGCACCTGGCAGGGCAGCACCGGGGCTGCCGCTATCGGCGGGGCTCGGAGCGCCCGGCCCGCGCTGACAGCAGCCCGGGGCTGCCGGGGTTTGATCTTTACCGCTCGAGCCGGGCTGTCTGCTCCCATTTGCGTCTGCCGAGGGAGGGCTGCGAGCGCCGGGCTGGCAGCTCCGTGCTGGCACGCAGGCAGCCGCCGGGCACGCAGCCCCCGCTGCTGCAGAGCCTCCTCCGCAGCCGTGCCAGCCCCTGTGTGCAGATCAGGGTCCTGCAGGAGCCAGGGCTGGGTGAGCCCGGGCAGGTGGGGGGGCTCCCGGGGACCCCGTGTGCCTTGCTGGGCGACAGCCCTCAGCCTTGAGCCTGCACCTTCACAGCAAAGCCCTTGAGCCTGCAGCCAGCACTGCCCCTTCTTCACCATCCGTGGGGGCTCCAGAGCGCCTGGAGGGCACCGGTGCTCTGAGCTGAGCACTCTGAGCTGTGCTCCATGTCCTGCAGAGCTTCCCCTTCCCCCCAAACACACACACGTGCCCTCAGCAGACAGGGACAGGGCTCCTGGTGGGCCAGGTCTCTCTGGTTACCTCTGTCCTGTTCTGGGAACACCACAGAGCCCCAATAGAACCTGAGAGCTCCTGCAGCACTCTGGACATGCTGGGTCCCCTCCCCAGGTGGAGCCCTGGTTTCTGTCACACGGAATGGCCTCACATCCCCATGTCACCCGAGCTACAGTGCTCCATTGCCTCTCCACGGCCTGCATAGAGCACCAGGCTGCTGCAACTCCCTTGTGCCCAAAGGTCTCCCTGCAGCCAAGGCACAGGGCAAGGAGTCCCCTCTGGAGGGAGCAGAGGGGAAAGCCAGGCCTCGAGGGCCTCAGCAGCATCCTGGCTCCAGGCACAGTGGCCCTGGCTCTTGGAGGACTGCAGAAATGAGGGCGATGGAACCCCAGGGCCAGATGATGGTGTCAGCCCCAGGAACAGCCCCCATGCCTGCCCCGTGGGCTGCAGCCCCTCCCAGGCTGCTGCAGCTCCCACACTCCCAGCTCCCACCCTTGGCAGTGCTGGGGGGTTCAGCAGCTCGAGCAGGGTGATGACCCCACTCCCCATCCAACCCCCCACCCCCAGGCCCACGAGCCCCCCTCCTGCCCCTCTGCAGCTCCACCCACACTCACACCAAGCCTTGGCTCAGCTTCCCCAGCTCCAAGAGCAGCAGCAGCTCCTGCAGGGCAACCCCAGGGCCCCGCAGCCTCTGCCAGAGCAGGAGCCATGCCCAGAGCCAGCCCCCAGCTGTGCACCCACACAGCCCCAGGGGGTTACACAGGGAAAACAAAACCCTCAGCTCAGCGCTCACATTCACCCAGCTGACCCAGAAATGCAGCCCTGCTGCTCCACACAAAGCATGGGCTGCCCAAGCTGGGCAGAAGGGCCAGCAGGAGAGCCAGGGTGCTGCCAGCTGCTGAGAGCAGGGATGGGGCAGTGCAGTGTGCCCTCAGGTGCTGTGGGAGCGCCAGGACAGTCACAGGGACAGCAGGATCACCCTCAGGTGCTGTGGGAGCCCCAGGACAGTCACAGTGACAGCAGGGTCACCTGTGAGAACAGCCACAGCCTCGGGCTGTCCCAGAGAACAGAAGCAGCAGCCTGGAGCCAGGCAGTGCTCGCTGGGTCCCATCCGCTGCCTTCAGGGAAGTTTTCCTGCAAAAGCTGAAACCGCACTGCAAAAACAAATCACTGCCTGGGTCTGGGCTGCTGCTTGGAGCTGTGTCCCAGCTGAGGCACGCCCAGGAAGGAGGAGCAGGCCCTCGGGGTGCCAGGAGCACCGTGTCCCACCGGGCACCCCGAGGGCATGGGCGGCCACTGCTGCTGCTCCTCCTTGCCCCAGTTTGTGCCCGGCCACGGCATCGGGCGAGCAGCGCTGGCTCGGAGCGCCGGGCTGTCCCGGGAGCCAGAGCTCAGTGTCACCACATTTACCGGGCCTTCAGTGTCACCGCAATTACCGGGCCCTCAGTGTCACCACAGTTACCGGGCCCTCAGTGTCACTGCAGTTACCGGGCCCTCAGTGCCACCACAGTTACCGGGCCCTCAGTTTCACCGCAGTTACTGGGCACTGGATGCCACCGCAGTTACCGGGCCCTCAGTGCCACCGCAGTTACCTGCGCCTGCCGCAGCCCCAGCCCTGGCACCGGAGCTGCCCCCACACCTGCACCCGCCCAGCCGTGAGGAGGAGTGGCTGCTCCCAGCCCCGGCACATGCTCTGGTTTCTTCTGAGCCCCGAATGCCTCAGGCTCTGTCAATGCACAGGCAAAGGGAAGGCTTCTGCAGAGCTGCCATTTCTATTTCTGGGCCTGCCCTGTCCTGTTTTCCTTGGACACGAGGTGTTTTCTGAAGGATGTGGGTCTTCCTTGCAGCCTCTCAGCCCTGAAATGCAGCTCCAGGTCTTTGTGGTCATCCCTGCCTGGGCCAGCAGTCCCTGGGGAGCTGCAGAACCACCCATACACACACACACACACACACACACACACAAACACTCATTCCCCAGTAGCACTGCAGGGCTGGGAAGGAGTTTCTGACATAGCTGTGTTGCTGTGGGGTCTCCAGCCAGATGTGAACTTCTGCAGGGACTATGCCTGCCTGGGGCTGGGGAAGATGCAGCCTCAGATGGAAAAGGGAGCTCTGATGGGAGCAACAGGGCCCATGGCTCAGAGTGTAGCCAGTTTGTCACTCTGCACCTAGTACAGGGCAGCTTTGAAGGACACCCCACCACTTCCCTGTGCCCTGGCCTGCTGTTTGACCCTCAAAGTCAAAACTATTTTCCCTGTGTAGCTACAGGGAACTACATCTGGAATTTCCTATGTCCTCACCTGTAACCACAGAGCCCCATCCTCTCTCCCTGCTCTCAGGAGGTAACTCTGGAGAGCAGTACATCTTCCCTCAGTACATTTTCCATCAGTACATTTTCCATCAGGGTTCTTTTCTGGCAGCTGAGCAACCCCAGGTCTGCACAAGGAGTTGGTGGGGAGGGGAATGAAGGTCACCACCCCCGAGGAGAGAGAGGATGTGCTCCCTCTGGCCCTGAACCCTTCACCTCCCCCCAGCCCATGTGCATCCCCCTCCTCCTGCTCCTTCCTCCTGCTCAGGGCATCACCAGCAAGGTGGGCCCCTCTTCACACCCAGGGCTCACAGAAGTGGCCACAGTAATAATCACTAATAGTAAAAATAATGATTAAACCTCTTGGAATCTGTTGGGGCATTACAAACATCCGTAGCCTTCAGGCTGCTCAGGGTACCACGTGTGCATCTCAAGGTTTGTGTGTGGCTTCAAACACTTGGGAGATCTCACTTCTCTCGTGGTGGGGTCTCTGTGGACAGCTGCAAGCCTAGAAACCAGCCCATGAATGCCCCCACCATGGCTTTAGGATTGATGCAAGAGCATCAGGGGTCAGGTCCTGATCACCAGCAACCAACCCACACCCTGCTTTAAACAGCAGCCACTGCAGCAGCTGGGGCATCCTTCAGCTACCAGCTGGCAACAAGAGGCTGCTGCTTTCTTGGCAGATATTTCAGCAGCATCCCTCCTTCAAAATGGTGTTTGCTGAGCCGGCAAGCTGCACAGACAGCTCCTCTGGTGGTTTGGTGGAGCACTGTGCCCTGCTTTCCTCTCCTGTGAGGGCTGTGCTGGGCTCTTGTGGCCACCTCAGACAGCCTGGAGGGTCTCAGCCTGGCATGGTCTGACTGGGGGTCCCTCCTGCTGGTGCCCTGCCCTGGGAAGGAGAGGCAGAGGCACCCAGAGGGTGAAAACTGGGCTGTGGTTCCCACATCCATCCTGGGCAGGCCCTGGCACTGCCCCACACAGACCTGCAGGGAAAGCTGCTCTCTGCAAAGCTGGGGATGAGCTCACGGCTTTGTGGGTGAATTATCTGTGTGATGAGTGATTCACCAGAGCAAAACAAGATTGGTGTGAGAAACAGATGAGATTTTGGGAAGAGCTGTGGATGTGTGCAGGACCTGGACAAGCAAACTCAGTGACAAGAGCAGCAGGGAGCAAAGAAAGGCAGCAGCAAAGCCTGAGGTGCTGCCACAGGAGCATGGACAGTGTGGATGGGGGTCTGGGTGTGGGACAGTAAGGTCTGGCACACAGGGAGCTGCCAGCTCGCCCAGGTGGGGTGGAAAGAAAAGCCTCAGGTGCCATCACAGGGCAAGGCTGGCACCAAGCAAGAGCAGGGCAGTCCTCTCAGAACAGATCCTTCCCACAGGTGCCAGAAATCCACAAGGGCAATAAAATCCTGAGCAAACAGCTAGATGGCTGATGGTGAGGAAGACATTTAGGGCCAAATTATCTTCTGGCTTCACCATTCACCTCAGCAAAGCCTGGCCAGCAGTGTTACAGCTCCCAGCACAGAGCAAAGGTTTCAAACTGATCCAGTCAAGACACTGGATAGGAATGAGCTTTGCAGAAAGAAGCTGCGCTTTCACACAAGGCCAACACCAGCTGAATTAGAAAAAAAACCTCCTGATTACAAACAGCAAAACCTTTTTCATCTGGGACAAATGAAGGGAATCCACTGGAAAAGCTGCTCCTGCATGTCTGTTTAAGGAGAGCTGGACCCAGGACAGCAGGTACCACTGAGCTGAGGAGCAACCTCTGAACCCAAAGGTGTGCTTGGCCTGCTGACAAGGTCTCTGGAAATGATAAAATATATCAGTGCTGCTTGTAAAACCCAGGAGAGCACCCCTATCACATCAGCAGAGATCAGAAGGCATCCTGAGGATATCCAGCCAAAATATGCACATTTATGAAAACACTCAATGCTATAGGTTTTTATAAAAGATAACACAACATGTATGTTTATATGCCAGAGTTAGGTGTTAAACCAGGAGCAAGAGACAGGACCCAAAGACAGAGGTGGCCACAGGGCTGAGGTTTGGTAGGGTCAGCACTCAAGTCTGAGCCACACAGGCCCAGACAGAGATGGAAGGTTTGGGTTTTGAAGGATGAGATTTTTTCAGTTTGGGTAGAAAGCAGAGATCTTGGTGGACCAACTCAGCAGAGGAAAGGGAAAAGCTCTGCATTGAGCATGCAAAGCAGAGGCAGAGCCATTGGGGCAACAGGAAGATCCCAGCACCTTGGCACAAACACACTCTTATTCAGCAGAAAAAATGCCCAATGTAATTTATGATTATTTTTAAATAGAGCTGTTGCTTAACTCATGGAATAGCAGCATAATAGCACACGGTGTAGCTGGGTCAGCACGGGGATGCCATATGAATTAATAACAGAAAATAGCTCGTGCTCGCTCACTTCCTGCAATTTCCTGTGCTCAGTGAGCTCAGGCGTAAGATCTCAGCTCTTGCATCTGCACCCAGGCACGTTAGCAGGGAAGGCAGGAGCACCTGACACAGGGAGGATGGGGAGCATGGAGGGAATCCCTGTTCAGCGTGTGCCAGGCGGCAGCAGCAGCCTCACAATGATTTCAGCAGTGAGCAGATCAAAGAACGGCACTTAGAGGTGCCAGAGGCATTAAAAAATCCCAAAAATCCCTTATCCACTGAGAGAAACTCCCAGATGAAGAACTCAGCCATTGTCAAGAAGGGAGCATGGATTTCCAGGTGGAGGTGATGCTGCAGGGTCCCCAGGGAGAACCTGACTCCAGGGTCAGTCTGGCCTGGGAATGGAGCACAGCTGAGCCCTTGAGGGACCCTTGGGGAATCCTCATGCCCAAGTGGCATTGGTCATCTCTTCCAGGTCAGAAAGAGGCACCTGGGTGAGATTTTTATCATCACTGTGTGAAGTGTGGGTGAGAAGATCATCTCTGGGCTGCATAAGGCCTGGCAAAGCTGTGAAATGTGCAACCTCCAGCTCCTGTGTCTGTCCCACTGATGGCAGGGCGAGAGGACAGCCATGGTGTGAGGACAGTGTGGCTGTGGGGACACGGCAGCTGCAAGACCATGCAGAGCCCTCGTCACAGGGGCTGGGTCTTTGCTGCAGCAGGGCTGGAGGGTCAGCAAGCAGGGCTGGGCAGGGCAATCTTCAGGGAGGGCACAAAAGCCCAGGCACAATCCTGGAGGAACATAAAAAACTAAAAAAACAGCAATGGGTGACACGAACCCCAGCAGCACCCAAAGGAGCCTGGTGAGCCCCCAGCAGTATCCTGCTCCAGCCAGGGCTGGGTGGAGTGGGTTTGGGTTTGGGTTTGGGTTTGGGTTTGGGTTCGGGTTTGGGTTTGAGTGTGCACATCCTGGGTCACAGCTCATGGGAAGGCTCTCTGTAGGGTTGCCTGCTCATTTTGGCCATTTGTCTGTGCAGTCCCCATTCTGGAGGCACCCACAGCAGGGGGAGAAGGCAGCCTGGCTTCTAACAGGGGACATCCATGCTTTTCAATCTGCAGGAGCCAGGAAGCATGGGCCAGGAGTCATCTGCTCAGGGCACCTTGTGGGGTGTCCCCAGCCTGTGGGGTGCTGTCTGCCTGTGCCACTGTGGGGGTCACACCAGCACGCCCATGGCCATGAGCAATGCTCCCCAGCACTCTGCAGGACCTGTCAGCATTGCTGGGACCCCCCACCCACCACACTGAGCCCACGGTGTCCCCAGGGACCGATGAGCCCCCGTGCCCAGAGCCCCGGAGCTCAGCAGGGCCTGGGGACTCTCAGGGCCCCCTCTGCTCCCCCGACAGCCGCGGCCACGGGTCCCAGGGGACAGTGTGGGGTGCACGGCTGATCTGGCAGTGGGAAAAGCAGTGGTGGGGGAATTCCTGCCTGTCCGACCTCTCCCCATTCCCGGGGGCTGCAGGGGCTGCTGGCAGGGGCCCCCTTGCCCCACAAGCGCGGCCCCGGCGCCGCGGAGCAGCTCGGAGCGGCGCTGGTGCTGAGTCACCGCGGGCCCCTCGGAGCCACCCGCGGGGCCCGGCCGGCCCGGGAGAGCGAGCGGGGCCGGGGAGGGCTCGGGAGCGGCTGCGGGGAGAGGGGGTGCGGGGCGAGAGGGGCTGTGGGGAGCGGGATGTGTGGGACCAGGGGAGCGGGTCGGAGCAAGGAGGGATGTGCGGGGCGGTGAAGGGGTGCGGGGCGGGGAGGGGGCGTGCGGGGAGGGGATGCGGGGCGGGGAGGGGGTGTGCTGGGCGTCAGGCGCTGCGGCCGGCGGGCCCCGGCGCTGCTGAGCGAGAGAAATGTGAGGCGGCTGCACCACTGCGGCGGCACTGCGGGCGGCAGCGGGAGCGCGCAGCAGCGCCCGCGCCGCCGGGCCCCGGGAACGGCGGGCACGGAGCCGCCGCTGCCTGCCCGCTGCTGCCCGCAGCTGCCTGCACCTGCCCAGGGGCACAGCGGGGCCTGGCATCAGCCCCCCGCAGCCCGCGCCGCCGCCCGGGGGTGTTGCATCAGCCCCGCGCCCAGCCGGGCTCCGCGGCCGGGGGCGGCGGGGGGAGCCGGGGCAGGGCACGAAGGAGTCCCCGGAGCGGCAGCGGCCGTACCTGCCGGCTCCCCCGGCCGCCGGTCCCCGCCGAGCATCCGGAGCCCCCCGGCGCCGCCAGCCCCGGCCCCTGCGCCCGGTCCCCTCCCCGCGCGGCCGCGGCCGGAGCAGGCGGCGGGGCCGGGGGCGGCCGGCCAGGACCAGCCCGGTGGAGCCGCGCCTCGGAGCCGCCAGCATCCCCGGGGAGCCGCGCCTGGCCGGGCCAGCGCCGCATCCCGCTGCCTTTCAGATAACCTCCGCCGCTCGGGCCTGCGGAGCCGCACCGGGCACCGAGCGGGGGCTGGAGCGGGACCCCCACCCGGGGCCAGCGCAGGTAAGGGCGGGCAGGGCCGGGGAGTCACCCCGCGGGCGTGCGGGAGCGCACGTGTGTGTGTGCGGGAGCGCCGTGTGCTGCGTGGGGCACGGAGCGTGGGGCTGGGGATTGCGGTGGGAGGCTGGGCAGGGGAGGATGCTGGGGAGGGCTGTGCCACCCCCGGAGTGATGGGGTGCGGGGTGCGGCGGGGGCTGTGTCACCCCGAAGGGAAGGGGATGGCGGGGGGCTGTGTCACCCCTAAAGTGACGGGGATGGCGGGGGCTGTGTCGCCCCAGGGGCGCTGGGGGTGCGGGTGCTGCGCCAGGGCTGTGCGTGAAGGGGTGTGACAGAACGAGCGTGGGAACGCGGTGACAGTGCGTGGCACTGCTGACCACCCGAATCGCTGTGCTCGTGGGCGCTGCGGGTGAGTGTGTGAGAGCTGCAGGCAGAGCCCCGGGGCTGCTGCTGTGTGCCGGAGGGGGGGCGAATATATGCTGCCTGTGGGACGCGAGGTGCAGGATGTGGGGTGCAAGATGCGGGGTGCAGGATGCGGGGTGCAGGATATGGGGTGCAGGATGCGGGGTGCAGGATGTGGGGTGCAAGATGCGGGGTGCAGGACGTGGGGTGCAGGATGCGGGGTGCAGGATGCGGGGTGCAGGATGCGGGGTGCAGGATATGGGGTGCAGGATGCGGGCCCGCGGGGGAGAATGAAAGAGGCGAGGCCTCCCTCTGCAGGGCAGGATGCTTGCGGGACCCCAGTGCTGCCAGGGCATGGCCCCCGGGACATCCCTGCTGGGGCTGGGCCGGGATCCAGCTCCCCCCGCAGCCCTCGGGCACCCGGGGCTGAACCCCGCGGCCTCTCTCCATCCCCAAGGGCTGCTGCTGCTGCTGCTGTAAGCAGATGGCCCCCTCGGGCCCCCTCCGCCAGGCACGGCAGCGCCCGCCGGGAGAGGCATCCCTCTAACAGGATTTGCAGCGTGATGGAGGAGAGCGCCTTCGCCCTTCTCGGAGGAGAGCCGGGCTGGCGCAGGGGCTGCTGAGGGAGAAAATGGCCTCGGGCTGGCTGCCTGCCCCCCATCCCCTGCCCGCAAACGTGTCCTGTCCTCTCCATCAGCCCCGGGACAAGGGCAGGGAGCTGGGAAGGGGGGGAGAGGAAGCTGGAGGGAGGGATAATAGCAGGGACAGATCAGGAGCAAGCGATGGAGGTAAAAATAGATCCACTGAGCAGAGGAGGGGCTAAACGTGAGAGAAAACCCTGAGCAGAGGCAGGTCGGTGGAGGAACCCCTTCGGGAGGGGCCCTGCAGCCCAGGGGGGCTCAGGGGGACCTGCCCTCCCACCTTAGGACAGAGGGGGTCCCGGCACGCCACGCTCGGGGCTGCCGAGGGGATGCCTTGGGGGAGATACCTGCGTGCTCCCGCTTCCGCAGCCCCAGCACGCGGGCGGATGCACAGGACCCGGAGGGCACGGCTGCCAAATTGCCGGGATGCAGGCGGGCACGCGTCCCCAGGGAGCGCTGGCAGCCGGTAGATCCATGGAGAGCCCTGGATCCAACCCCCTCTCCCTTTTCATTTCCAGCGAGCACGAAGCTGAGCTGGGGACAGAGGTACCAGGGACCGAGGGGACAAGGTGTGTGCTGTCCTGGCCGCAGCCAAGGTGAGCTGCCCTCTGGCACGGGATGTGCCCCGAGCCCCTGCCCTGTGGGAGCTGCCGGTGACTGCAAGTGGGAGAGCCGGGAAGTCAGAGCAAAGGAATTTGCAAACACATTCTTCAGCGCCACGAGGATCCCACTGCATGTAAACAGGAACAGAGGCCGGCCTGGGGCGAAGTGAGAGCCGCCTCCAGTTCTGCAAGGTCCTCGCCGGACTCACCTGCCCTGGGCAGTGCCCAGCACCGCCATCCCCAAATTACCGTTCTGACTGCAGCTGATCTGCCCTGGGAAGTGGCAGCGAAGGCGAAGAGCAGGGCTGCTGAGTGACTGCCAATGTCACGTTAACATCCCGGCAGGCTGCGGGGAGCCGGCGCTTTGATCAGCCGCCCAAGCGCATCTCGAGGCAGGCAGGATGGCACCGTGAGCCCGCCCTGCCTTCTCCTGCCCGCCCCAGCCGCGCTCCTGGCACCTCGGGGCTGGCTGCACAAGAGGGGCGCGGGGTCCGCTGCCGCTGGCCCGTCTCCCCAGGATGCTCTCCCGCACCAGCCGCTGCTCCCTGTGCTCCTGCTCCGCGGCCAGAGCGAGATTGAAAGCTCAGCAGGCCGCCAGCATGTTTTAGCCTCATGCAGGCGTCCCTCGGAGACCCCAGAGCAGTGGACAGTAATGTGAAAACGATACTCATGTCGTGTCTGAAAGGGCAACAGGTCATCATCAAAATGGAGGCGATGAAGATCATCCACCCGGAGAAGTTCTCGGAGCTGCAGGGGCCGCAGCCGCGCTACGCGCCCGCCCCGCGCCGGGAGCCGCCGCTCGTGGCCAAGCGCGCGTGGCCCTCCGAGTCCGAGATCATCGTGAACCAGGCGTGCGGGGACATTCCCGCCCTGGACACGGCCCCCGCGCCGCTGCCGCTGCCCCGGACTCCGCCCCTGCCGCGGCGGGAGCGCGGCTTCCAGGGCCAGCGCAAGGGCAGCTCCGAGGTCTGCTACCACCGGCAGCCGCCGTCGGACGAGGTGATCGTCAACCAGTACGTGCTGCACCCCTCGACGCCCTGCGAGCCCCTGGAGTGCCCCACGTGCGGCCACATGTACAACTTCACCAACAAGCGGCCCCGCATCCTCTCCTGCCTGCACTCGGTGTGCGAGGAGTGCCTGCAGATCCTCTACGAGTCCTGCCCCAAGTACAAGTTCATCTCCTGCCCCACCTGCAAGCGGGAGACCGTCCTCTTCACCGACTACGGGCTGGCGGCGCTGGCCGTCAACACCAGTATCCTGAACAGACTGCCGGCCGAGGCCCTGGCCGCCAACCCCGTCCAGTGGAGCAGCGACACCGACCGCAGCTGCTACCAGACCTTCCGCCAGTACTGCGGGGCCGCCTGCACCTGCCACATCCGGAACCCGCTGTCCTCCTGCACCATCATGTGAGCCCCTCCGCACGGGCACGGGGGACAGCGCGGCCCCCGTGTCCCCTCCCTGCCACGGCACCGCCGGGCAATGCTCGAATGCTCACCACGGCCGAGGATGTGGCACCAGTGTCCTTGCGGGACTCGCGGGGGGCAGAGGGGGTGCTGGGACCTGCAGCAGCCCCTGACTCACCCGGGGATTGGGACGCTGGCACGGGGAGCGCATCCACCCGCGCACCCGGGCCTTGCGGCTCCCCTGGCCCTGCGGCGGGCGCTCCTGTGCTGCACCGAGCACCTCACCGTGCTCCTTCCCCGGGCGCCTCTTCCTCCTCTCCCCCCGGCTCTGCCAGGAGCGGACGCTGGGCTCTGGCCGGAGTGACGCCCTCCCCATTGCCCCACGGCCGGCGGCAGCAGCACAAGGAGCCCTGGAGATGCACGGTGCCACACTGGGCCACCCTCCCAGCACAGGAAGCGAGGACAGGTCCCCAGCTGCCCCCTCCACCCCCTCTCTGTAAGTTATTTGCCAAAGCTTTCATCTCGGTGGCCACGCCGCCGTGCGCCCGAGTCTCAGTAGCCACACCAAGCTGCCAGCCCGGCCCTCGGATGCCAGCAGACGTGCGGCCCATGCCCTCCGCCGGCCCTTGAGGAAAGCTCCACTTTGTCCTCGTTTTGGAGGATTCTTGTTTTTCCCCATCCATCCCCAGCCACCCCATCCCAGGCCACTATGTGTTCACAAAGGCATTGAGCTGTGCCCGTTCTCTGCCCCTCCGCCCGGGACCCACACCCATGCCCCATGGGATGGCTCAGGAGGGTGGCACGGGGTCCAGTGCCCCAAATTGCTGACTCCAGTGAGGGGATTTGACTGGGTAGGGGGACTGAGGTCTGGCTCCTGCCCACAGTCCCTTCCCCAGAGCAGCACCTCTGCTCTGACCCCTGTGCAGAGGGGCTGGCAGGGCAGCAGCCCCCTGTGCACAGTCTTGCTTTCTCCAGAGCACCTGGAGGAGTAAGTTTGCTGCCAAAAAAAGCAAAAAATACAAAAAAGCAAAATAAAGAAAAAGCCATAGTTTTGGGTGCTCCCATGGGGCTGAGCACCACAACCCAGCATGGCCACGGCACCAGGGGCACGCGCTGCCCAGTCCTGGGTGCTGGGGCTGGGTGAGCCTGAGGGGTCCCAGGACCTACGTCCTGGAGGAAACAGCAGCCCCTGGCATGGCCAAAGCCCAGCAGCCATGCAGGGAGAGGGGCCAGTCCATGCCCTGTGCTGTCCCGAGGGGCGGGCGATGCCGCTGGCGCAGCCCCAGGCCCGTTCTCGCTCTGAGGGGAGCAGCGCCGGTACCGTGTCTGTGTTGCTCTGCCAATGCCTCCTGCTGCTGGTTGTGACCATGATCATGTTTTATACCCGGCCTTGTTCTGACCCCATCAGTCTCCCCAATAAAGATTATATTGGAACGAAGGCTGAGCTGGAATCCGGGGCCGCGTCGCGGGGGCGGGAGGGGGGTGACACCGGGATGTGCCCTGGCCCTGCTCCCCCTGTGGGACAGGCTGGGCCAAACCCGGGTTACAGCTTTCCCCTGGGCTGGCACCTCCTCCCCCAGCCTGGCTTTCTGCTCTGATGGAGTTGTGTCCTCTCCTGGGCACCTTGGGGGACCTGCCCAGCCACAGCAAGAGCCCTCAAACACCCGCTGGATGTCCCCTTTCTCCCCAGGTGATGTGGGATACTGGAGGGAGGATGTGCCATTTGGTGGGACCTGCTGTTGAAGGGAGCTAGGAGGGACATGGGCAATGCTGGGTTCCCCTGTTCTGCTGAGGCAGCTGCACTCATGGACTCCCCTCTACACCATTCCCACAGCAGGCAGGAGCTGCCCTGGGGCTGGCAGCACCAGCACATGGACCCCACTGTGTGCCCCAAAGGACCCCGGGGTCACTGGGATGGCAGCTCCACAGCTGGGAGAGCCAGGAACCTGCAGCAGAAGCAGCTGGGATGATGACCTCAGGACAAGGCAGCTCCCAGGGCAAGCTGTACACCCTGGCTGGTGTGGGCACAGGCTGGGGTGGGCCCAGAGGCACTGTGTGCCAGTGCCAGCCCCCAAATTTCCCTTCTCCAGGAGCAGTCACTGTCTCTGCCCTCAGCTCTGGGCCAAGGTGGAGCATCTGCTTCCAAAGCAGCAGCACATCCAGGAGGGTGCAAGGGTGGCTGCAGACCCTTTTTCCTGGTGTGCTGGTTCCCATCCCAGCAGGGTTTCAGTGCCTGGAGAACAGAACACCTCCCAGCCCATGGGTGCTGAACCACAGCACCAATAACGCAGCCAGTGCCACCCTCATCCCCGAGGATGCTGCAGCTGTGTCCTGTCTCCCTGCCTTCACCAACATCCCCACCCTGCACCCACATTCCTCCATCCTTCGTGCAGCCTTGGCACAGTGTGGGGTCTCCTGGTGGTCACAGCAGCCCCACACTGAGCCAAATCATGCAGCTGCTGGGGGAGCTGGGGCAGCTCCACATCCAGGATATGCATCTCCATCAGCCCAGAGGCTCAGGCCAAATCGAGGATAAAGAACTCTGACACCCCAAAAGCTCATATTAAATCCAGCTGAGCATTCTGTCCCCACAGACACTGAAGCTGTGGGCCAGCCAGAGCAGAGGTGGCAGCAATTTTGCCCTCAGTAGGAATTTACCCTTTTTATTACATAAGGACAAAGGGTACAATGTGTTCTCCCCTACACTCGTGGCACCTCTTGGGCACAGAGTAAATTTAAAACTGCTAATTTGATTTTGAGTTGCAATTAAGGAAGAAATAGGGCCTTTCAGGAGCAAGTTCTGGGTGAGAACCCATTTCTCCTGCCCTATTAACCTCGAATAAGCACTTGCTGGAAGAGGGGGCAGGTTTGCTGCAGAGGAGAGGGACATGGGCTGGTGCCAGCCCTTGTGTCACAGATGCAGGTGAAATAAAAGTCTTTCACATCCCCTAAAATGTTCCCATGGCCATTCTGAGCTTTGTTACTCCATGCTAAGTTTTTGAAGATCTCTAAGTCCTATCAGCTGCTTATTAAGCATGGCCAGGGAATTGCTGCAGGAGGAGGTTTGGCCACATGAGAGCAGAGATGTCCCCAGATGTTCCCAGGTGAGCTGGTTCTAAAATCTCCTCTTTGTTGTAACATCTGTCCCAGGCTGGGATAAAGCTCTGGGCTCTCCCAGGGTCCAGTTTGGCTCATGGTAGGAGAAGAGATGTGGGGAGTTAAATTGCTCCTGGGGGTGATCCTTATCCCAAATGTCCTCATTTTAGGTGGGAAGGGCCAGGATTGGGCTGGTTTGGGCTCGGCCTGGTTTGGGCTCAGCCTCTGGCATGGGTTTGGGGTGGGGTGTTTGCCAGTCATTCTCCCCAGAGTTAAGAAGCATTTGGACAATGCTCTCAGGCACAGGATGGGATTGTTGGGGTGTCTGTGCATGGCCAGGAGTTGGACTGGATGATCCTGATGGGTTCTTTCTAACCCAGAGCATTCTGTGACTCTGTGAGAAGCAGCTCCTGCAGTCAGGCTGGCGGTGCCTGGGGCTGTTCTGCTCCTGCAGGGATGGTGGCAGCGCTGGCAGTGCCCTGTTGGTCCCCATGGCGTGTCCCCAGCACCCCCATCCTGCCCCATGGGTGGCACAGCAGGAGCAGCTGGCCCTGGATACCAACAGGCGAGCGAGGCTGTGCCAGGCCCTGGGGAGTGCAGGGACCTTGCTGAGCACCAGGGCCGTGCCTTCCTTGGGGACACGGAGCCCCAAAGGTCCCCAGGCGGTCCTGGCCCCGGGCGCCACTCCAGCCCAGGGAGCTCCATGCTGAGATCCGTGCCGAGCTCTCATAGCGCATCCCGCGGTGACACGGCCATGGTGGCGGCAGTGACAGGGTGATGGTGGCGGCTGTGACAGGGCCATGGTGGCGGCAGTGACACGGCCATGGTGGCGGCTGTGACGGTCCCCAGGGCAAGGCTGGCCCTGGGCAGGCACCGCTGAGCTCGGGAGCTCCCTTGGGGTCAGTCCAGGAGAGGGCTGGCCGCGGGCTCCTGCTCTCTGCCAGCTCCGTGTCCCCTCCCCGTGCTGGCCCCGGGGCTGCTGGAACTCTGGTCACACTCCCAAGGGACACAGCGAGGGGACGCATCCCCAGAGGAGGGGCATAGTGCAGGAGGGAAGCTGCTGCTCCCCGTGGTGCAGTTGGGACAGGGATGCCTCTGGCCAGAGCAGGGACACGCCGGGCTGCAGTGGGAGAAGCCAGGAGAGAATGGGCAGGGCCCTGTAGGATGGGGACAGCCAGGTCACTGCTCTGGGGACACCACATCACCTGGTGCCAGCTGGGGATGCCATGGAGCATTTGGGGTGGTGCAATGGGGTGTCAGGGGCTTGGGAGAGGGGACAGGGCTGCAGGTGGGAAGGTTAGGTAGGTTTGGGGGGCTGTGCTGGAAGCTGTGCCGGTGGCAGGAGCCCTGCATCAGCCCTGGGTCAGCCCTGCCAGCCCCCTCCTCACCATTATCCCAGGCTGCCAAACATAACCCAGCTCTGGGAATGGATACTGAAGCCAGGCTCCACATGGCCCACAGGTTCCATCCCACCCCACAGCCCCCAGGGACCCCATTCTGGGGGGGATGGAGGTGCCCTTCAGCTTTCAGCACCCAGAGGTGCCAACAGCTGGCCCAGGGAGCACAACAGGGCTGGGGGTGTCCCATGGGGGCAGCTCTGGCCTGGTTCACCCCAACATCCCCACACAATGTAGGGCAGGGGCATGAGGCCCCCATATGGTGACAGGGCCCCCCCACGGTGACAGGGCCCCACACGGTGAGAGGGCCCCACATGAAGACAGGGCCCCCACATGGTGACAGGGCCCCCACACGGTGACAGGGCCCCCACATGAAGACAGGGCCCCACACGGTGACAGGGCCCCCACATAGGGACAGGGCCCCCACACGGTGACAGGCCCCCACATGAAGACAGGGCCCCCACATGGTGACAGGGCCCCCACATGGTGACAGGGCCCTCACACGGTGACAGGCCCCCACATGGTGACAGGCCCCCACATGAAGACAGGGCCCCCACATGGTGACAGGGCCCCCACATGGTGACAGGGCCCTCACATGGGGACAGGGCCCCCAGGTGTCTGAGCTGCCCCTCCCCACAGGCTCCATGGAGCCAGAAACGCCCCAGCCAGGGCTGAACTGGCACTTCTCCTGATGGAGCTGCTCCACTTGGTATAAATAAATATTCCTTGGTGCCACCAGGGCTGGGGGACCCACCTGCTTCTGCCTGCTGACCTGACCTGTTTTGGGGTGCCCTGCTCCTACCCTGTGCCTCAGCACTTTGCCAGAGCAGCCCCTGGCAGCACTGATGCTCAGTGGCAGCAGTGTCCTAGCAAAGCCCAGAGCCCCAATCTCTGCCCACCTGGGCACAAGGACAGGGGTTCTCTGTGGGCATAGCAGTGCTCACTGGCTGCTCAACCCCTCAGTTTCTGGGCAGGAGGAAGGGCAAGAGGAGGGGGGGTTGGCACCCTGTCTCCCACAGACCTGGGGAGGTGCCCAAGGGTGTTTTCAGGGCAGAAGGGCAAAGCCAGGACAGGGGATGGTTGCACAAGCCCAGCACAGGCAGGCAGGACAGGGCACAGCAGTGTCACCAGCCCCCAGAAGGGCTGGGCTGAGGGGACAGAGAGGGGGGACAGCACAGGGAGGGGGGAACTGGCACGGGGTCAGCACAGAGCCTTGGCAGGACACCCACAGGAGGCCAGAATGACAAACAGACCGCTGCACATTCCAGCCTGTGGGGGTGGCTGTCAGCACCCCTGAAATGGAATCCTGGCAGGACCTCGAGGGTCTGACAGCTCCCTTCCACCCACCACCAGCCCCAAGGTGGCTGAAAGCCTGGGAAGATCCCCATCCCTGTCCCCTTGGGGAGGAACAAGGGTGCAGAGCAGCCACACTGTGACCGAGCCATCCCCAGGCTGGCGTGTGGCCCCCACGTGAGGCTGGCAAAGGCAGAGCCCAGACCCTGCTCAGCCCTGGGACACTCCCGCTCCATGGCAGGGCCCGTGTGGGCACAGCCCCAGTGCTACTCAGCACAGGCTCCTCCACCCGTGTGTGGCACTGAGTGAGCCGTGTTTGCTCACTTATCTCCCCGAAGGGCACGGGCTGAGCACGGGCTGGCACGGCTCGGCAGGGGCTGGGAGGTGCCATGGTGGAGCACGCTCCCCTTGTAGGTGGGGGCACTGGCTGTGCCCATTCCCTCCTTGTGGCACTGCCAGGCCCCAAGGGGACATGCTGAGACCGAGCACTGAACTCAGCTGGACACAGCTGTGGGACAAACACAGGTTGTATTTTCAGTGCACGCTGGGGGATCCCAGCCCGTTTGTCCTAGGTGCAGGTGGCACAGCAATGACACAGCCCGTGGCACAGCCCATGGCACAGCAATGGCACAGCAATGGCACAGCCCGTGGCACAGCTCTGCTCTGCCCACAGAGCCTCTCTGGTGCCCAGCCCCAGGCAGGGATGTGCCCCACTCCATCCGCCCCCTGGCTGCGGCAGCGATGTCACCGCGGTGCAGGTCATGCCCAGCTCCAGGGTCGCCTCCCTCTGCTCCTGTTCCTGCTCCTGCGCTGCCTCCCCCTGCCCGGGCTCACGGGCAGTGCCAGGTGTCCCGGGCACCAGGGTCACAGGCCTGCTCCCCGCTGGCACCGCGGCCGCGGGCAGAGCCGGAGCCGGGCTCCTTCCCCACGCACGCTCAGCCCGAGGGCACAAAGCCAGTGCTATTTGTCGAGGATGAGGAAGAGCATCACCATGAGCAGGATGGGGAGGAAAATGAGGAGCAGGCTGAGCATCTCTGCGGCCAGCAGCAGCGTCAGCAGCAGGAGGTAGCAGCAGCGGCAGCGCCGCTCCAGCCGGGCCAGGGCGCGGATGAGGCAGGGCGGGTACCGCACGCAGGGCAGGCAGCCGAACATGCGGCTCGTGTGGAAGCGCACCTGGAAGCGATGCTCGAGGGCGCCGGCCAGGCCCGGGCGCCGGGGCGGCAGGGCAGGGGGCCGGGGGGTGGCCAGGGCTGCGGGGTAGCCGGGCTGGGCGTGCAGCAGGAGCAGCTCCTCCTGCAGCTTGCAGATCTCCCACTCCAGCATGGGCGTCTTCTGGCGGCAGATGGGGCAGCGCACGCGGCCCAGCTCGGCGCCCGTGGCCGTGTCCATGATGGCGCGCAGGCAGGCCCGGCACAGCCCGTGGCTGCAGTTCAGCACGGCCGCCTTGTGCCGCTGCTCGTCGTAGGGCTCCGTGCAGATCGGGCACTCGTCCTCGCCGCCCGCCAGCACCGGGCACGGCTCCGCTGCCCCCGCCCCGCCGCCGCTCGGGGCCTTCTCTGCCTCGCCGAAGAGGCTCAGGATGGAGCTGGAGACGCTTTGGGAGCCGGGCCGAGGGCTCTCCCCGCGGGGAGGGTCCTGCCCCGCAGGCAGGGAGGCACCGAGGGCAGGCGGCTGCTCATGCCCGGGCAGGAGCGGCTCCCTGGCATCCTCCGTCCGTGGCAGCTCCCAGCATCTCCAGGCAGCAGCAGATTCCTCTCCACAGCGTTGGAGCGGCTCCCCGGGGTCCCCCGGCCCCGCGGTCTCGCTCTGGTCCCGCTGCCCGGCACAGCCTTCCCCACCGGCGGCCGGCACCGGCCCAGGCTGTGCCCCCTCGCCCGCCGCCGGCTCCATTGGGGCGGCCAGAGCAGCCACCCCGCTCGGCTCCCGCCCGCCGGGTCCCCTCGGGGCTGGGTGTGGGACGTGGGTGCTGCTCCAGGGCAGAAGAATCCTTCAGCAGGGCTGCCCGAAGGGTTTGGAGGCAGCAGTGTCCGCACAGAGTCCCGACATCCCTCCGGGGCGCTTTGGGGCGCCCTCCCAGAGCGCTGGGTCAGGAGCCTCCAGCGCCGGGTGCAGCCCCATCACCCTCACCGAGGCCACCCCAAGAGGGGCAGCACCGTGAGCATCCAACAGCCTTTTCCTCCTCCTCCTCTTCCTCCTCCCCAGCAGCAATGCAGTACTGACCCGCCACGGTCCGGAGGAGAGGGCACCGAGCTGGGCGCTGCCCGCTGTGCCAGAAGGGAGCAGGCGTGGCGGGCACCCGCGCAGGCAGCTGCCTCCCGCCGTGGGCCAGGCAGGGCCGAGGCCGAGCCGGGCTGTAACCAGTCTGGTTTGTCAGCTTCTGGAAGCGGCTCAAATGCAGGGAGCCCGGGGCAGGAGCCGTGCCTGCGCCAATCAGCTCCCGCCGGGGCTGGGGAGGAGCTGGGCCCACGGCCGCCTCTCCTCCGCGCCCAGCACCAGCGGAGTCACCTCTGCGGCCAGTGCTGCCCACACCCCTGACCCTGGGGCACGGCAGCACGGCCCTGTGCTCCTCCAGTACATCCTCCCAACACGGCCCTGTGCTCCTCCAGTGCAGCCTCCCAACACGGCCCTGTGCTCCTCCAGTGCATCCTCCCAACACGGCCCTGTGCTCCTCCAGTGCAGCCCCACAGCACGGCCCTGTGCTCCTCCAGTACAGCCTCCCAACATAGCCCTGTGCTCCTCCAGTACAGCTTCACAACATGGCCCTGTGCTCCTCCAGTGCAGTCCCCCAGCTCAGACCCCAGCACTGCCCCAGGACAGTTCCCAGAGCAGGCCCTGTGCTGCCCCAGTCCAACCCCCTGTCCCCCACACTGGTCCCTGTGCAGGGCCACCTCTCCTTGTCATGTCCCACAAGCAGCCTGCAGGGCCTGGAAGTTTCCTTCCAGGTTTCCCACCGGGACAGCGCCCCAGATGAGGGGATGGTGGCACCAGGGTGGTGACTGCCATGCTGCCATGCAGCAGCTCTGCAGTGGCCCCACTGTCCCTGGCACATGGGGACACAGCCCAGCCAGGGTGTGCAAGCACAAGAGCTGCTCAGAGCAGTGGGGTGGGGAGCCCCCAGATGCCCCTGTTCCCCCTCACTGCAGTACCACAGCTCCAGCAATGCCCCAGGCACTGCCCAGCCCTGCAGGATCCCATGACTCCACCATGGGAGGGTGGCTGGGTCACAGGCATGGCGTGGCACAGCTGTCCCTTCCTGTCCCAGCCTGCTCCCAGGGAATGTCCCTGCTGACTCATGCCCTGCTCCTAATTGCTATTTACGCAGTGGCACCCAGTTCCCTGAACTGGGGGAGGAAGGTGGTGGCACTGGTCCCACTGGGGCACGGACAGGGCCAGGAGGGTGCACAGCCTCGAGGCTGCAGGGAAAGGGCTGGAAGCAGCTCCCAGGATGGGGTGGAGGAGAGATGCAGCTGAGCAGGCACTCAGGGAAAGGGATAACTCAGCAGGAACTTGGAGCTCAGACTCAGCAGGCTGAGGATGATGAACTGGCAGCAGAGACAGAGGCATCAAGGCTTCCTCCTGTGCCTGTGCCTGCTGGCCTTGGCCACTGGAAGCAGGGGGAACAGGTCTGTCCAGGCAGCCTCCTCCTGCAGCAAGCGCTGCTGAGTAATGCTGGGGTGGAGAGACTCCCATGCAATACTTCCCTTCCTCTGGCCCTGCCACAAACAGTGGCCACTGCCACTTCCAGCAACACCCTTGGGTGCCACCCACCCCACACAGGGATCCCAGGGCTGGGGAATGTGGGGCAGATCAGCCCCACACTGAAGCCAACCAGCAGAACCCCCCAAGAGACCTCTGGCCCCTGCTCTGCTGGGGTGTGGGCACGGGGAGCCAAAGCCCCCAGGAGATGGGGTCCCCCCACTGCCATGGCCCTGCTGCTGTCAGGGAGGGGCTGTTGGGTAAATCCAGCCCAAGCAAGATACAAGAGGCAGATCCCTTTGCTGGCTCCTTTATTCAGGCAGTGGGAGGGAGGCAGGAGCCAGGCTCAGGACCAGGTTTCAGACTGGAAGCGCCGGGACCGTTCCAGGGCTGTGAAATGCTCCTCTGCTTCCAAGGGGGACAGGCCACCCTCCTGCTGCAGCACCGACTGCAGGGCCTCAGCCACTGCTGCTGGCATCTGCTTGGCATTCCTGGGGAGAGAGCAGGACACAGTGGAGGGTGAGCAGGAGCACAGGGGGCAGAGCAGCAGCCCCAGTGCTCCAGGATCAGCAATCAGCAGTCCCTGTGGCCAAGCCCACCACAGGGCAGTGGGAACCTGCCTTGTCCTGCCACAGGGTAAATGACAGGCCTGAGAGGCAGCTCCTAGCACTCCCTCGAGAGCAGGGCTGTTATCCACAGGGCTCCTCTGCACAGGCATGTGAAGGCAAAATCATGGCCATGAGCCCCAGAGCCCAGGGAAGGAGCACCACAGGTCAGGAGCCCAAACACTAGCCCTACACAGCTGCATCTGCCAGCATCCTCATTAGAGAGACATAGGCAACATGCACGGGTTGGAATTTATCAGCAGGAGGGCAGGAACCTGTCCTTTCATCTCTGGAATCACTCAATGTCAAACATGTCTGATCCTCAGCTGGGCAGAGCAGCCGCTCCTGTCCTGCTGCTGCCTGCTCTCAAGAAATCCAGAATGATTGGTTTGATAGTGACATTTGGGACCAAAGCCAGTTCAAACCTCAAAATCAGAGAAATGCTGGAGAAAACATCAAGCCCCTGTGTAGAAAATACCCAAACAGAACTCAGCACTTTCAAGCACAATTATTTCTTATGGGAAATCAGAAATTCTGACTTTTTATTTTTCCTGGAGAGAATTTCATTTGATGAACTGCCTGTGCGACAAAAAAAACCATCTAATAAAAAATTTCCCAGCCTGCTCCAATTGGCAGGAGCATCTGGCAACGTCCTTGCTGTTTCCCAAGAACAAGGCAGAATTCTGACTTGCGTTTGAAGCTGATTAACATCCCAAAATACCCAGAAAGGAGGTCTTCTTTTTTTGGAAGAGTCGCATTGTTTCTGAGTCAGGCACTGATATGCAAGTACAAGATAATGGAGCTGGGCTTTGTGATGGAAAACATGTCAAATAGCTAATTTTTTTTTTTTTCAGAAAAAGAGACATTTTCAACCTTTTTGCCCCTGAGTGGGACAAGTGAGGAACAATCATAGAGCAGATGCAGCTGTGACTCCCCAGAGCCCCCTGGCCCCAGAAGGGAAGGCAGAAAAGTGTCCCATGGCCCAGGGCTGCTGCTCAGGGTCACACAGCTCAGGAGTCACTTCCCCCAGCTTTCTCCCAGCCTGGCTGAGACTGTGAATTTGGGGGCAAACAGGATCACCCACCTGCGCTTTCCTGCCTGCAGCTCACTGACAGTTCAGTCTGTGAGCTTGGGGGGCATGGTGATCCTGGAAGCTTTTCTACAGGGTTTGGGCTGTTCAGGAAAGGAGGAACAGTATCCTCTGCAATCAGCACAATGTCACTTGTGCAGTGATCCCAAGGCTCTGGATCCCACCTGCCTGATGGAGGCTCAGGGACACCCCACAGCAGGACAAAGCTGCCAACAAGAGGAGTCTCAGAGCAACTCTGATGTCCAAAATACCATCCTATGGCCACACAAAATCTGCCATGGGGACAGCTGTGCAGGCCCTGCTCTTTCCAAGAAACTGATCCTCTTTGGGGATCTTCATCAGCACCAAAAGGCAGGAAAGAGAATGGGAGGAGAGAATAAAGCCATGACCCAACAGCTCAATAATCTCAGTGTTTGGGCTGTAGATGGAGGCACATCCCCAAGTCCCAAGTGCTCCAAAGCCCAGAGCCAAGGGCAGGAATGCCCAGTTTGGGGTGAGGCTCCAGGAAGCCCTGTGCTGCAGCAGTGAAGGACACAGTGGGGTGGCCTGGCCTCCACTTCCTGGGAAGTAAACACCAATCTCCTTGTCCCAGGAATGCAGCGAGGCCAGTCCTGCCCTGCCAGGCACCAGGGCAGCTCCTGCTCTCCTGAAGGACAGGCAGGAAAGAACCTCCTGCACTCGCTGCTGTGTGACAGCCGGGCCCAGGCCCGCCCTCCCCAGGTCACAGGGGGCACAGCAAACGCCATGGGCGGGCTCTGCCCGGCCCAGCAGCACAGAGCACTGCCCGAGGCTCGCCCTGGGCACGGGGAGCAGCCCCTCCCTGCACAGCAGGGCTCTGAGAGCTCAGAGCAGAGCTGCCAGCACTCTGACCCCAAAGCCAGACCCACCCTCCAGACGTGCAACCAGCCCTAGACAATACCTGAGAGGGGCTGAGCTGTGCAGGGACACTGGCTGTGGTGCAACAGGGCTGCTCCCTGCCCCGGGAGGCAGCTCTGGGTGCAAAGAGCCAGAGAGTGTGCCAAGGCTCCCAAAGCTGCTCCTGAGCCCCAGCAGCACTGGGGATCCTGCCCACACAAGTGGCTACAGGTGCCACACAAGCCTTTTGTCCAGAGGAGAGGGCTGTGCAGGGACCAAGCCTCTGCTGTGTGTGGATGTGCTGTGGGTCAGAGGCTGGGCAGGGGGAGGGTTGGGCAGGTGGCATTGGCTGGAGAAGCTTTACCAGTTCCAGCTGTGCCCTCCTAAGGGGAGCATGCGGTAGGTGACAAATGTCCCTCCCAGCCCAGGGCTCCTGGAGCAGGACAGAGAGCAGGAATGAGCTGCCCCTCTGCAACAGGGGGCTGAGCCGAGTAAAAGCCTCCAGCTGGGTGAAGAAGCAGAAATGTGCAGCCCTGCTCCCTCAAGCCCTGCACAGAGAGCTCTCACTCACCCAGCCAGGTAGATATGAGCATTCTCAGTGGTCAGCAGCTCCCACAGCAGCTTCCCATTCTCCCGGATGCGGTGCTGGACATAAACCTTCTCCTCCTGCAGGGAAACAAGGCACTGAGCCTGGAGCAGCCCCAGCTCCTGCTCTCAGGACCATTCTCAGGGGCTGTTTCCAGGAGCTCAGGGCAGCACAGGAGGCACTGGGAGAAGCAGTTGGATCAATGACCAGTGTGGGGAAGAGGAGCCCCACACCCGATGTCTGCACTGGGTTGGGCTGGTGGGAGATGGGTGCAGCAGCAGGAGCTTCAGGGGGGAACACCAGGCCCGAAGCAGCCCCCAAATCCTTTGGGTGTCCACTGGTCAGGGCTTCCCTCCTGCCCTCTTCTCCCAGCATGGGCAGAGGAGGCTCTGTGGCCCTTGTGTGCCAAGTCTGCTCCAGGACAGAGACCCTTCCGTGCACCCCTGACTGCTGGAGACCTGAAACAGCTTGGAAGGGCAGAAAGCTTGGGGGGACAGCTCAGTCCCAGTCCCTGCCCCTGTACTGTGCTTAGGGACTGGATGGGGACTGGCTCTGTGCACAGTACAGCCCAGCCAAGGAGAGCTCCTAAAGGGTTAATCCACAAGACTTCAAGAATCCAAGCAACTGCCTCCAGCCCTGGCTCCTGCCCAAGAGAGCACCATTGCCAACGTGCCTGCACTCACTGCTGGCCCAGAGGGCTCCCGTGACAAAGGTGACACTGTGACGGAGGCCAGGCCCTGTGCTGGGCGTCCCCCACGCCCCATCCTGCAGGGTGAGCTGGGCCATGGGCACAGCCTCCTTCCCTCACAGGGCCATGGGCACAGCCCCCTCCCCAGGACCCCTCTCACTGGGCCATGGGCGCAGCCCCCTCCCCATGCCCCCCTCACAGGGTCATGGGCACAGCCTCCTCCCCATGCCCTCCTCTCACTGGGCCATGGGCACAGCCTCCTTCCCTCACCCCCCTCAAAGGGCCATGGGCACAGCCTCCTCCCCATGCTGGGCCATGGGCACAGCCTCCTTCCCTCACAGGGCCATGGGCACAGCCTCCTCTCCTCACAGGGCCATAGGCACAGCCACCTTCCCTCACAGGGCCATGGGCACAGCCTCCTCCCCACACCCCCATATTGAGCCATGGGCACAGCCTCCTCCCCATGCCCTCCTAACTGGGCCATGGGCACAGCCTCTTCCCCTCACAGGGCCATGGGCACAGCCTCCTCCCCAGGCCCCCTCTGGCTGGGGCTCAGCTCCTGCAGGCTGGGGATGTGTGTGGAACAGCCCTAAGCAGCCCAAGGCCAGGCTGTCCCAGGAGCTGGGCACTGTGGGGCCCACAGGTGCCCTGGCTGTGCCAGCCCTGACTGGGCAGTGCCCTCAGCAGCACCAGCACAGCCTCAACTCAGCAGCAACGAGCCCAGTGCTGCCAGAGCCCTGCCAGCCAGGCTGGGCTCCCAGGGCACCATCTGAGGAGCTCAAAGTGGGGTCACAATGCCCAGGTTGGTCCCATCTGGCTGGGACCAGTCTGCACTGCAGGTGGATGTGCTGGGACAGGGGGCACCTGCAAAAGGACTTCAGAGAGAGGAGCAAAATTCTGCTCAGCTATGGAACATCCCAGCCCTCACCTGGGTCTTTGACAACAAACTTTGTGATGAGTTAAAGGCTGTGGTATCTCCTGAAGCCAAAGGCACAATGAGCCCAGTGTGGCTCATCCCACCTGGCTGTGGGATGTGGCTGTGCTCCCACTCTGCCCTGGGGGCAGAGGACTCTGGTGACAAACTGCTTTGGCTGGTGGAGCAGGAGAGAGGGGACACTCCAGTGGAATTCCTGCCCCTCCACAGTCAACTAGAGCAGAAGGTGGCTCTGGCTGCTCTCCAGATTCAGAGAGCAGCAGGTGCCGCTTCACTGGTCATTCAGCACCCTCTGCAGTGCTGCTCCTGTTCCTCACAGACTTGGAAAGCCTGCACAGAAGCACCCAGCTCCTGCCTTACAAGTGAGTGGATAAAAAACAATGAATTCATGTCAACACATGCACACAGCCATGAGAAAGGGCTTGGGCTGGTGCAGCTGAGCTCCAGAGATTGCCATTCCCTTTTTATCGCATCTCTGTTCCAAAACCAGGCTGAGCTTTTGGTACCATCAAGGGACAGAGGAAGGCAGTGAAACACATCCCCAGCTCAGGAAGCCTCTCTGGCAGCACTGCAGCCCCAAGGGGGGACAAGGGCTGCCCACCAGAGACACTGCCTGGGAAAGCAGGAAGCAAAGTGAGGGGCTGAGCTGTGGGTGTGCTCATACCCATGGGGAGCTTTTCTCTGTGAATCTGGGACTCAGAGAGAGCTGGCACAGAGACCAAGCTCCTCAGCTGTAGCCAGGGCTCAGAGGGACACCATCAAGAGGGGTATTTAACCAATGAGTTATTGCCTGGTGACCCTCCAAGAGGCTTGGGAGCCTTTTATCACTCACGTGGCCCAGCCAAACAAAGCTGGTTAATGCCTTATCTGCTCTGCTGTTCTCCAGCCTTGTCCCAGTAACCCCTCCAGCCCAACTTAGCCAGACACACCTCTGCAGGGCAGAAGGGGATCTCAGCCAGCACTGAGCTGTGTGGGGGAAGGAGGTGCAGCACACTGTGCCACCTCACCAGATCCCTCACAGGTCGTGCCCTGGCAGAGTCCCATCAGCACTGCCTGAGATGCTCTTGTATCCACCCTCCTCTTCTGGGCACTGACCTGGTCCCTGGAGAAGGCTGTGAAGAGTGTCAGGAAGCCCTTTGTGACCAGCTCTTCCCACTCTGCCTGGCAGTAGAAGTCCTTGGATTGGTGTCGGCAGCCGAAGAAGAGGCAGTTCCCTGCAGGAGCAGAGCACAGGGCTGTGCTGGGAGTACCCAATGCTGGGCACTGCTGGTGCCACCTGCCTGACAGCCCTGGCCTGCAGAGCCACCAGTGACCTGTGGCAACCAGAGCCCCCTGTCTGCTGAAAAAGGAGGAGGGCAGAACATGTCCTCCAGGGCTGCCTGTTGCCTGAGCCAAGGGAATGAGGATGGGTCACACTGCAGCAGCAGCTGAGCCCAGTAACCTGTGTTCACTCTCAGAGAGCCTCTGCAGAGCCTGACCCAACCCAAGGAGGTGCCCTGCAGCACAGCCTGTGAATGACCCCACAGGCTGCACACAGCCTCTGGGCCTCACCTGCCCCAGAGCTCAGCCTGCTTCTGCTCAACACAGCAAAGGCTGACCCAGTGGAACCCTCAGGAGCCCCCAGTCCATCCTTCCATCTGTCTGTGCAAGGGGCATCCTGAGTGGCTCCCAGGACCATCCCTCACCTCGGCGCCCCAGCGCCACCCGCTCCTGTATCGCTGCTCGGAAGGGTGCCACCCCTGTGCCAGGGCCAATCATGATCACAGGGGTGCCAGGGTCAGCTGGGAACTTCATTCCTCCTTTCTTCACCCAAAGAGGCACCCGGACATCACCTGTGGGACAGACAGACTGACAAGCATCACTCCACCACCAGTGCCCTGTGCCTGCCTACAGAGGGTGAGTGGGCACCCAGCTCTTCCAGGGAGCTCCAAAGACACAGGCAGAGCTGGCTCATCAGCCCCTGGCACTGAGGGCACACTGTGTGTGTGAAAAGCCCTTCAGCTGTCTCAGCACTGCCTCTGCAAGAAGCTGAGTGAAGCCCAGAGCAAGGCAAGAGCTCCCGAGCACAGAGGCTGCAGGACAGCCCTCTCCTCACACAGCCTGTGCCAGGGAACACAGTGGTGAAGGCAAGCAGAGATCCCAGCCTGGCTGGATGTAAGGGAGGCCCCAAGGCTGCCAGAGCTCCAGGAGCATTTGGACAAGGCTCTTAGGGATGCACAGGGTGGGATTGTTGAGGTGTTTGTGCAGGGCCAGGGGTGGGACTTGAAGATCTTTACGGGTCCCTTGCAATTCAGCTTTTTCTGTGATTCTGTGGAAGGGACCAGCCTTCCCAGAGCTGTGGCTATGGGACTGGAGGTGCCCAGCAGACACCAGGAGCAGCCCACAGTGGAACAGCAGGGTTGAGCAGCTGGGAGGTCAGGGTAAGCTGGAGAGGCACAGCTCTCTGTGTGCTCTGATGAGGAGGGGGCAGTGAGGAAGGACAGCAGGACCATCCTGCCAAGCCAGTGTGCTCCCCATGGAGCTGGTGCTCCAGCCAGGCAGCTCCTGCACATGGTCAGCACCCACACAGCTCCATCACACCCCGAGGGATGAGCCCTGGGTGCTGTGGGAAGCACTCAGGATTCCCTCAGAGTCCAAGCACTTACCCTGCTCAGGGTTGAGAGAAGCCAGCCAGGTGGAGCAGAGCCCAAGGCGGGGTTTGCTGAGCCGCGTCTTGTACCGCACCACGGCCACGAGGATCTGCATCCGCTCAGGATGGGCCTGTGGCACACAGAGCCATGAGCACACACCCCATGGACAGCTCCCCAGGGACAGGACACCCCTTCTGCAGGGACAGAGCCTGTGCCCAGCTCCCTAGGGACAGGACACCCTGTCCCTCCTGCAGGGACAGAGCCTGTGCCCAGCTCCCCACGGACAGGACACCCCTCCTGCAGGGACAGAGCCTGTGCCCAGCTCCCACCAGGCTGCCTGGAACACACATCCCAGTCTGGCACAGCCACTAACAATGGAGCACACCCCTGCACAAAACCTTTCCAACAGGGAAGGGGGCTTTCCTGGGGAACCACTGCCACAGGAATGCTCTGCACAGCTGGCAACAGCGATGGTCACTGTCCAGCCCAATTTGCTCCCATGGAGCACAAATCCAGCCATGCAGGGGCTGGGTCCGCAGGCAGCCGGGCCGGTCCCTCTGCCACCTCCTGGCAGGAGCAGGGAGCAGCACTCCCCGTGCCCAGCTCCCGGGACACTCCGGTGGCACTGCATCCCACTGCTCCCAGGGACAGTGACACCAGATCTCTGAGCTGGGCTGGGACAGTCCTGGCACTTGCAGGGCTGCAGGAGAGCAAGTCTCCTGTCTGAAGGTTGGCCTAGCCCTCAAGTTTGCATCCAGCACATCAGGCTGCTGCAGGCTCAGTGCAGAGCAGGGATTTGGGCAGGCTGTGGAGGCTCCAGGGCACACCTGCACCAGCAGTCAGTGCAGGCCCTGCCAGACCCTCTGTTCAGAGTCTGAAATGAGGCCAGAAGGGCTGAGCTCTTACCAGCAGGGAGGAGGCGATGGAGAAGGCACGGGGCCTGATGCGAGGGATGAGGTCGAGCAGGTAATCAGCTGGGATGGCACATGTGCTGTGAGGGAAATCCCACAGGACCTGCAAGGCCAAGAGGGTGAGGCCTGACCCCAGAAGCAGCCTACCTGCCCTCAGGCTGCCAAGAGGCTGTCCCACACAGCTGTACCACGCTGCCCTCGGCCAAAGGCACCACACGGGCACCTCTGAGCACCAACCACCCTGTGCCACTGCCCTGTGCCCCCCAGAGCAGCACAGAGCCCACCTCAAGATCCCACAAGGATCTTGAGCTGGTCTTAACCACCGTTGGAAACCCATGAAGACCAGAAAGTGCGTGAAGGAGATTACACTCCTTAGCCAAGACAGCATGGCTGATGGTGCCCTGGGTGCCCTCAGCCCCAGCAGAGCCCAAGGGGCAGCCCCACCTCCAGCGTGGTCCTGCGGGGCTGGTTGCAGTAGCTGTACAGCTCCTCCTGGCCCTGGGCCGAGCTGAACTCCTGCAGCTTCTCCCGCTCCAGCTCGTTGGTTGAGAAGGAGGCCAGCAGCTCGAAGAAGGAGCGCCGTGGCACACAGGAGATGTCCAGGTAGTGTGTCACCAGGTACTGGATGCTGCAGGGCTGTGGCAGCAGGGGAGGGAGGGGTGTGCCTGCAAGGCAAGGCAGGGGGGACAGCTCAGGGCCAGTCCTGCTGCCTGCAGCACCCACTGCTACTGGAGCCAACTCCCCTGTCCCTGCTCCCACCGTGGGCCCCCAGCCCCTGCTCTCCCCAGCTTGCTTTTCAAGCCCACAGGTTTGCAACAGAGTAAGTCTGCAATGTTCAGCCATCCCTCACTTTTGGCAGACGCTTTGGGGTAATGTCTTATCCACATGACTCCCACCCTGCCTGCACACAATGCAGAGGAAATAACCAGCAGTGTCATGTGTCAGGCATGTCTGTGTCTCCCACGTCTCTCCCAAGGGTGTGAGGAACAGCCTGAATTTCTCTTGGGTTTGCCTGCCAGGCAGAAGCTCCAGCATGGACAGATACAGGGAAGTTGGAGGTGGAATGGGCACTCAGGAGCCTGGAGAAAAATGCTCCCTGCTCCATGCAGGTACCAAGAGCTCTGGGGGGTCTCCAAGGGACTCCTCCGGTTGCTTGTGCTGGTTTATGGCTGCAGGAGCCCCTCAGGAGGTCCCTGGGGCACAGACAGACAGTGAGAAGACCTGCACACCCCAGGCAAGGAAGCACAAGATTCCCAGTGTGGGCCTGGGGCTGAGGGGGCTGCAGGATCCTCCCCACTCTGTGCTGGGGCTGCCAAGGCACAAGGCTCAGGTGGAGCCTGGCACTGCTGGATTCCTCCTGTCCCACTGGCTCTGCACAGGATGCACACACACAGCACTGGAGGGAAGGACAGGCAGAAGTCCTGTGTCCATCCAGCACTCCCAACCAGGTCTACAGCAAAGGAAGAGCAGAGCTCCAGGCTGGGCCAGAGCTCAGGGGATGCCCTGTCTCAGCAGGAAGGGGAAGGAGCAGCAGGCAGCACCTACCAGGCTCCGTGGGCTGCAGCACAAAGCGTCTGTGTGGCTCCAGGCGCAGCAGCTGGCAGAACTGCTGCACATCTTCAGGGCAGTTCTGGGGCTGGATCATCACCACGTCCCCTGCACTGAACCTGGGGATGCAGGGGGAGCTGCCAAGCACAGCCAGGGGGCAGAGCCACAGCATGGCCACCCCCAGCAGCACCCGGGGAGGCAAATTCCCAGTGCCAGCACCAGGCAAAGGGAGCTGGCCCATGGGCAGGACCCCCACTGCAGCAGGGACCACGACCACAAGACTGCAGCCTCAGATCTCAGTGAGGAAGGGCAGCAGAAGAGCAGGGCAGGCTCCAGGACACCTGGTCCCACACAACAGAGCTTGGGGGAGTCAGGAAAATGCTCACGTGATCCCTGAGCCCGCGATGTCAAACTCGATGAGCCGGACATCCTGGAAATGGGCAGGTGCTGTGAGCCTCTGGTTGGACACCACGCGGGCAGGGAAGGGCTGCAGCTCACAGGGAGCCCCCCGGGGGGGTGCTGACTGCAGCAGGGCACCCTCAGGCTCTGGGCAGTCCTCAGGCAGGTAGTGCAGTGTGTATTTGGGGGGCAGGCTGTGGGAACGACAGCAATGCAATGCAGCAGGGTTACCTCCATGCCACAGCTCCTCTGCTGCTGCAAGATGAGAGGCAGGGAGAGGCCTGGAGTGTCCCACCAGCCAGTGTCCCCATCCCCTGGAGCTGGCCTGTGTAAGGGAATGCAATGGAGACCACCAGGAGGAGATGCCAAGGCTCCTGAGCATGCAGGGCACACACACACTCTCTGCCAGGGCCAGAGGCACATCAGGACAGACAGATGGGCAGAACAGTCACAATCCCCAGGGGAAAAGGGGACACCCATCCAGAGAGAGATGGGCCACCTGTGGCCAAAGCACAAGTGACACTGGGGATACCAGAAGCTGTATGGGGAGCGTTCCTGCTCCAAGCAGAGCCCATCTCCACTCTGGAGAAGAGCCAAGGCAGCAGAGTCTTTCACCCCAGGCAGCCCAGCAGCCCTGCTCACCCTGTGCACTCACCGCATGTCGGGACTGATGATCTCAAGGCCAGGAGGGAGAGGATACAAGGCAAGGATCTTCTCCCACAAGGCCACAAGCCAGGGATCAACCACTGCATCTGGCCTGCAAGAGGGAAACTGAGGCTGCAGCAACATCATCCCTTCAGGGTCCAGCCCTGCTACCCCTGCCCATGCCAAACAACCACTCCCACAGTCACCCCAGGCCATTCCCTTCCAACTTTGGGTCTGGGAAGAAACACCAGACTTGAAATCTCAGCCACTCCATGCACTCAGTTGCTCTCCAGGGCCCAACCACTGAGCCCTGAACAGGATCTCCAGCCCCTGAGCAGCACTGGGTCACCGTGTCCCTGAGCCATCCACAGCCTTTGCCCCGTGCCAGGTGGGCACAGCTGAGGCTGCTGCAATGCCTGCAGGTACAGGGCTGTGTGGCACAGCCATGCCCTGCTCTGCACAGGGCAGGGGCTGAGCCAGGGGTCATGGCCATGTTCTGGGGACCATGGGACACCCTGGAGCAGCAGGTGGCCCAGGTGCTGGCACAGGAGGGTTATGAGCAGGGATCAGCACATTCCCAGAGAGCTGCAGGAGCAGCCCCATGGTGGGAGCAGCACACAGCCCTGCCATCAGCCCCAGGACAGAGCTGCAGGGCACCCTGGGGCCCTCCCACCACCCCTCCTCTGGGCTCTTACCCCAGGTCATGCTGGTCATCTCCCAGGGCCACGGGCAGCAGCGGGTTGGCCCCGAGCTGGAGCAGCCGTTTGTGCAGCTTCTTTGCAATGAAATTAAACCTGAGCAGAGAACAACACAGGGCAGGGCTGCTCCAGCAGCACAGCAGGCACTGCCACAGCACCAGCACACACTGTCAGGGCCACCAGAGCAGCACACATGCAGAGCCAGCGCTGTGACCTGGCCCATTGTCCTGCCCAGCCTGTGCCAGCTCACAGAACCAGCTAAGTGCCACTTGCTGGCCCTCACAGGCTGTGCCCAGCCCTGAAACAGGACAAGGCGAGATCCAGGTTCCCTTCAAGACAGCTTGTGCCCTGGGCCATGGAACATTTCCTTCCCTCAAGCCCCTCAGTGCCTCACAGAGCTCAGGCACACCCATCCCTCCCACTAGAGCTCTTTGAGACACAGGAACCTCTCTGGGAGAGACTTGGGACCAGCATGGCTGGCTGCCACCTCTGTTTGATGTCCCCTGTTGCCTTGGCACACAGCTGTGATAAAAGACTGACACATGATGTCTGACCCACCAAAGCATCCTTAGTGAGCTTGGGAGGAAAGAAAAGGGCAGCAGCCTAATTCCTGGGGGTGAGGTGGGACACAGCAGGGGAAGGGTTTTTAAGGCTGGTGGGAGTTACATTTTGTTTGAGTGCTGCTCCAGAATCAGACTCTGTCTCCCCTTACCCCCTTGGCTCTCCAGCCACTCTGCTCTCCCCTGCAGCTTCCTGGGGCTGCTTACTTGGGGTAGGAGGAGTCCCCGAGGCCCAGCACGGCGTAGTCCAGCTGGCACAGGGCGCTGCCAGGGAGGCTCTTCCGGAACAGGAACCGCCAGAACATCTACAACAGGCACATGCAGCCAGTGCTGCTGCTGCTAGGCACCTCCTGCCTGCCTGGCCCTGCTCCCTGCCCACCCAGCCCAGCCGAGTGGGGAGCACGGCTTTCTGCTCAAATGCCCCTGCTCCTGTTCCCTGGCATGTGCCTGGTGCTGCTGCAAAGCTCCCCCAGCAAGAACAAGCCCAAACTGCCCCAGCAGAGAGAGCCCTGCAGCAGGAACACACAGCAACAGGACAGGAGCAGCTCCTACCTTCATGTTGTCAGGTGGGTCTCCCTGGCCTGTGGTTGCACACACAAACACCACCAAGGGCTCATGGATGAGGTTGGCCTGAGGGTACAAACACAGCACAGTCAGGTCAGCAGCCTCCAAACTGCTCTGGAGCCAGGATGGAACAGCTCAGGGTGTTCAGCCTGGGGAAGAGAGGGCTCCAGGGAGACTCAGGGCCCCTGCCAGTGCCTAAAGGGGTTCCAGAAGAGCTGGAGAGGGACTGGGGACAAGGCATAGAGGGACAGGACAAGGGGGAGAGTCCATAAGCTGAAGGAGGGCATGTTTAGGCCAGATATTAGGAAGAAATTCTTCCCTGTGAGGGTGATGAGGTTCTAGAACAGGTTGCCCAGAGAAATTGTGGCTGCCCCTGGATCCTGGGAAGTGTCCAAGGCCAGGCTGGACAGGGCTTGGAGCAAGCAGCACCAAGCCTGTCTGAGTCCAACAGCATTTGGACAACGCTCTCAGGGACAGGGTGGGATGGTTGGGGTGTCCTGGGCAGGGCCAGGAGCTGACTCCATGATCCTGATGGGTTGCTTCCAACTCAGCTTGTGCCATGGTTCCGTGGTGCTGTGGGAGGTGTCTGTGCCCATGGGGTTGGCACAGAGTGGCAGTGCCCCAGCAGCCCCGCGTCCCACACCCACACTCACCAGGTCACAGCAGCCCCGTGTCCCACACTCACCAGGTCACAGCTGTCCAGGGCCTGCACCCGGCAGCGCAGGTGCCGTCTCTGGGCCTCTCTGCCCACCCTCTCCGCCGTGTCCTGAGCTGTGCCAGTCTGGCTGCCAAAGAGCACCAGGAGTCCCTTTTCTGCCATCTGCAGGAGACAACAGCAGGGAAGTCACAGGAGGGAAGGGACAGGGGCTGGGCAGGGCTGGGCTGAGCAGCACCGACCCCCAGGGGCTGGCACAGCACCCAGCCAGCACAGGCATGGTGAGCAGCTGGCATTCAGCAGAGCGAGTCAAAGCTGCCAGGCTCTCTTCCCACCCCTGTGCAGCACTGAGGGAGGGATCCCATGTCCCAGCCCATAGAATAAGCAGGGACACTACTGTGCTCCTTGTCCCCATGCCAAGCCAGGGGAGTGACCAAAACTCAGATCCTGCCCTGCTGAACTGCCCTCAGCAGCACAGGGTGAGCACAGCCCTGGGTGGGATGTTCCCCAGTCCTGGTGTAACCTTCCTGTGTGCCCTGGGAACCCTCCCTCCCCTGGGGCAGGGCCGGGAGGCTCAGTGACAGACACAGACACCGAGCTCTCAGCCAGACTCTGGCAGAGCAGGGGGCCAGCCCAGAGGGGATCCAGCCCTGGCACCTGTCTGAGTTGCAAACAGCTGCCATCACCATGTGCCCACAGAATAATATTAAATTAAATCATAATAATGTGAAATAGAATCGCAGAATCCCAGACTGGTTTGGGTTAAAAGAGACCTTAAAGCCCACCCAGTGCCAGCCCTGCCATGGCAGGGACACCTCCCACTGTCCCAGGCTGCTCCCAGCCCTGTCCAGCCTGGCCTTGGGCACTGCCAGGGATCCAGGGGCAGCCACAGCTGCTCTGGGCACCCTGTGCCAGGGCCTGCCCACCCAGCCAGGGAACAATTCCCAATTCCCAATATCCCATCCAGCCCTGCCCTCTGGCACTGGGAGCCATTCCCTGTGTCCTGTCCCTCCATCCCCGGTCCCCAGCGCCTCTCCAGCTCTCCCGGGGTTTCCCCTCTCCAGCTGAGCACCCCCAGCCCCGGGGCCCGGCCCGGCGGCTCCGCGGGACTCACCATGGACGGGCCCCATGCCGCCTCTGACGTCACCACTTCGCGACAGTCCCCGCTGACGTCATCATCGAGGCAGACGGGCCGAGGCTCCCCGCTCACCGTATCTCCGCATGATGACGTCACCCGCCTGTCGCCTCTCACCGTGACGCCATCGCCCCGCGCCGCTGGGCCGGGCCAGGCCGGGCCTGGTGCCGGTACCGGTGCCGGTTCAGGTTCAGGGCTTGGGACGGGGACCGGTGTCGGTGTCCGGGCCGGGCTGGACCTGGTCCCTGGCTGGGCCAGGGCTGGTGCCGGGGCCGGGCCGCGGCCGGGGCCGGGCCGGTGCTGGGTTAAGGGCCGGTGTCGGTGCCGGCTTGAGAACTTGTGCTGGTGCCGGTATCGCGCCGGGCCGGTGCCGGTGTCGTTGCCGGGTTGAGGAGTGTCGGTGCCGGTGGCGGTGCCGGTTTAAGGACTGTCGGTGCCGGGCCGGTGCCGGTTTGAGGAGTGTCGGTGCCGGTGCCGGTGTCGGTGCCG
Source organism: Zonotrichia albicollis (assembly GCF_047830755.1). NCBI lineage: Eukaryota > Metazoa > Chordata > Aves > Passeriformes > Passerellidae > Zonotrichia > Zonotrichia albicollis. Next base: position 1,756,413 of record NC_133839.1, on the reverse strand, counting down.
TTACCCAGCGCGGACGATGCTGTTCTCCCTGCGCGAGCTCGTGCAGTGGCTCGGCTTCGCCACCTTCGAGATCTTCCTGCACGGACTGGCCCTGCTCGCCTTCTCTGTGCTGCTCGTGCTCAAGGTGGACGGCGCGGCCTCCGCGCTCTCCTGGTGGATCGTGTTCGTGCCCTTCTTCGCCGCCGACGGGCTCAGCACCTACTTCACCACCATCGTGTCCGTGCGGCTGTTCCAGGACGGCGAGAAGCGGCTGGCGGTGCTGCGGCTCTTCTGGATCCTCACCATCCTCAGCCTCAAGTTCGTGTTCGAGATGCTGCTGTGCCAGAAGCTGGTGGAGCACACGCGGGAGCTCTGGTACGGGCTCATCATGTCGCCCGTGTTCATCCTGCTGCAGCTGCTCATGATCCGGGCCTGCCGCGTGAACTGAGCCCGGGGCCGCTCCCCGGGGCCGCTCCCGGCGCTGTCCCGGTGCGGAGGGGCCGGTGACAGGCGAGACAGGGCCGTGCCCCGCTCGCGGCCGTGCTGCAGAGCATCACGTTCTCCACACATCCCTGCACATCCCTGTTCGTGCCCCCTCAGCCCTGCCCTGTCCTGTGCTGTGAGCGCGGCTGGGCGTGACACTTATTTTATTTTAGAATTAAAATGGCTTGAAGGATTGAGTTTATTTATAAATTCTTCTTGCCTAGAAAGCTGTTGTACCTCAAACTGCTGCCTGGAGGGTGGGTGCTTGCTGTAGATCTCCGGGTACAGCTCAGACTCCTGCCCTGGCCTGCCCAGCAGCTGGCTCATGGATTTCCATCTGTCCCCTCACCTCCCTGAGCACTTCACACCTTCACTGCTCTGACAGGGTTTGTGAGGTCATGTTGAGATCACTGGTGTGTGTATTTTTGAACAGGAATATGATTTTTCTTTGTGTTTCACTCCATTTCCTAAACATGGAGTTGGGGGTGTGGGGAGGCAGGAGCATGCAGGGCTGATGCTGGTTCTGAAGGGGGGGTCCCACTGAGCCCCACCTCGGGCTGCAGCACTGTCCCCAGACCCCCAGAGAACAGGAGGAATTCAATATTCCCTGTGGGAATGCAGACCAGTGTGGGGAGTGCCAGTGTCACGGGGGTAGCCAGGGTGGCACTGTTGGGGTGTCTGTGCAGGGCCGGGAGATGCCCTGGATGGTCCCTCCAGCTCAGGAGGATCTGTGGTTCCTGCACACCCTGAGGTGGCTCTGGACCTGCCCCACAGGTGCTCTTCAGCTCCTGTTTCACGTTGGGATGCTCCCAGGGCTTGCTGTCACCTGCTCCAGGTGCTCAGGTTATTCCTCTTGGAGCCTCTCTCTGAGCCAAGGACACAAACGTCACCTGGGGGTGGCAGCGCCTGCCCCTGTCACCCCTGACTCACAGCAGTGTGAGCTCATCCCCCTCTTGCTGTGGTTGTGCCACATGCCCCCAGTGACCCTGAGTGCACAGGCCAGGGGTGTTGTGTGCCCTGCTGTCCCCAGAGGGGTGTCAGCAGCAGCAGGGTCACTGGGGCTGGGAGGGGCTGTGGGGTGGGAGCTGCATGGAGTCAGTGGCTGCTGCAGCAGCTGAGGGACAGGAGAGGAGCAGGACAGGCAGCAAAGCCTCTGAGTCAGGAGGGGACACTCACAGAGTGGTTTTGGGGACTGATGGTGCCTTTGGACACTCCCACAGCTAATTAATAAACTCAGGAAGGGGCTCATCAGCCCCAAGGAAGATCAAACAGATGATCACATCCCTCAGCCTCGCTGCACAGCACGGAGCCCTTTGCTGCTGCCCAGCCCTGCACCCAAAGCAGCACCAGCCTGGCCCTGGGGTGCTGTGTGACACAGGGGGACATCTCCCCGAGGGCACATCCCCACCTGCAAGGGGCTTTGCCGGTTTTGCTGCTGCCTTGGGGACAAACCAGTGGTCAGTGTGTGCCAGCTCTGCTCCTCCAAGGTAAGGCAGCTTCCCTGGGGTTGTGGGGACACAGGGGTGGCACACCATTGAGCAGTGGCATGGGCTGTGCTGCCCTGCTGGGGTGCTGGGGTGTGGGGAGCTCTGGCAGCCAGGACCACCCCGTGACCCCTCCCAGGACTCGTGCTTGGTGCACAGGAGTCACCTGTTGTGCCCAGGGCCACCAAGTCCTGGAACAAACCTTGTTGTGGCCTTTGCCCTGGCACTCAGCAGTGTGCATTGCTGGCACACCACCCTGTGGCCACACAGAATCCTTTCTGGGATCACCCCCCATGCAGAAATGCTGCTGGATCCCCCTCTGACACAGCTTGAGGGGACCCTGACACCCATTCCCTGCCCAGTGCGAGCTGAGGTGTCTGGCCTGGGCTGGAGACTCCTCAGGTTCCAGCCAGAACTCTTCCCCACGCTGCAGTGCACCCTGGCAAAGGTGAAAATGTCACCTCTGGGTTTGTTTTATTGCTGTGGCTGCTGGGTCCTTTCCCAAGTCCTTTCCCAAGGCCAGGGGCGCCCTGCTGCTCTGGCTGTGTGGGTACCCTGGGAGGGAGGTGCAGCTTCCCAGGCTGCTGCAGACCCCAGCCCTGAGCAAGGACCCTCTGCACACCCAGCCTGGGTGCCAAAGCAGCATTGCTGTGGCACAGGGGCAGCACCAGCCCCAGCTGCCACCCTTGCCCTGTGTCCCAGCCCCTGCAGGGACAGGAGCAGCCCCTGGAGAGCCATCTGAGCCTGGGGAGGGTGCAGTGCAGGAGAGCAGCCAGTGCTGCTGCTGTGCCCATGCCCAGAGCACAGCCTGGCACAGCCCAGGTGGGCTCCATGCACAGGGACAGGGCTCCAGCACGGCCTGGGCCTCCAGGGGGGCGAGGGAGCTCCCAAAACACATCTGGGAATGGGTGGCCCAAGGCACCTCCACCCCCCCTGAAAGCTGCCATGGGCAGAGAAGCGTCAAATGGCCCAAACTCCTCCAGTCCTGCTGGAATCAGTGGAGGGGAGGGCTGGAGCTGGTCTGTGCTGGGACAAGTCACAGCAGGACCCAGGGAAGGCCTGGCAGAGGGACACGGGGCAGGAGCAAGTGGAGCAGCTCCCTGGGGACATAGGACAAGCTCAGAGCCACCGCCTGCACCTCCCATCCTGGGACTGGGGTGACCTCACAGAGCAGAAACTGAGTTCTGGGAAATGAGACTCGCTTTTTTAACCCTGAGTCAAGATGCTTTCCTTTGAGAAGGCACCAGGAAGGTGCTGGCAGAAGAGGTGATGTCATTTGACAAACAGCCTCCAGCCAGGCAGCGGTGGCTGGGCTGGAGCCCCACAGTCCCCACACCAGCCTGGCAACTCCCTGTGGGTGCCAGAGCCACTGCAAGGGCCACAGGCAAATAAAAACCTGTCAAAAGCAGATCAAACAGGGGTGTGTGTGTACTCTAGCCACGCTTCCCCACAGCAGATTTGTCTATCAGAAGTCAGAAGGAGACACTTGGTGCCTCTCTCAGTCAGGAGCAAACAGCACATTTCACTCTCAGCAGAGCACGGCCCTGAAGCCAAACAGGGCTGGGCTGATGTGCCCAAGGACCTGAGGGGAGCCACGTGAGAGCAGCTGCTCCTGGGGCCATGGCCCTTCCAGGTCCTGCTCGGACACCAGAGAGCCCTGAGCCCCCAAATTTAGCAGAGGCACCCTTTGGTGGGACTGCCTGAAGGAAACTGAGGCCTGGGTGTAGCACAGAGCCAGTTGTGGGGAGGGTCAGGGCAATGAGGGCTCCTCTGCACAGCATTTCCCTCCCAGGACGGCCCCGTTTGCCTCAGCTGGGATAAGGCAGCTGGAACTGTGTCCTTCCACAGATCCCTGTGGTCTGTGGCTCACAGCCAGAGACCAGCCAGGGCAGCATCACTGGCACAGCTGCAGAGCTGCACATGGGGCCAGCATGGGCAAGGGGGAGCAGCCCCTCAACAAAACCTCTGGGGCTGTTTAGTACAAAAAGGGACAGGAAAAGTGAAGAGTTGCTCATGCTGTGTTAGGGTTTGGAGCTGGAGGTTTTGGCCAGCTCTGGGTGCACACAGCCACTGGCAGCGCCACATGAGGGACAGGGCTGGTTGGTGCCTCTCTGTCCCAGGTGGGGACGGGACCCCTGTGCCCAGAACAGCCCTGTGCAGCCAGCAGGGGATTTCCAGAGCAGGGACACTCGGCCACCCCTCCCACTGAGCCCAGGTGAATGCAAAGGCTGTGTGTTGTGTGGAGGTGGGAGTGCAGGAGCGGTGGCGCCCTCTGGGCTTCAGGAGCCACCCCAAAGGACACTGCCATGGGAGTGTTGGCATGCCACGAGCCCACAGACACTGTGCTGACATGCCATCATATCACAAAATGAAAGAGTTTGTGTTTATTTTGTTCTTTCAGCTAAGAGTCAACTATGTTTTTTCAAAAATAGGGTGAGACTTACAGAAAATGCACTGTGGACATTTCTCTAAGTGTCAGAGAGGGGATTTGTTAAAATGAAGTACCACAAGAAGGTTAAAAATTCACTGCAAGACAGGACAAACAAAAGAACTTATGAAAGTCTTGAGAATAACCAATCCTGCAGTACCTGAGAGCCATAACCCCAGAACTAAAGAGCAGGAGGACACTATAAATCAAATTACAAAGCCAAAGAAAAACTTTGTGTGCTTCCAGTGCTCATTAGCATGGGGAAATCCCTGCCCACAGGCTGTGATCACCCCTTACTCACAATAGCCCCTTCCCCACAGAGCAGGAGCAGTAAAAGAATTGTGCAGGGTCTCTTTAAAGGAGGCAGAGACTGCAAAACCAATGGCTGCACCAGTTGTGGTTAGCTGTAAGGAAATGCTCATTTCTGTCGCTTCCAATGTGCAACAATGGGCACCTGGCATGCTGAGGGTGTGTCAGCTGTGATGCACCACCAGCACCCATCTCGGCACAGAGGAGAAATAAAATAATTCTCAACTCAGAGCGTGAACCTGCCCCTGGCCCAGGGGTGGGGGATCCCAGATTGGGGCAGCAGGGAGAGGGAGGGTCCGGAGGTGTGAGGGGCCCTGCTGTCACAGCATGGTGACACTGCCATGGTGACACTGCCACGGTGACACTGCCGGGGTGTCACTGCCAGGGCGTCACTGCCACAGTGACAATGCCAGGGTGACATTGCCAGTATAACACTGCCAGGGTGACAATGCCAGGGTGACACTGCCATGGTGACATTGCCAGTATAACACTGCCAGGATAACACTGCCAGGGTGACAATGCCAGGGTGACACTGCCAGGGTGACACTGCCAGGGTGACCCTGCCACAGTGACAATGCCAGGGTGACACTGCCACAGTGACAATGCCAGGGTGACACTGCCACGGTGACATTGCCAGTATAACACTGCCAGGGAGACAATGCCAGGGTGACACTGCCACGGTGACACTGCCAGTATAACACTGCCAGGGTGACAATGCCAGGATGACACTGCCAGGGTGACAATGCCAGGGTGACACTGCCACGGTGACATTGCCAGGGTGTCACTGCCGGGATGACACTGCCATGGTGACACTGCCATGGTGACACTGCCAGGGTGACCCTGCCACAGTGACACTGCCATGGTGACACTGCCACAGTGACATTGCCAGGGTGTCGCTGCCACGGTGACAATGCCAGGGTGACACTGCCATGATGACATTGCCACCGTGACACTGCCATGGTGACCCTGCCAGGGTGTCACTGCCAGGGTGACACTGCCGGGGTGACTCTGCCGGGGTGACACTGCCGGGGTGACACTGCCAGGGTGACACTGCCAGGGTGACCCTGCCACGGTGACACTGCCGGGGTGTCACTGCCAGGATGACACTGCCATGGTGTCACTGCCATGGTGACACTGCCACGGTGACACTGCCAGAGTGACCCTGCCATGGTGACACTGCCACGATGAAACTGCTGGGGTGACACTGCCACGGTGACATTGCCAGGGTGACACTGCCAGGGTGACCCTGCCGGGGTGTCACTGCCGGGGTGTCACTGCCAGTATAACACTGCCAGGATGACACTGCCATGGTGTCACTGCCATGGTGACATTGCCAGTATAACACTGCCAGGATAACACTGCCAGGGTGACCCTGCCGGGGTGACACTGCCAGGGTGTCACTGCCACGGTGACACTGCTGGGGTAACACTGCCATGGTGACACTGCCGGGGTGACCCTGCCAGTATAACAATGCCAGGGTGACACGGCCAGGGTGACACTACTACGGTGACACTGCATGGTGACACTGCCAGGGTGTCACTGCCATGGTGAAACTGCCACGGTGACATTGCCATAGTGACACTGCTATGGTGACACTGCCAGGGTGACCCTGCCGGGGTGTCACTGCCAGGGTGTCACTGCCAGGGTGAGCCAGCATGGTGACACTGCCAGGGTGACACTGCCAGGGTGACACTGCCAGGGCACACAGCAGCGCCTCTGCACCCTGGCCATGCTGCTGGGCAGGGCCAGGGCCCTGGAGCTCCCCAGCCCAGCCCTTCCCTGCCAGCCCTGTCCGTGGGGCTCAGCTGGCCCTGCAGGCCCTGCCTCAGCCCGGGGCTCTGATCAGGGAGCTGCAGCAGCAGGAGGCAGCTCGGCCATGGGCTCAGGACAGCACATCCCTGCTGCCCAGCCCTTCCTGAGTCCTGCTCAGTCCCTCACCTCTCCTCGGGCTCTGCAGGGCCCCCAGGAGCAGCACAAGGCTGGGACAAACCCAGGGAAGGGGAGGCCACAGCCCCAGCTGGGCCATGAGGGAGCCTTGGCCTGTCCCAAGGCCCTGCCCAGCCCGTGCTGCTGAGAGCCCTGGCAGGGCAATCCTCCCCTCTGATGGGAGCTTCCACCTCAGTGAGGTAAAACCCACAGTGACCTCCCACTCTGCCAGCTGGCAGGGCACTGGGTGCTGCAAACATCACTCTCACCTCTTACAGACCTTGCAGAGAGCTTGGAATGGGAATGAGAAGGCTGAGGAGAGCAAAGAGAAAGCAGAACCAGGGGGTGTGACAGCCCAGAGAAGCAGAGGGACAAGGGTTAAATGTGGTGATTTGTCCTTCATTCAAATGAGGAGGAGGAGGAAGCAACTGGCTGAAGATAAAGGCAATACCAAACTGGGCCATGAATATACACCTGCAAGACAAACAGGAGAACAGATATTCAAGAGTTCCACCTATGGCTGATGAGCCCTCAGAGAAAATAACGGGGGAGAGATTTTCCAGCAGTATCCACTTCCAGAGGACATAAAAGGCAAGTCCAAGCTGGGTTTGCTGCACTGGAGGAGCACAGAGAGACCCGAGGGACCCCCAGGGCACAGCCTGGTGAACTGAGACAGGTGAGCTGCCCTTCCCAGCCCTGAAACCTGGGAAGGGCAGGGTGACACAGCAGCCTGCCTGCCCTCCTGCGGTGCCTCAGTGAGGGCTCTGCAGCTCCTTGTGCTCCCTTCTGCTCTGTGCAGGGCTCCTCTCACCCCTCCCAGGCCCAGGAGATTGTTGTGATCCCATCATGGCTCTGCCAGGCTGTGGGGCAACCAGCCCCTCTTTCCTCCAACTCCCTGTATTTTATCCTCATAGTGCTTTTCCCAGGAAAAGATCTGATTATTCCCCAGGGTTGTGAGTGCACGGCTTGAGCCAGGGTCAGCTTTGGGAGTGGTCTCCTCACAGCTCTCACTGACACTGTTGCTCCCAGGTCCAGCCACGTTTCTGCCTGTCTGGGTTTTCAGGAGCCTGCCCCCAATGCTGGCCAGGAAGAAATCCTTCACCAGTGCCATTATCGGGGCGCTGGTGGCGCTCTCCATCATCGCCCTGGTTCTCAGCCTGGTGAGGGTTGAAGATGTGACGCTGCCTCCCACGGTGAAGGTGAGCCCAGAGCAGTCCCTGAGCACCTGGTGAGCCCAGTGCCCCTGGGCAGCTGCTCTGTGGGGCTGGAGGGGCAGTGGGGGCAGGACCTGCCTGGCAGTAGTAGGGTGGGTTTGGTCCCCACTTTGAGGTGCAGGCAGAAGAAAGTCAGAGGGGAAGGCTCCTCTAGAGCCCATCCCCACTGTGCTGTGCCAGGTTTGGAGATTACCTTGGGGCAGTGCTCCCTGTGCTCTGGTGTGCCCCTTGTTCCTGCCAGCTTCCCCCAGTCCATCCCTACCCTCACACCATGGCACAACCATCCTGCCTCCCCCTGTCCGTGCCCTGGGCATGGCTTCCCACCCTGCTGGGAGGGCTGGCAGGGCTGTGGCTGGGGGAAAAGGCTTTGTGGGCAGGGGCAGGGGGCTGAGTGCCCCTGGAGAGGCCCTGCCCAGGCTGGGCGCTGCCGTGGGCTCGCAGGGAGCACCAGAGATGGGAGAGCTGCTGGCCCCAAGGTGGGGCCAGTGCAGACACAAAAGGTATGTGAGCATGAAAGAAAATAAAACAAAACAGCATGAGGAAACAACAGGAAATGTTTGTGTGGGTTGGCATTGCAGCACAGACCTCAGGAGAGAGAACAACAGTCCCTTGGTCACTGTGGGGGGCTGAGGCCACGGCACAGCTGATGGGTTCTGTTCTCAGACAGGGGTTTGGGGGAATCTTCTGGCCCCACTGCCCTGGCAGGGCCACAGTGGGGCCAGGGCCAGGCTGCTGCTCCCCCTGCCTGATTGTGTGTGGATTTCCCTTGCAGTATGGGATGGTGTTTGATGCAGGCTCATCCCACACCTCTCTGTTCGTGTACCAGTGGGATTCGGACAAGGAGAACGACACTGGAGTGGTCAGCCAGACCCTGTCCTGTGATGTGCAGGGTCAGTATCCCCCTGCCATGGCTCTGTCCTGCCCTGTTCCATGGTGGCAGGGGTGGCCTGGCTGGACAGCCCTGTCCCTGGGCTGGCACTGGGGCACAGGGAGCTCTGGCTGTGGCTGGGGGTCCCTCAGCACCTGTGGTGCCCCTGCACTGGGGGGGCTGGATGTTGATGGTGAATCAGTTTTTGCTCCTCCACCTTGGAGTGCTTCCAGCTGCTGTCCTGGCTGGAGAAGGTGTCACCCAGAGTGACACTGCTGAAAGCAAGGGAGACACAGGAGGGGAATAGATGTGCGAGTCAGTCAGGTCTCAGGGGACCAGGGGGCCCTGGAAAAGCACCGTTGTTGCTGAGAGGTGACAGCCCTCATTGCCCTGTGGCCTCCTGTTCCCACAACCCTGACCCCAGCCATTCCCATCTGCCTGTCCCATCCTGACTCTTTTTCAGGGCAAGGCATATCAAGCTATGCCAACAATCCCCCTGAGGCTGGCAATTCCCTAAGGGAGTGCTTGGATAAAGCCCTGCAGGTTATTCCTGCTGAGAAGCAGAGGGATGTCCCAGCTTATCTTGGAGCAACGGCTGGCATGAGGCTGCTGAGGTACTGCTGGGGACAGGGGTGGCAGCAGTGACAGAGCTGCAAACAGCCAGGACAGCTCCTGCACAGGGCAGGGAGGAGAGGGGGGAAAGGCAGCTTGGTGGGGACACAGGGAGGGCTGAACTGTCCTGAGCAATGTCTGTTGGGACACCCCAGGATGTCCCAGTTCTAAGCAAGAGATGTTTTTCACTGCTTGTTTGTTCTTCATCATTCCTTAATAACAAGGGGGTTGGGGTGCCAGTTGATGTGCCACCTACCCAGGTGGATGGGTGCTGGTGGGGCAGAAGTTGGAGGCAACAAAGTGCTGCAGATCCTGTCCTCACCTTTCACCAGCCCATATTAGCTCTCTTCAAATGGCAGCCCTCATTTCATGGCCCTTGGTTTTATGGCTGCAGATTATTTCTGTGCCCTGGGTCATAGCCTGAAGGGTGCTCACTTCAGAGAGCAAGAACAGCCCTGAGACATCTTCCCCCCTGGGAGGGCTGAACCCAGCCTGAAACCTTCCTGAAACCCCAGAGGTCAGCAACCAGCCTGGGCACAGCCAGGGGGTGATGCTCAAACCCAGCTCTGGCAGCACAACCCCTCCAGGCTCAGCAGTCAGGCAGGGAAGGGTGGCTGGGATGGCTCTGGGTGACTGGGATCAAGCTGCACTGCAGGGGAGGGGTTGCTGTTGCTCCCACATTGGCAATGCCAAGCTGAGGCAGCTGGGATTCACCTCAGATGAGCAGCTCAGACAGGCCATGTGGCAGGAAACCCTTTCAGACAGATTGCAAAACCTGGGAGTATGTGGAACTGGGAGAGAACCAGACCTTGTTTGTGTTTCCTCTGTTGTAGTTGGGTATGTGTCCTGTCCTTTGCATCCCTCCTAGGGAACAGAACAGCTCAGCAGCAGAGCAAGTCCTGGCTGAGGTTGCTAAAACCATGCAGGAGTACCCAGTGGCTTTCAGAGGGGCTCGGATCCTCACAGGAGAGGAGGAGGGGGCCTATGGCTGGATCACCATCAACTACCTGCTGGACTCCTTCACCAAGGTGGGAGAAGGGTGCAACACCCATTCCTTGGCTAGTAGAGCTTTCTGATTTTCCTCAAGCTTTCTCAGGGCAGGAGAGGTCAGGGTTGGCAGCTTTGGGAATGATCCAAGGGAAGGAGACACATCCTCTGGTGTGCCCACAGTGAGTGAGGAGGGAGGACTCAGGAATGAGGGTGTCTGCTGAGAGCTCAGGGCAATCTCCACAGTGAGTGGGCAGAGGGTCTCTCGGGGACTGGGAGGTGAGTGCAGCTCAGCTGGGCTCTGTGTCCCTGCCTGGGAAGCTCCATCTCCCTGCAGTGCTGGGAGACTCCAGCTGAAGGCAGCTCACACCAAAGCTCTGTCCCAGCCCTGCCACAGCTCAGTGCTGGTCTCCTCTGGGGGCTGTTGGAGGATCCTTGGATAGAAATCCTTCCTCCTGCCCCAGAGCCCTGCAGCCTCCTCGGCAAGGGCAAGTCCCCGAGCCTGTTGCCACCAGCTCTTTGGCCAGGGGGTGGTGACTCAGAGCCAGGTGAGCCCACAGGTGAGGTCAGCAGCTACTGACCACCTGAGAGTGAGGGTCAGCTCCTGCTGACCACCTGAGAGTCAGTGTCAGCTCCTCCTGACCCCCTGAGAGTTCCGTCTCTGCCGTGGCTCTGATCACTATCCCAGCTGCCTGGGCAGGGAGGGTGGAAGGGCTCACACGCAGAGGCCCATTGAATTTAATAACAAAAGCCTGTTCCCTTCAATGGGATGAGAATTCTGCTCAGGGCATTCTGTGCCACTCCTGTTCCTCCCCTGCTCTCGTTGGCAGTACTCTCCCAAAGCACACACCTGGCTTCGTCCGGAGGCAGCCAACATTTTTGGGGCGCTGGATCTTGGAGGAGCATCCACCCAAATCACCTTTATGCCTGAAGGTTCAGCCCTGAGCCAGAATGAAGGCTCTGAGCTGACCCTGTACGGGTACAGGTACAGGATCTACGCCCACAGCTACCTGTGCTACGGGCAGGACGAGATGCTGAAGTGGCTGGCCAAGGAATTGATTGTGGTGAGCGGCTGCTGAGCCCTGCAGCGTCACAATGCCAAGCACACACCTGTTAATGAACGAAGTAAGGACAGGCAGGGCTCTTCTGGAGAGCCATCAGCAAGGACTGAGAGCAAGGACAGACTCCCTGGAGCGTGGCAGGGCAGATGTGGAGAGGAGCATGGGTACAATGGAATCCCAGGCTGGTTTGGGTTGGAAGGGACTTTAAAGATCATCTGTTCTGCCCCCTGCCATGGGCAGGGACACCTTCCACTACCCCAGGCTGCTCCAAGCCCCATCCAGCCTGGCCTTGGACACTGCCAGGGATGGGGAAAATGTCACAAGGGGCAGTTTGGGATCTTCTGGCTTCACATGGGTTGTGCAGAAGTGCCAGGACCAGGCTCTTAGAGGCGCAAAGTGCAGGGTAAGAGGCAAGGGGCACAAGCTGGAACATCTGAGTTTCCAACCAGACAAACAGGAAAAGGTTTCCCCAACAGGAATGATCAGATACTGGAATAAGACCCAGAAATGCTGTAGAGTCATTGTCTCTGGAGATCCTCAGAACCTGATGGTCGAGGCTCTGAGCAGCCTGCTCTAGTTGGTTATGCCTTAACAAGAGGGAGATCACAGGGAGCCTCCAGCTCCCCTGAACCTCAGCTACTCTGCGACCTCACAGCCTGAAAAATGTGAGCTGAAGACCTTTCTCAGGCCATTTTTTGTAAGATCAGAGGTGAAGAGCATCTTTATGGAGCTGCACCTCACCAGCAGAGCAGCCTTGGTGAGCCAGAAGGGTTTGCCCTTGCTGTATGGCCAGGAAAATCCCATATGGGGACCCTGGATAGAGTTGGAGCTAGAACCAGAGCTAGAGCTGGTATTAGAGGTTTTAGCTGGTTTTAGTTTTGGCCTCTCTAAAGCTAGAGAGGGCTTTACACATCCCCAAAGAGGACCTTGTGGCCAGGGTAGAGACATGCTGGGTCCTTGAAACTGGTCTGCCTCTGTGGGAGAGGGAATGAGATAAAGCAGAGCGAGAATTAGTGCTGGGACAGCCAGCAAGGCCAGGACTGAGGGACAGGAGGAATTGGGAATGCGGTGCCTGGGCTTTGGGGAGGTGTTGGCCGTGTGCACACGCAGCCAGGAGGCTCCAGTGTGTTTTTATCTTGTTGTATTTCATATTTCTAGAGTCCCATACTGTCACAATCATATTTCTAAAGTCCCATACCTTCTCGGTGATATTCCTTGCGGGCAGTTCTTCACAGCACAGACCTCTTCCTCTGCTTGTTGCTGCTTCTTAATCAAAACTCCTTCCAAGCTCTCCCTGACCAGCCAACCCACCCCCTTTTATCCCAGTTATCTTCACCAGCCACAGCTGCAGCCCAATTAAGGACATCGCTGCAGCCCATCAGAAAACAACCAGGGCTAATCAGGGCAAGGCCTATACACAGATATTCAAATACAACACAGATATTTTACTAGGACTCCTACTATACCGGCGGAGATGCAGCTGCTTTTTGCTGTCCTCAGGAGTCGTTCCCCAGCACCCGGGTGCAGCACCCCTGCTACCCCAGGGGCTACGAGGAGCCGGTGTCGCTGTCGTGGCTCCGCGCCAGCCCCTGCACGGACAGCAGCGACCCGCGCCTGGCGCCGGGGGACAGCGCGGTCACCCTGGAGGGCAGCGGCAACGCCAGCGCCTGCCGGGCAGCGCTCAGGAGCCTCCTCAACCTCTCGGCGTGCGGCCACAGCCAGGACTGCGCCTTGGACGGTGTCCCCCAGCCCCCGCTCCGGGGACGCTTCATCGTAAGGCAAACCCGTCCCCCCTGCTCGGAAAGGCTCCCCCGGGCTGGGCTGTCCCCAATGCCCCTGGCACTGTCACCTCCCTGCAGGACAGGGCGAGAGGCTCCCCAGGCACCGCTGGGCACTCGGGGCGTTCATTGCTGCTGGGGGCTTCGCCAGCCACACCTCCAATGGGAACGTGCTGGGAATCATCGAATCCCAGACTGGTTTGGGCTGGGAGGGATCTTCAAGCTCATCCTGAGCCCCCCCCCCCGGCTGCCATAGGCAGGGACAGCTCCCACTGTCCCAGAGTGCCTCAAGCCCTGTCCAACCTGCCCTTGGGCACTGCCAGGGATTTGTTAATAAAACAGGGCTTGTTAATAGGAGTTGAAACAGCAGCTTCAGGCAAGGCTCTGGCTGTGCTGGCTGTGCTGCTGTCACCAGCAGGCACCAACCCCCAGCCCAGCACCTGCTGGGACAGGGACAGGGACAAACCTGTCCTGGGCTGGGACAAACCCCGTGAAGGAAAACCTCACCTCCTGCTTCGGGCAACTGCTGGGGGTGCCCCATGCAGCTCACCAGGGTTTCTGTCTCTGTTTGTCCCTTGCCTTGCAGGCCTTCTCTGCCTTCTACTACAACTTCAAGTTCCTGAACCTGACGGAGGGGCAGCCGCTGGCCGCGGTCAGAGAGGCCATCGAGGGGTTCTGCAGCCGGAGCTGGCAGGATGTATGCTGCTCCTCAGCATGGAGCCACTGTGGGACACGCAGAAACAAAGGGCTCCTGGGGTGGGGGGAGGCAGTGGGGACCCCTCCAGGGCAAGGCTCTCTGGTTCTGAGCTGTGTCCTACACAGCAGAGCCACCCTGAGCTCTGTGTGGAGCTGGGACTGTTCTGCATCCACTCCTTGATCATTCACCCTTGGGAAAAGGGCAGCTAGGGCAGGCAAGGGCAGCAAGCAGCTGGGCTTGGAGGTGGGGTGGGGATGGGGATGCCACAGAGGATGGTGAGAGCAAAGCCAGCTGGTGGCACCATGCTGAAGACAAGTCAAATCTTGGAATCATAGAATTCCAGACTGGTTTGGTTGGGAAGGCTCATCTTGTTCCACATCCCTGATGTGGGCAGGGACACCTTCCACTAGACGAGGTTGCTCTAAGCCCATCCAATCTGGCCTTGTGCACTTCCAGGGATGGAGCAGCCACAGCTCCTCTGGGGAGTACATGAGGGTGGATAAGCCCAGAAATGTGCCAGCAGCACCATGGGGCAGGGAGCAGGAGCCCCTTGCATGAAGAGGCTGAGATGGAGAATCTGGGGCAGGAGGAGCTACAGTAAGCTACAATATATGCCTCTGTTTCTGTTCGGAGTGTAAATCCTCCCCAAAGGAGCTGCTCTGCATAGAGAGGCCCAAAATCACTGCCCAGCCCAGGAGTCTCTACCTGGATGCTCGTGACTGTGGAGCTACTGCATGCAGCACATTTCAGGGCTTTGTCTCTGCTCAGAAAGTGCCTGTCAATAACTCCCCTTCACCCCAAACATTCCCCACCCCAGCTCTCTTCCAGCTACCCCACAGAGAACCCCAAGCGGCTGCCCAGGTACTGTGCCAACGCCAACTACATCCTCACCCTCCTGCTCGACGCCTACAAGTTCAACGAGAGCAGCTGGAGCAACATCTGCTTCCAGATGAAGGTGGGCACTGCTCCCAGCCCCTGAGGGGGAGCAGAGGTGGTCCTGGGAGAGAACCAGCCCTACATTGGGGTGCTGGGGAGAACCAGCCCATGTTGGGGTCCTGAGTGAGAACCAGCCCATGTTGGGGTGCTGGGGACAGCCAGACCCTGTGTGGGGATGCTGGGGAGAGCCAGCTCCCACACTGGGCTGCTGAGGGGGAGCCAGCCCCTGTGCTGGGGTGCTGGGAGGGAGCAAGCCCTCGTTTTGGGGTGCTGTGGAGGAGCCAGCCCCTGTGTGGGGGTGCTGGGGAGAACCAGCCCCATGCTGGGGTGTCCTGGGGAACAGTAGTGCAGAGAGATCTGCCTGCCCCCCATAGCACTGCTGTGGGCTGAGCAGGATGGGTGGGTGGCCCTGGGCCAGCAGTGGGTCCCCTGCAGGGCTGTCCCCTCTCTCTGGCAGGGCTGACCTGTCCCCTCTCTCTGGCAGGGCTGACCCCATCCCCTCTCTCTGGCAGGGCTGACCCCATCCCCTCTCTCTGGCAGGGCTGACCTGTCCCCTCTCTCTGGGCAGGGCTGACCCCATCCCCTCTCCCTGGCAGGCCGGGGGTGCTGACGTGGGCTGGACGCTGGGGTACATGCTGAACCTCACCAACATGGTCCCGGCCGAGGCTCCAGCCAGGCTGAAGGGCCACAGCTCATCCCTGTGGGCTGCAGCCATCGCCTTCATCATCCTCACACTCATCTTGGGGCTCGCTGCCCTGCTCCTGGAGCTGTGGGTGTAGAGCCTGGCCATGTTTGGGAGCCCAGCAGGGACAGGCTGGGGCTGCAGGGCCGTGCTGGAGCCCTGCTCCTGCCTGCATCACTGGAGCCAGGACTGGGTCTGTGCTGTGAGCAGAGCCACCTCCACAGCTCCAGAGAGCTGGGGGCTGCTTTTCCATGGGCCTGGCCCCCAACATGCAGACAGGCACTCTGAGGTTTGCAGAGGAGCTCCACTCCCATGGAGGCACAAGCCTGCAGAAGCCTCAGCCGAGCCTGTTTGCCTGCTGTCAGTGCTCTATGTGTTACAGACATGGCTTCATCCCTCCAGCTGGCCCTGGGGCTGTGGAGGGCCAGCCTGGCGTGGGACAGTGCCCTGGTGCCAGCCTGGCCGTGGGACAGTGCCCTGGTACCAGCCCTGGGGCATGGGGCAGGCACTCCAGGGTGCTCCATGCAGTGCCAGCTCTGAGCGTGGCCACCAAGAGCCAGCGGGTCCCTGCCAGCTCTGCCAGCCTGAGGGTGCTCTGTGGGACCCCAGCTGGCCCTGGGCAGGGTCTGTGCCTGGGGCTTTCATGGTCTTGGAGAAAGAACACTGAGCACCCACAGTCAGAAGTGTGGTCCAGACCCCTCCAGAGTCCATCTCATCATCTCATCACCATGCTATGGCATGTCATGTCATCATCACATCTCACCACCCATCTCATCCTCTTCCTTTTCACCTGGAATAAGGGATTGATGCTCCTCAGTGCCTTCCTGCAGACAGCACTGTCCCACCAGCAGAAGGCCTGGACCCCATGCGTGTCAGGATGAGATTCCAGCAGGCTGAGTCCTGCCCTGCCCATGGCCTTTGCCTTTGGTTCTGCTCGTTTTTAGCTGCTCTGTGGATGATTCACGCTGTTGTTTGCGTTCCCACAGTGAGCAGCAGACCTTTGGTGTCCCTGTGGAATGCTGGGCACCTCACAGCTCTCAGCACCCAAATAAACAAATAAATAAAAGGCAGCACATGGGGAAATGCCTGCTACTCTGCTTCCAAAACGTTGTGATTTTATTACTTCTGTCTCCCAGGTAAGGGCTGGTGACGACAGAGACTCGGGTGAGGCAGTGAATCTATGGGAGGTGTCCCTGCAGTCTGCTGGACTTTGGAGTGGAGCCAGCAGGGCACAAGGACAGGCCTTTCCTTCTCTGAGGAGGTGTCTCACCTCACCCATCACTTGGCTGCCAACAGGACTCCCCAAAAATGTACCGGGGCCCCTGGAAGCTGCCTCTGCCATGTCCCAGCAGTGTTCCCAAGTCACCCTGTGTTGGGAAGGGAGGATGAGCCATGGGGCATGGGGTGCAGCTGGACTGGAGAGGAACCTCATTGCAGGAGAGGAGGCAGAGCTGTGCCATCCCCCCTCACAGGGCTTCCCAGCCCTAGGCAGAGCCCTGTCTCACAGCTGTGGGGAGGGTGTTTGTTGCACAGCTGTGGGGAGGGTGTTTGTTTCACAGCTGTGGGGAAGGTGTTTCACAGCTGTGAGGGGGGTGTTTCACAGCTGTGGGGAAGGTGTTTCACAGCTGTGCCAGCTCCAGCTCACCAGACCAGGACTCGGGACCCCCAGGACAAGCCCGTGGCCCCTGGGCACACAGGGGGGATGCTCGGGAAGCAGCTCCCTGCAGAGGAGTGGCAGCAGGACCCGGCCTGGCGGCCTCAGGAGGCAGTGCTGCTACAGCTGCTCATAGCCCGAGGAGTTTCTGTGGCAGCACGTGGCTGTGAGCAGGCAGAAGATGAGGATGAGCATGATGGCCAGCAGAAGTGTGGCTGCTACCCAGATGTTTCTCGGGAGCTCTGCGACTGCTGTGGGAGGCTCCGAGGGGATCAGGTTGGTGAGATTGAGCATGTAGCCCAGAGTCCAGCCCACATCTGTGTTAGCAACCTGTGCAGACAGACAGGGAAGAGGGATGGAAAAGGCTGCAAAGTACCAGGCAAACTAGAGAAGAGCCTGCGCCCCCAGGACCTGCTCTACAACCACCATTTCTGTGCCCAGCTTGGGCTGCAGGGGCCCCAGCAGTGGCATACACTGGGGGAGAGCACCAAGAGCCAGGCCAGATGTGCCAGCAGCTGTGTGAGTGTAGCTCAGGAGCTGCCCTGGGTATGGCCAGTGGGGCTGTGCTGCCCTGGCATCCCCCGTCCCCAGCAGCAGCAGGGTGGGCACAAGCCACTTCATGGCACAAAGTGTGGAAGCTGGGGGCTGCTGGACACTCTCCTACCTGCTGGACGAAGTGGGTGCTGGGCCATGTTGTGATGTTGAATTTGTAGCCTTGCAGGAGGAGGGTGAGGATGTAGGAGCTGGCTGCGCAGGCGTCACGGAGCTGGGTCCTGCTCGCCGTGGGGAACAGCTCCTGCACCTGCAGAGGTGGGAGAACAAGGGCAGGCTGGACCCAGAGCACTGCTGGATGTGCCCACGCTGGGGAGCAGCCCCTCAGTGCAGCTGGGAGCAAAGAGACCCCGGGGAGCAGCAGGATGCTCTCCCATCTCTCTCCAGGTGCACAGACCTTTGTGCTCCTCCTGGCTCTCTGCAGCTGAGCACAGCAGAGGATGGACTGGGGATGAGCCTTCAGGCTGCCCAGTGCCCAGGTGAAACACACTCCTGGGCAGAATCTCACCTGTTTCCAGCTGCTGTTGCATATCTGCCTGATGGTGGCATTGACCAAGCCCAGGGACTGCCCTCCTGTCAGGTTCAGAAAATGAAGGCTGTGATAAAACCCCGAGAAGGCCTGTGGGTGTTGAGACCAAAGGTGACAGGTTATTGAAGCACTCAGAGCACTGATGCCACCCACACCTACACAGGGGTCCCTGCAAGGCCCGGCTCACACTGCAAAGAGCTGGCAGTGACCCTGGGGGAGGGAGCTGGGAATGCTGCCCACATGGACAAGGAATGTCACTGGGAGAAGAGATCTGGGGCTGCCTGGCACACAGAACAGCACCCCCCTGATGGTCTGCCAGAAAATCTCAGAGCTCTCCCACAACCCAGGAGCTGTTCTTGCACTCTGAGCTGGCTCACACAGGCTCCCTCAGACAAGCTCTTCCCATTTCCCTCAGGAACGCTGGCACATGGCAGGAGGCAGAAGCCACCTCTGAGCACACAAGAGGTTTGCAGATAGAGCCAGCTCCGAGGGTCCCTCTCTCCCCAGCCCGTTCCACAATCAGTGGCAGAGCAGACACCCAGGCCCTGCCTTCACCCTCCCCAGGCAGGGCACAGAGGCTGCTTACCAAGAACTGTCCCCGCACGGGGGGCTGATAGACCCCATTGAAGCCGCACGGCCCCTGCGCCCCGCAGCTGAAGTTGAAGAGTCTCCGCACGGCCGTGTCACACGCGGCTGGGTCCCCTGTCCCCGTCACCGTGAGGACAAGGCCAGGGCTGGCTGAGCTGGGCGCACGCACACAGGGGCTGTCGTAGAGCTCTGCCACGGTGATGTTCTCCTGGTACCCCTGGGGGTAGCAGGGGTGCTTGATCTGGCCACCCGAGCTGGCCTGGAGAGAGGTGGAGCCTTAATGGGGCTGCAGTGCCACTGAGACCTTCCCACAGCCCATCCCAAAAAGCAGGACTACACCCCAGGAGGACTGGATGCACCCCACCTGAGAGCTCCCTGAGCAGCCCTGGCTCCTGCAGCGCTGGGCTCTGCCTCTGTCCCCGGGCAGCGGTGCAGGGACTGTGCTGGGAAACCTCTCTCTGGGCACAAATAGAGCAAGGCCAAGAGCATGGTGACAGCAGAAAAACTACACATACAGCTGGGCTGGGGAAATTACAAAAAATGCCACTGCACGTCAAGATGTGGGGAGAAGGGAGCCCTGGCCAGCAACCACCACCACCTTCCACCCAAATGAGGCAATTTTTTGCTTCCCTAGATAAAACCCAAGCCTCTGCCAATTCCTGACTCTTTGCCCACAGGCACACCCAGCACTGCAGGGGGAGATGTGCCACGGCACTGGGAGATGGCTGAGCAGCCCCTGTGCCCCGTGGCACCTGGTGCAGAGCTGCCAGCAGCATCTTCAGGGCCTGGCTCTGCCCGTAGCACAGGTAGCTGTGGCTGTACAGGGAGTAGTTGGTGCCATAGAGCCGGAAGAACACGGACGTGTTCCTGTCCTCCACGGGGACCCCGGGCTGGAAGGTGATCTGCGTCGAGGCACCGCCAAGGTCCAGAGCTCCCAGAACCTCGGTGTCCTGGGGATGTTCCCATTTCTCTGCAAACGAGAACTGGCCCAACACACAGCAAGGCTTAGGCTGAACTGCAGCACTCACACTCCCACTCCCTTCCCGCAAGGACTTGGGGGCCCCAGGGGCACCTTCCACGTGCTCCTGGCTCCCTGATTTACCCCTGCCTGCCCACATCCTCCTCAACCCACAGACACCTGCACAGAGCACTCAGGCGCAGCCTCTTGGCTGCTGAACATCTGCTGGGATCCAGACACTTGGAGCAGGGAAAAAGGAACCCTGTCCCCTGGAGGCCGATCCCACTGCCAGATCCCTGGGACCCCAAAATCCACCCCTGTGTCAGCACACGAGAGCACAGGGCCAGGCTGAGCTGAACACAAAGATCCTGTGAATCCCATTAATGAGGTGGAATCTGCAGCCCACAGCCACAGGGAACCTTTGGCTGCCTGACCAGTGCCCCAAAGCTCCATTCCTCCCTCCTCTGCAGGTAAGGAAAGCTGCTGCAGCTCAGACAGGGACGTTCTCCCCACCGGCCCTCCCCTGCCCTCTCCCCAGCTGCACCTTGACCAGTGTCTCCAGCAGGTAGTTGACAGTGATCCAGCCAAAGGAGCCCTCCTCGCTGCCCGTCAGGATCCGGGCTCCGCGGAAATCCACAGGGTACTCCCCAATGGCCTTGGACACCTCGGCCAACACCTGCTGGGCCTTGCTGCTGTTCTGCTCCCTGCCAGCAAAGGCACAAACACCTCAGGTGCTGCACGCCCTGCCTGGCAGCTCTGGCAGCCGGGCTGGCACTGAGAGGCTGCCGTGCCCTGCCAAGGAGCTGCTCCCAGACATCTCTCAGCACTTCCCTGCCTGCAGGTGGCTCCTGCAAACCCCAAATCCCTCGCCCAGGGCCCCGGCGCTCTCCCTAAAAACACTGCCCGCAGGCTCTGCTGGAGCAGGAATGCCCACGGCCTGGCCGGGCAGCACCCCCGTGCCCCCGCCCCTGCGCCCCGGTGCCAGCCCCGGCTCCGGCGCAGAGCGGGAAGGGCGGGAGGCGCCGGTACCTCAGCAGCCGCATGCCGGCCGTGGCCCCCAGGTACGCCGGGGTCTCCCGCTGCTGCTCGGCCGGGACGATCTTCATGGCCCTGTCCAGGCAAGGCTTCAGGCTGGCGCCAGCCCCCGCGGGGTCGTCTGCGTAGCTGGAGATGCCGGGTCCTGCCACAGGTGATGGAACCGGTGATGGAGAGAGCCCAGCGCCACCCCGCAGGGACGGCACAGCAGGGGACTTGTCCACCCAGGAATCCCCAAGGAGCTCTGCTGGCCTGCTCAGACACACTCAGGTGTCCCTGCTCAGACACACTCAGGTGTCCCAGCCATAGCACCTGCCCTGCTCAGTTTGGAGCTGCAGATACTGAAATGCAAACTGCTCCCCCAGGAGCTGTCAGGTCACACCTGAGTGGAGACAGGGGATTGCTCAGGGAGTTGTGCAGTGCTTTGGGAGGCCCTGTGGGCACACGAAGCTGGACACAATGAAGGAAGGTGTGAACAGATTGGTAAGAGAAGCCAAGGAAACTGAGGCAGGTGAGAAGGAGCAACGGACACATCCAGCATCCCAAGCTGTGAGGTGATCTGGAAAGGACTGGCTGCAGGATCTGAGCTAAGTGGGGGCCCAATTCCTCCCCCACCTTTGCACCTCCCAGTGACTGCAGGGCTCCCTCAGGTGCAGATGATCCCGACCCTTTCCTGTGATTCCTCTCAGGGCAATCTCCCTTCAGCCCAGAGCAGGCTGAAAGGGATCAGTGATGGTGCTGTGAGGGTTTGGGACAGCACTCCAGGAGGCTGGGAGAGAGGGAGGGCAGCCCCCAGCACTCACCGGACACAGAGCAGGCCTCCACCTGGGACACGATGCCCGTGCCGTTCTCCTTGTCCGCGCGCCACCGGTAGATGTAGAGGGACGTGTGTGTGGAGCCAGCGTCAAACACCAGGCCGTGCTGGGGAGGAGAGGGGACACGGGCTCACAGCTGGCCTGGGGCTGCACCAAGTGCCACGGGGGTTTCTGAGAGCTTCTGCTCCTGCTTCCCCTGTAGAACCACGGGCAGCAGAGGTCTGCACATCACCCTCCCTTCAGCAGCCCTGCTCCACCTCTAACGGCCCCGGGTTCGCCGCTCCAGCGAGTCTCAGCCCAGAAAGGACGCGCAGGTCAGCGGGGTGAGTCGCAGAGCAGGGAGGCACCCAGGCATGGCCCAAAGCTCAGGCTGCTCCCAGGCCTTTAGCAAATCTGACAAAACCTGGCATTTTTTAGCAGACCAGCGGCAGAAAGCAGTAGGGAAGAGAGGTGAGAACCCAACAGGTGATCTGGATGTCTGAAAACAGGGAGGAGAGTGACTGGGGTGGCAGATGGAGCAGCTGTGGAGAGAACGCTGCACTTCTCTCTCCCACCTTTACCAAGCAGCCAGGACTGTGGTTTGGGGGAGGCTGATCTGCCCAGTGCCTCCTTGATGAGGCTGAGTCCTGAAAAACTGGGCTAATCATGGGGAAACTTGCAAGCTGAGAGGAAGGCAGGGCTGATGGAGGAATTCGAGATAGAAAGGGGTTGGTGGGATTCGCAGGCTCCCCCAGGTCTCACTGGACACCTACTTTGACTCTGGTAGGAAGGACAGCATCCTTTGCCGGGAGTAGGACCAGGACGAAGACGACCACGGTCAGCAGGGCCAGCACGGCCGCCCAGCCGCAGCCCACGGCCCTGAGCAGGCGCGGCGACATCGATGGGCTCTGGGGAGGTCTGCAGGAAGGGATGGATTGGGGAGGGGTCACTGGCGAGGGATGGTCTTTGGGAGGTTTGCGGGGAGGCGTGGTCTCTAGGAGGAGGGTCTGCAGAGACGGACTGTGGGCAGGGGCGGCTTTTGGGCGGAGGGTGTGTGGGGAGGGAGGAGGGTTTGGGGGGAGGGATGGTCTTTGGGAGGAGGGTTTGGGGGAGGGATGGTCTTTAGGAGGATCTTTGGGGGGAGGGATGGGCTTTTGGAGGAGGGTTTAGGGGGAGGGATGGTCTTTGGGAGGCGAGTCTGTGGGGCGGGATGGGCTTTGGGAGGAGGATGTGCGTGAGGGATACTCATTGGCAGGACCTTTGGGAAGGGGAACGGGGGATCTTTGGGAAGGTCTGCCAGGAGGAAGAGACTTTGCCCGAGGAGACCCAAGCCGCCTCTGCCCCGAGCCTCCAACCTCTCCGGGGATCCCCTTCTCCCTGTAGCTCGTGGTCCCCCCCACCCCCTAAGTGACCCCCTGGGACACGAGCTGGGCCAATGGGGACACCATGAACTTGTCTGGCCCCGAGCCGCCGGGAAGGGGCAGGGGCGAAGGTCCCGCCTGCCGCGGTCCGACCGTCCCGTACCTGTGCCCGGAGCCCTCTCCGTCCCTCGGTGGGGCGGCGATCGGGGCACAGCCCGGTCCCCGCCGGCCCCGGGCCCACGCCGCCTCGGCGGAGCAGAGCGAAGCGAAAGCAAAGCTGAGCCGCTCTCGGACGTCCGGGTCCGGCCCCGGCCGGGGCGGGCTCTGGGCGCTGCCGCGGGCGGAAAGAGCGGAGAGCTCGGGGCTGCGGCTGCCCGCACCGGACACCGGCCCCGGCCTGCGTGCCCCTGCCTGCCTCGTTCCTCCCTGTCCCTCTGCCTGTCCTTCTGCCTGCTCCCTCCCTGTCCCTCTGCCTGCTCCCTGCCTGTACCCCTGGCTTTGCCCTGTCTGTCCCTCTGCGTGTCCCCTCCTTTACCCTGCCGCTCCCTCCCTTACTCTGCTTCCCCCCTGCCTGCACCACGCTCCCGCACTCTGCCTGTTCCCTGCCCGCACCTCTCCCCTATCCGTCGGTCCATCTGCCCGCATCTCTGCCCGTACCCTGCCCGCTCCCTGCCCGCACTGTCCCAAAGCCACGGGACTCTGGCCATGGACAGGTGCTGGCCATGGGGACAGACCGGACCCTGGCAATGGGGGTGGCTCCCTAACCGTGGGGACAGCTCGGTGCCTGCCTGAGGGGATGGATCCCACGCGGATGGCTGTGGGTATGGATCCCATGTAGCTGGCTGTGGGGACAGCTTTTCACCTGCCAGGTCCTTCCTGTTTCTGTCCCGAGCCCGCTGCCAGCCTGGCTTGCGGGGGTCCCGCAGAGCCGGGTGACAGCAGGGTGACAGGGCAGGCTCGGCCCCTCACGGCGTTTATGCCGCAGGTCTGGCAGGGGTGTCTGAGGCTCCCCTGAGGAGCTCAGCTGCTGCCTCCGGCGCCAGCGCTCGCAGGCTCCAGGGGCTGCCCGGGATCTCTCTGTCCCCTCGCTGATCTCCGCGGGCAGCGCAGCCCCCCCGGCCCCGGGCGGAGCGCGCCCGGCTGTGCCGCTCCTCCAGCAGCGAAGTGGTTAATCCCGGATGCTCTTTCCACCCCGGCTCTCCAGCCCCGGCCCCGCTGCCTCCCGGACAAGCGCTCTCCTGGGCAGGTTGCTGGTCCGGGGCCAAGGGGAGGGCCACGCCGGCGAGGCAGCCTTTGTCCCAGGAGCGGGCTCCCGGCCCCAGG
Organism: Zonotrichia albicollis; assembly: GCF_047830755.1. Classification (NCBI taxonomy): domain Eukaryota; kingdom Metazoa; phylum Chordata; class Aves; order Passeriformes; family Passerellidae; genus Zonotrichia; species Zonotrichia albicollis. The sequence continues at coordinate 1,732,175 of NC_133839.1, read as the reverse complement.
TGCGCGCTGAGCCCGGGCCGAGGCGGCGGGGCCGGAGCGGCGGCCGGAGCCAGCGGGGTGAGCCGGGGCAGGCACGGGGGGCGCCGGGCCCGGGGCTGCTGCCCCTCCATGGAGCTGGGCTGGGAGCGGGCCCCGGGCAGCAGCGGGGGCGGTGCTGGGGCAAACGCGCTCCGTGGGGCGGTGCGGGAGGGCGAGGGGGCCGGGGCGGCCGCTCGCCGCACGAGGTTCCCAGGTGCGGGGGGCAGAGGGGCACGGAGGGCACAGAGACCAGGCACGGAGGGCACTGCCAAGCCCCAGCGCTGGTGGGAGGTGGATGCAGGGAACTGCTCTGCCTGGCAAGGATGCTCCTGGCATCCACAGTCACCCTCTTAGAACCTTCAGAGCCCTTTTGGCTTTCAAATCTCAGTGGGAAGTCAGCCCCCCCCCCCATTGTCCCGAGCAACAGGCAGTTTAGATCCAGCAGTGGCTCTGAGCCTTTTGCCCCAATTTTCGAGGCCCTGCTCCCTGTGCACAAGGGATGCTGCAAGTGAGAGATGTCCCACAGGTTTTTGACAAGCTTGTCTTCATGGCCAGCCTTGCACATCAAGTGCTGCCCTGCTCCAGCTGCTGGGCACAGCTGGAAACTTTGCACATCTGGAAATGGGCAGGCACTGTGCAGCATCGTGCCTCCTCTGCAGCTCTGGAGGCATCAGCACCACTCTCCTGTCCTGCTGCTCCTGATCCTGCATGAATGGTAGCAGGTACTGGAGCTGCCCAGCCCCGGGATGCCACAGAAAGCCTGGGCAGATCGATCAGCTTCTCACATTGTTTCCCACCCACTGGGCTCCCTTTCTGTGCCCTGTTCTCCTGCCTGGGAGAGCTGGCTCTGTGCTGCCTTTGGGTGATGCCCCCTGTCCAGTCAGGATGGGCATTAGTCCCTAGCAGAGCAGGAGGAGCCCATTTCCCACCCTCTCCTGCATTCAGCACAGTGCAATTTGTCACCAATTCGTGTCCTACCATTTCACAGTGCGTGGGACAGAGCTTTCCAGGATGTAGGCTGGGCTGCAGACTTTTCCCATTGCTTTGTTTGTTACCTGGAGCAGATGAATCACATCCCAGTTATAACTGGGCAAACCCCAGCAGGGCTGCTGGGACTGCAGATATGACAACTGGGGACATAATTAAGTGGTTTTCTTGGTGGTGCTGGGTTAATGATTTGAGTCTGAGATAACTTTGAATCGATAACCACTTTAATATCTCAAAGAGGTCCTCAATCATTCCCTGTTTCTATGACAAGGATTTATCAGAGGATTCCATACAATCTCTTCATAGCCATTGTAGAGGGAAGGCTCCTGGCTATAGGACAAGGTCTGATAAGGGATTTTGGTGGCCCCATATCCCATGGGCCCAAAGAACAGCTGCTGTTCATTGTTGTGCATCTCATGCCATGCAGGAGATTGGTTACCCTTGCTCATTGCCAGAGATGATGACTCCAAAACAGGAATCAGCATCTCCTTTAACTTGCCAAAGGTCTTCTCTCTCCACTGGCCTGGGAAAAGGGCAGGGGAATTTCTCAGGGACTTTATGCACTCACAGGAGAATTGTGTAGCCAAGTGACAGCTCCAGGTTCCACCCAAAGCACTGGTGGGGTTAAACAATGCTTCTGGTGCCCAGGGCTCTCAGGCCACCCGCAGGTTTCAGCTGGAGTGTGAAGCGAGGTCAGCCTCGGCAGGATGCAGCAGGCATCCTGCCTGTGTGGCTCAAGGCACCGGGCAGGGCAGTGCAGGAGGAGGAGGGAGAGCTGTGCATTGCAAAAAGCACATCTGGACCAGCTGTGAGGTGCTGAGCACATGGATATCTCAGCTGCCCTGTGCAGAGGCTGTCACAGAGAACCAGACTCTTTGCTTTGCTACAATTCCTTAGAGTACCTGGGGGCTGTTTCTGCTGGGAGCTGAGCTCTGGATGGACAAGTGGGAAGTGCTCCAGTCCCCAAGGGCAGTGCTGTGGGCATTCCAGCCTGGCTGTGTGCCCTGATCAGCAGGAGCTTCCTGCCTCTGCCCTCCTGCCTGCCCTTGGGGCTGCAGGAGAAGTGTGGGGATCACAGCAGGCATGGACACTGTCCCTGTGCATCTCTTACATGCTGTGGCATCAGCAAGAGCTGGGCCAGGCAGGAGACACACAGCTGCAGGTGCTGATTCCCTGCCTGAAGCAGAGAGGACTCTCTCAGGGACAATCTGGGCCTGCTGGGCAACAGATGGGACCTGGTCCCAAGTGTTGTGGGATGGGTTTTGAGGTGGCAGCATGTGGGTGCTGGAGGGATGTGGCTCTGCACCCCAGAGAGGATGGTCACACTGGTACCCTGCCAGGCCACAATCCTGCTCCCAGCTTGGAACTCCAGCTAGCCATGGCTGGTCTTCCCCCAGTGATGCTGCTGTGAAGGAAGGTGCTGATTGCCAGCCAGGGAACAGCTTGAGCAGGGCTGGGCACAGAGGGACCTGAGGGGCTGCAGGTGAGAAGGCAGGGCTGAACAAGTTGTACTGAAAATCCGCCAAGGAGGGAGTGCTCAGAATGGCAGAGTGTCCCAGCCCTGAGGCTGCCAACACCCCCACTGGGATGGGTCCAGAGGAGCCCGTGGATATTATCCTCTTCCATGGTAAGAGCAGCCATGTACTAGAGAAAGGCTTCATTTCTGGGAAGGGAAAGTCCCATAGCCATGCATGAGGTGTGAGCTGGGGGCTGGGGCTGTCCCTGCAGGTTGGAGGAGGAATGGGCTCCAAAGCCAAGGCCATTGCCGGTCTCCTGGCAGCCACCTGCGTCTGCAGCGTCATCGCCCTCATTCTGAGCGTGGTGAATGTGAAGGATGTGCTTCTGCCCCCCAGCACCAAGGTAGGGTCCTCAGGAGGAGCATACTCTCACTTGGCTGCTGGCTACCGTTGGGTGTTGGGTTTTGCCTGGGTTTCAGGCAGGCTGTGCTGTTTGTCACCAACATGGGGACAATGCCCTGCACAGACTGGAGCAGGTCTGGCTGAATTTGGTCACTGTGCCTGGCCCCACAGCACATGCAGCTTTTTCATCCCAAAGCACTGCCAGCTCCAGGGGCTTGGGAAGGATCTTTGTCCCCAACATAGCTGGTAACTGCAATGCCACCAGACTTTTTCTGTCCTGGTGAGCACCAGTCTTGTTTGGCCATTCTAGGCTCCCCTGCCCACCAGGAGCTCCGATGCCTCTCCTGGAGCTTCTCTCCCTCACTCTGCAGCAGGTGACACTGGTCTGCTCCCCTGACACCCCGTGTCCTCTCTCCTCCCCAGTATGGCCTGGTGTTTGACGCTGGCTCCACACACACGTCCCTCTACATCTACCGGTGGCGCGCGGACAAGGAGAACGGCACGGGCATCGTGTCCCAGGTGGAGGCCTGCTCTGTGTCCGGTGAGTGCTGGGCTCTGCCCTCCCTCTCCATGGCCAGCCTTGGTGCTGCCCTGCATGGCCATTCCACACACCAAAGCTGATTCATGCCAGGTGTGATAAATGTTAATTTATCTATTGGGCATTTCTAAATACCCACAGGGGCGTGTATTCCTATTGCAAAAGTGCTGTGTCAGGCTTCGGCACAAGGACAAGTCTCTCTGGAGGAAATGCCCACCCTAGAGAGCAGATCTAGGAGCAGATAAATGGTACATGGAGCTGGGCTGGGGCTAGCAAAGGCCAGCAGGCCAGGGCAGAGGTGCCTGGGCAAGGGGAAGAGGGCTCAGAGCTCACCTTGCCCTCATGTCCCGCTCGGCAGCAGCGGCATGGCAGTTACTGGTTAACTGCAAAGGTCAGGCCGAGGGCAAAGTGTAACGCAAGGGCTGCTTGGGCTAATGGCAGTTATTGAGTCAAAGCTCCCGGGAAGATAAACAGTGAGATTTCCACCCCAGAGTCTGGCCCTACCAACTGCAGGACCATGCCAGGTTCTCAGATCCAGTGCCAGCCTCTGAAAATAGGGAGGCTGTGCAAGGGCACACAGAGTGCCTATCAGCTCCAGGTGCCCTCAGGGAAATGGGGAACAGCTGTGTTTGTCCCCAGCTCCTGCAGGACTCACTGGCCGTGCCCAGCACTTCGGCCCCCCCGGGATCAGGTGTGCGCTCAGCATCCCCGGGCAGGCCCGCAGCCCTCCCGCTCTGCCCGGAGCAGGAGCTCCTGCGGCTCCCGGGGCCAGCGGCCGTGCCACAGCTGCTGCCGCCTGGAGGGACAGCTCCGAGCACGGGTCGGGACTACCTGGGGCAAGAACAAAAAAGCCCTATGGGATTCCTGGGTGGACAAGTCCCCTGCTGTGCCGTCCCTGCGGGGTGGCGCTGGGCTCTCTCCATCACCGGTTCCCTGTGGCAGGACCCGGCATCTCCAGCTACGCAGACGACCCCGCGGGGGCTGGCGCCAGCCTGAAGCCTTGCCTGGACAGGGCCATGAAGATCGTCCCGGCCGAGCAGCAGCGGGAGACCCCGGCGTACCTGGGGGCCACGGCCGGCATGCGGCTGCTGAGGTACCGGCGCCTCCCGCCCTTCCTGCTCCACGCCAGAGCCGGGGCTGGCACCGGGGCGCAGGGGCGGGGGCACGGGGGTGCTGCCCGGCCAGGCCGTGGGCATTCCTGCTCCAGCAGAGCCTGCGGGCAGCGTTTTTAGGGAGAGTGCCGGGGCCCCGGGCGAGGGATTTGGGGTTTGCAGGAGCCACCTGCAGGCAGGGAAGTGCTGAGAGATGTCTGGGAGCAGCTCCTTGGCAGGGCACGGCAGCCTCTCAGTGCCAGCCCGGCTGCCAGAGCTGCCAGGCAGGGCGTGCAGCACCTGAGGTGTTTGTGCCTTTGCTGGCAGGGAGCAGAACAGCAGCAAGGCCCAGCAGGTGTTGGCCGAGGTGTCCAAGGCCATTGGGGAGTACCCTGTGGATTTCCGCGGAGCCCGGATCCTGACGGGCAGCGAGGAGGGCTCCTTTGGCTGGATCACTGTCAACTACCTGCTGGAGACACTGGTCAAGGTGCAGCTGGGGAGAGGGCAGGGGAGGGCCGGTGGGGAGAACGTCCCTGCCTGAGCTGCAGCAGCTTTCCTTACCTGCAGAGGAGGGAGGAATGGAGCTTTGGGGCACTGGTCAGGCAGCCAAAGGTTCCCTGTGGCTGTGGGCTGCAGATTCCACCTCATTAATGGGATTCACAGGATCTTTGTGTCCAGCTCAGCCTGGCCCTGTGCTCTCGTGTGCTGACACAGGGGTGGATTTTGGGGTCCCAGGGATCTGGCAGCGGGATTGGCCTCCAGGGGACAGGGTTCCTTTTTCCCTGCTCCAAGTGTCTGGATCCCAGCAGATGTGCAGCAGCCAAGAGTCTGAGTGCTCTGTGCAGGTGTCTGTGGGTTGAGGAGGATGTGGGCAGGCAGGGGTAAATCAGGGAGCCAGGAGCACGTGGAAGGTGCCCCTGGGGCCCCCAAGTCCTTGCGGGAAGAGAGTGGGAGTGTGAGTGCTGCAGTTCAGCCTAAGCCTTGCTGTGTGTTGGGCCAGTTCTCGTTTGCAGAGAAATGGGAACATCCCCAGGACACCGAGGTTCTGGGAGCTCTGGACCTCGGCGGTGCCTCGACGCAGATCACCTTCCAGCCCGGGGTCCCCGTGGAGGACAGGAACACGTCCGTGTTCTTCCGGCTCTATGGCACCAACTACTCCCTGTACAGCCACAGCTACCTGTGCTACGGGCAGAGCCAGGCCCTGAAGATGCTGCTGGCAGCTCTGCACCAGGTGCCACGGGGCACGGGGGCTGCTCAGCCATCTCCCAGTGCCATGGCACATCTCCCCCTGCAGTGCTGGGTGTGCCTGTGGGCAAAGAGTCAGGAATTGGCAGAGGCTTGGGTTTTATCTAGGGAAGCAAAAAATTGCCTCATTTGGGTGGAAGGTGGTGGTGGTTGCTGGCCAGGGCTCCCTTCTCCCCACATCTTGACGTGCAGTGGCATTTTTTGTAATTTCCCCAGCCCAGCTGTATGTGTAGTTTTTCTGCTGTCACCATGCTCTTGGCCTTGCTCCATTTGTGCCCAGAGAGAGGTTTCCCAGCACAGTCCCTGCACCGCTGCCCGGGGACAGAGGCAGAGCCCAGCACTGCAGGAGCCAGGGCTGCTCAGGGAGCTCTCAGGTGGGGTGCATCCAGTCCTCCTGGGGTGTAGTCCTGCTTTTTGGGATGGGCTGTGGGAAGGTCTCAGTGGCACTGCAGCCCCATTAAGGCTCCATCTCTCTCCAGGCCAGCTCGGGTGGCCAGATCAAGCACCCCTGCTACCCCCAGGGGTACCAGGAGAACATCACCGTGGCAGAGCTCTACGACAGCCCCTGTGTGCGTGCGCCCAGCTCAGCCAGCCCTGGCCTTGTCCTCATGGTGACGGGGACAGGGGACCCAGCCGCGTGTGACACGGCCGTGCGGAGACTCTTCAACTTCAGCTGCGGGGCGCAGGGGCCGTGCGGCTTCAATGGGGTCTATCAGCCCCCCGTGCGGGGACAGTTCTTGGTAAGCAGCCTCTGTGCCCTGCCTGGGGAGGGTGAAGGCAGGGCCTGGGTGTCTGCTCTGCCACTGATTGTGGAACGGGCTGGGGAGAGAGGGACCCTCGGAGCTGGCTCTATCTGCAAACCTCTTGTGTGCTCAGAGGTGGCTTCTGCCTCCTGCCGTGTGCCAGCGTTCCTGAGGGAAATGGGAAGAGCTTGTCTGAGGGAGCCTGTGTGAGCCAGCTCAGAGTGCAAGAACAGCCCCTGGGTTGTGGGCCAGCTCTGAGATTTTCTGGCAGACCATCAAGGGGCTACTTGATGCAAAACCCTGGGAATTACTTGAGACTCTCTCCCCAGGCAAGATGGGCCCCTGGGTTTTTTCTCAGGTGAGGAAGCAATTGTTTTTCACCATGTTTTCCTTGCCCCCAGGCCTTTGCTGGGTTCTACTACACCTTCAGCTTCCTAAACCTGACTCGCCAGCAGTCTCTGCGTGAAGTCAACACCACAGTCTATTCCTTCTGCCGGAGGAACTGGACAGAGGTGAGAGCCCTGTGAAGGGCTGCCAGGAGCCTTGTGCTTATCCTGTCCCAAATCTCTGTCCTTGGAGTACAAGCTGTGCTGTTCCCTGGGCTTGGGAGGGTTTCTGAGCCTCTCTTTCTTTCCCTGTTGCACTCTGTCCCTGATGGCCTCACAGCTGGTGCAGAGCTTCCCAAAGGATTTGAAGTACCTGCACACCTACTGCTCTGTGGCCTTTTACATCCTGACGCTGCTGCTCGATGGCTACAAGTTCAATGAGCACACCTGGAGCAACATCCACTTCAGCAGGCAGGTAAACACCTGTGGGCAGCAGGAGAGGGTGGACATGTTCAGGAGCAGCATCTCTGGAGTCCTCTGTGCCAGAGATGTGTCCCTGCTTCATGGCTGCTCCCCAGGGATCCCAGGAGAGATTTGCTGTCTCTCAGCCACGCCCAAACCTCTGACCTAGCTCATGTCTCACTTTCCCTGCTGTCAATGTAACTGATTTTAGGGGGGTCAGGGAAAAGCAGAGGATTTGGCCACTTTGATCTCTGATGGTGTTATCAGAAAGGTGATGGTGGCCCCATGACCACTTTGAATCAGAGTATGGCCTGACCAGAATATTTTCAGGATGAGAAGAGACAGCCTCAGGTTTTGCCAGGGGAATCTTAGTTAGGTACTAGGAATGGTGTTTTTTCATGGAAATGAAAATGGAAAGGGTCAGGCCTTGGAACAGGCTGCCCAGAGCACTTGATGGAGTCACCATCCCAGGAAGTGTTCAAACAACATGTGGATGTGGCACAAACAACATATGGATGAGGACACAGCTTAGTGATGAGCATGGTGGTGGTGCTGGGCTGATGGCTGGACTCCATGATCTGAAAGGTCTTTTCTGATCTTACTGACTCTGCAGCCAGATTAGAAGGATTATGGCAATGGAGGAAACCCCAGATCCAAAATCACGTGCAGGTCACAGAGGCACACCTGGATCAGAGCAGTCATCCATGTTCAGCTGTCCCTTAGCCCTGGGGGAGGGGGGCCAGGAAAGCTCTTTGTGCAAGTGCTGCTGGCAAGATCAGGTTCATCACAGCTTGGTCCCCATGTGAGACAGCAGGGACAGCTCACGGGACAGATGCCCCTCAGGCCCTCAAACAAGCTGCTGGTGCCTGGCAGAGGTGCCTTTGGATGATGTCCTGTGCTGTCTCCCCCCAGGCAGCAAACACAGACATCGGGTGGACACTGGGCTTCATGCTGAACTTGACCAACATGATCCCTGCTGAGGCTCTGCAGCAGGTCAAGGGCCACCAGCCCAGCCTGTGGGCAGGGGCCGTCTCCTTCCTCGTGCTGGCCATCGTGGCAGGCCTGGTGGCTGCTTTCCTGCACTGCTTCTGGAAAACAAAGTAGCTCCCAGCCTCCTGACTAGAGGCATCCTAGGCATCCTGCCTTCTAAACCAGGCAGGGAAGTGGTGCAGAAGAGGTGGAAAGTGGAGAAGGATGAAGGCATTAGACCCATCTCCATTGCTCAGGAGATCTGACTGGGTCATCTCTGTGAATGTGGAAGATGACTTGATCTCTCTCCAAGAGGAAGACTCCTTTAATCTGACTGCCAAAAGCTGATTGAGACTTGCTGGCTGCATGTAGCTAAAAAAATTCCAATGAGAAATAAAATCAGTTTTGTTTTTCAAATATGAATGTCACTGCTCAGCCTAGCACAGTTTCCTTGGCATTCCCAGTCCTTCTGGGCTACTCTTCCAAGAGTCCTGGGAGGCAACTGGCAATGGAGAGTGGTGGTGGGCACCAAACTCTGAGCAGAGGGATGACATCATCTGTATCCTGCCCTGTGCAAGATGTGCAATATTTTTGTAGTATGTGACAGAATCTCTTCCCAAAGACACTGTCAGCTGTTGTTAAAAATACTTACTGGCATATCTCAGCAGAAAAACACAAGTGGAAGTTGATTTAAGAGTTGCCAACTCTGGCTCAGGGTTTATTTTATATTCAAGTTACATAGCCAAGTTTTGTCAAGACACCAAATCCAGGACAGGTTCCAGCTCCAGGCACTTGAGTGTTTTATTTAGATTAGTCCAGCCCAGTTGCAGGAATTGGACAGGGCTTTCACCTTTGCAGCACCAGCCCAGCACTTCCCAGCCAGCCCTTTCTCCAGGGCTCTCCCACAACCCAGAGCTGCTCTGAGCAGTGGAGATTTCCACAAGTGCCTATTTCCTCTGTGCTCCAAGATCTCACCTAGGCCTTAGGGCTTAAGAAAAGTGCCTCAGCACCTGGTGAAGGAATGGTCAGGTCCACAGCCGTGTGCTATGGAAGACAGGGTTCTAACTCATGGTGTTATCCCTCTGCAAACTGGTTCCAAAAGCCTTTTGAAAGAGCAGCATCTGTGGCTGGTGGAGATAAGGTTATGTGACCCGAGAGCCTGGAGAACAGGGCTCTGCCCTCTGTTCCCAGCCAGCCACCCTTGGCTTCAGGAGTGAGGCTCAGCTTCCCAGCCTCAACACGAGCAGCAGGGAGAGGGATGAAGACTCTCACCCAGAGGAACCTCCTCCCACCCAGGGGAATCTCCTCCCACCCAGGGGAACCTCTTTCCACCCAGCAGCCTGAGCTCCCACATGGACAATTCCCACAGCCAAACTCCAGAGCCCTCTCCCTGCTCTCTGCTCTTCACAGGTACATCTTTGGCAGTGTAAGCACCAAGTAAAAAATGCCAGGTCAGGGAACAGGCTGTGGGAAATGCCATCACTGCTGGAACTGACCCCATGGATCTGAGTGGGAGATATCCCCTGTCCAGGTACAGGAGAGCTCCTGGCTGTGCTGGCTGGGGCCCAAATGAGCTGGGACGAGTGTCTCCCACCCCTGGGGGTGCAGCCACGCAGGAAAAGGCTCCTGTTTGCTATAGGAAGGCAACATCACAGCTGGTCTGGGTGGCAAAGCATTTGGGGAAGATGCCAGTCTTGCCATTGCATCGTCCTTCCAGCCAGTCCTCGTTCACTGGAAAACATAGAGGAGCAGGAATGAGCCCTGGCCCATATGAGTGGGGTTAGTGAGAGTTTTCACAGCTGGAATTTAACTCTGGGAAAAACCTGTTCCAAGCCTGTAACTCCTGAGTATGAACCTGAGACAGCACTGGAGAGGCCACATTTTCCCCATGCTCCCCAGAGCTGACTCCAAAAGCCTGGCCCAGCAGCAGGACTGGAGAGCTACCTTCAGAGAGGATATCCAGCACATCTCCCTTGCTGAACTCCAGGTCCCCTGGTCCCTGTGGCAGGTAAGAGTGCTGAGCCAGCATCTGGTAGAGAACAGGTCTGCCCGAGTGGGAGTCTGAGTCCTGCAGGAAAAAGCCAGCATGGAGGTTGCAAAGCAAAGCAGAGACTGGAGCCCAGCCCAGCAGAGACCTTGTCCCAGCCTACGTACCTGGCAACAGAGTATCAGCTTGCCCTCCATCAGCTGCTGCCACACCTTCCCCAGGTCTTCCTGTCCCAACACTGTCCCCAGCTCTGTGCCATCCAGGAGCCTGTAGCTGCAAGGGTTCATTAATGCCGAGCAAATAATTTCATTTAAAGCCAAACTTGGAGGCCAGCCCAGCCCTCTGCCAACCTCAGTCTTCACAGTCCCCTTTGCAGGCCAGTTCTGAGCTTGTCCCCTTGCACAGTGACATGGGGCCACCCCAGATGCTCAGCAGGCAGAAATGGCACTGTGGGGAGTGACACTGTCACCTGCTCCCACACAAACTTAAGGGGAAGATTCTAAACTCTCCTGATGGCACTGTGTGTCCCAAGGGGTGTCACAATCAGGAAGACCTCACCCCAGGATCTTCTGCCTGAGTGCCAGCTTGTTCTGCATTGATCCTTGTTACTGCAAAGGCTGAGCTGAGTGGGACAAAACCCAATCTGTGGCAGCTGCATCTACACAGAGCTTTTCCTTCTCTCCTCCCTTTTTCTTGACCATGGCACAGTTTCCTAGGAAAGATCCTTTAGGCTTCCAAGGCCCATAGAATCACAGAGTTGTAGAATGGTTTTCCTTGGAAGGGCCTTAAAGATAATTTAGTTTCAACCCCCTGCCATGGGCAGAGAATCTTTCACTACACCAGGCTGCTCCAAGCTCCATCCAATCTGGCCTTGAACAGTTCCAGTGATAAGGAATCCACAATCTCTGTGGGCAACCTGTGCCAGGGCCTCACAACTCTAATATTAAAGAATTTCTTCCTAATATCCCATCCAACCCTGCCCTGTGTCAGTTTGAAGCCATTCCCCCCTGTCCTGTCACTCCATGCCTTTGTCATAAGTCCCTCTGCAGCCCTCCCTGAGCCCTTGATGTACTGGGAGGGGATTACAAGAGGAATAGAATGTGCTTCCCCACGGGGATCACGCTGTTGTCCCACCCAAAGCCCACGGTGAGGTTTGCCCTCTGGGCAGACTGCGTGCTTACATCTTTGCAGCTTTTGGCCCCAGATAAACGTTCCCAGGAGCCCAGAGGCAGCTGGATGCCCGTGTCCTGAGGGGAATGGCTGCTGGCCCATCCCACCCCACAGCCCCGTACCTGAGCGCGCCCCGCTGTGCCTGCTGAGCCAGCCTGTCCCGCAGCAGGGCCCGCAGGGCCGGCAGGGCCGGGGCCTCGCCCGCCCGCAGCACCAGCGAGCACTCGCAGCGCAGCCGCAGCACCGCCGGCCTGTCTGCGCCCGCGGGGGCGTCCCCGCGCCTCGGCGGCACCTGCGGGGAGACGGGCTCGGTCAGGGCGGAGAATGAGAGTGTCCTGAGCTGGAGGGACCCACCAGGATCACCCAGCCCAGCCCCTGCCCTACCCCCCACCCTGTCCATCCCTGGCAGCGCTGCCCAAAGGCTCCCGGAGCTCTGGCAGCCTCGGGGCCGTGCCCATTCCCTGGGGAGCCTGGGCAGTGCCAGCACCCTCTGGGGGAAGAGCCCAGACTGACTCTGAAGCTCATGGACTAAGAAGAACCCCAACTGACTAACAAACCCAGCTGACAATATCTGCTCTCATACCAAGAGAGGTGACACAGGCACAGTCCCTCATCTCTGTGCTGCCATGTTGCAGCAGAACAGCATCAAAATACAGACCTGAATTTCAAAGGGGGAACTCTGGATTCAAAGCATGGGATCAAATGTTCCTCCTGTGACTCAGGAATTCTGGGTTTGGTTCTGATTTTACAGGTACCTCCTCAACCCAAACTTATATGAGCAGGGCCCCAATTCGTCCAGCCAGCTGGAGAGGAGCAGCCACATTCCTCTGTTGTACTACTTCTGGCTGAACTACACCTGAAAAAATTACCCCAAAAGCCCCAAAAACAGGTGTGGCAGAGCTGACCTGCAGCTGAGAGACAGAGGTGGTGTCCCCAGAGGGTCACAGGAATCATTCCAGGACCATCACATGCAGGGGTGGCAATGGCATGGAAGTACCTCAGAGGACATCACCCAACAGGGCAAACTTGAATGAACTGTGCTCTCCAGACTGATAGGGACAGAAAATGGGACACAGGAAGAGGGGGGAAGGGACAGCAAGGTGTTCAAAGACAACTGCCTCTTGCAAAGTGGGCTGTAAAACATGTGCACAAGAACTCTGATGCATTTGCTGCTCCTGGTGCCTCGGAGGGTGGCAACAGGTCAGCCTTGGGCTGTGTCACAAAGTGGGATGGTCACAAACTGAGAGGAAAGACCACATGGGAGTCTCTCTTTAGAATGGAAAAGTGGTCAGAGGAAGGAGTTTTTTCCCCAGTGATTTGGGAGCAGCTCAGGAATTCTGGGCAAGAATCTTGCACTCTTTCCAGCCCTGGTCTCCTGAGGCTGTGCCAGCTTCAGCCTGTGGAACACCTCACCTTAGAGTCCATGTGGGCACTGGCATCATTGACAGAGGCATTTTCTTCCCCAGGAGGATCTGCAGAACAGAACAAAGACAGGGGAACAGCCCTGCAGTCAGCACCACCACCTCCTCACGCCCCCTGAAGAGCAGGGTTTGGGCACAGCTTCACCCACTGAGGGCCCAGAGGTTACCTGGCTTCTGCTTCATGGGGAGGCGGCTGGGAGGCACCTGGGCAGGAGGAAGGGGAATCCCAGTGCTGATCTTCTGCAACAGAACAGCAGCAGTAAGGAGAGGGCAGAAAATGGGAGCCTGGACAAGGCTGGTGTGTGACAGGCTGCAGCCAGCTACTGACTTGTGGGTGTAACCCCAGAGAGAGCCCCAGGGAGAGCTGCTCATTGAATGGTTGGACGAGTTGGAGCAATGAGGGTCTTGAGCCCAGACACTTCCCTGGCACCCTGCTCCCTGCTGGGTTGGTGCTGGGACAGAAGGAGGCTGGAACAGAAGGAGGCTGCTCACACTGTGCTGAGGGCCCTCCCCACTTGGGCTGGCTGACAGTGACACAGCCATTGAGCAAACGCCCAAGTGTGTCCCAGAGGTTCATTTGGAGGGGGAAAAATGACAACTAAAATATCATTGCAACATCAGAACAAGCATGTGCTTGAAAACTCCCTCACAGGAAATGGGGCTGAGGTGCACCCTTCCACACTGGGTTCAGATGGAAAATGATTGGGATAATGTGTGGCTATGCCTGTAGTGAAAATGAGAGATGAAGTTCTCCCAAGTCAAAGGGATTTTTTGTACTCCTAACTCTTCTGTTGTTCCCATTCAAGAGTACTTGATCTTCAGTCAATAGTCTCAGTGCTTCACACTCTATGTTTCTCTTACAGAGTTGTCCCAACCTGTGATAATTTTACAGATAAATGTCCCAAATGTATTCTTGGTCCCTCCCTCCCCCTGGTTGCAAGGTTGCCAGCTCACCCATTTATCCATCCTTGAGGCAGGCTCCAGGAGAGAGCTCGGGATGTGCAGCTTCTGCAGAGGGACATGAAGCAGAGCAGGGTGAGAGAGGAGCCCAGCAACCCCAGCCCAGCCCCAGCACTGCCTGTCACCCTATGGCCACACCAATGTGCCTGAGCCACCCAAGTGCTCAGTGCTCACAAACTGCTGGACAAAATCCAACGATCCTTTTGCAGCTTTTCCTGCAGGGAGCAGAGCTGCTGCTGGAGTGGCTGCAGTGGAACAGACCAAACACCCACCAAACCCCCTGCTCCCAACACAGAGCTCAGGGTGAGAGAGCAGCAAGGATGCCCAGGGGTACCAGTCCAACAGCATTTCTGTGTCTTCTGACAATCACTGCTGCTCATTTTAACTGAGCACTGTAATTTTTTGCTTACAACGTTTTGGTTTTTTTCCTATTGAGAGTCTATTTTTATTTTTTCTACATTGAATTTCACCTGGCACTTCACTGGGCAGTGAACCAGCACATCCAAATACTTGTGTAACTGTTCCTGTTAGCTCCAGATGCTTCAGGCTCTCCCCCTATTCCTGTATCACTTAGGAATATGCTAAATGCTTATGTCACAGAAGATTTGCTGTGGGGACATAATTTTTTAAAAGTTAAAGGAAGAAAAACCTGTTCCTTTATATCCAGCTTTTAATTCTGTATTTTTACCAGTCCTGAGAGCACTGCCTCAATTGCTCAAACACCTTACTGGTTTATAGTGGTCTTATGAAGAATCTTGTGACTTTTTTGAAAGACAGGCAGGTAATACATTCACTGAACCTAATCCAGGTATAGAACAGCTCTTTCAAAAAGTGAACTAGACAGGTGAGAAATGGCTTCTGCCAACAAAAGATTTTCCATGTTGTGTTTATCTGTTTCTGTTCAGTCTCTTTACACTACAGCTCCCTGGCCTGCAGGAAGATGTCAGATTTGTTGGGCTCTAAGTCCTTAGGACTTCCCTAGAGCTGTTCATAAATCCTGCCTGTACAGCTGAAACCATCCCCAAACCTTCCCAAAGTTCATTGAACAGAGGCACTACAGACCAGGTAAGGACCAGCCCACCTCCTCAGCTCCATCAGAGCTCTCAGGGGATAAATCCTGCTCTAAATGGTGGTCCTTGCTGAGGTCTGCTATGCTACAACTCCTCAATAGGATCCCCTACGGTGGAGAGCCCAGAGGCCATCCTTGTGTCTTCTGCAGGGGTGAATGGCAGAGGCCGGTGAGAGCCCAGTGTCAGGAAATCTGGGGGGTGTGGGAAGGAGCTCCTGAGGACTGTGCTCAGGGCGGCTGGGGCCAAGCCCTGCCCTCGGGGCCATATCTGTGCCCTGCCCTGCCCTGCCCTCGGGGCCATGCCCCTGCCCTGCCCTTGGGGCAGTGTCCCTGCCCTGCCCTGCCCTCAGCACCGTGTTCCTGCCCTGCCCTCAGGGCCGTGTCCCTGCCCTGCCTTCGGGGCAGTGTCCCTGCCCTGTCCTCGGGGCCGTGTCCCTCAGCACCCTCGGGGCCGTGTCCATGCCCTGCCCTGCCCTCGGGGCCGTGTCCATCCCTCAGCGCGCTCGGGGCCATGTCCATCACTCAGCACCTTCGGGGCAGTGTCCCTGCCCTGCCCTCGGGGCCATGTCCACCCCTCACCGCCCTCGGGGCCGTGTCTCTCCCTCACCCCCTCGGGGCCGTGTCCCTCAGCATCCTCGGCGCCGAGTCCCTGCCCTGCCCTCGGGGCCGTGTCCCTCACCTGCCCGTCGTGGATGGCCGTGGCCCAGCCGTCTGCCGCTCTGCCCAGCACGAACACCAGGCTCCCGGCCGCCACCTCCTGCCCCGGCGGCTCCTCGGGGCGGTACCGGGCCAGCACTCGGTGGTAGCCGGACTCGGCCTCCCTGCGGGGAGAGGGGAGCGCTGACGGGCCTGGGGCGCGGTGCTGATGGCTCCGAGCCACCGCACTGCACCGGCCGCAGCTGGCATGGGCTGCAAGGTGGGGGTGCTGGGAAATCGGGATTTCCATTGCTGCTCTCTGGTCCAATTGGGAACAAAAGGGGCTTGGGAAACACTGATTTGCCAAATGCAGCTGCGTTTTCATTGTACTGATAAACAATGTCAAGATCAAAACATTGATCGACACAGCCCTGAAGTACTGCTGGTGCAATATCACTGAAACAAATTACTTTCTTGGAGTTTGAACATGATTTTGGCTCAGGACACTAGGGCTGGTTGTGAGTATTTGGAATTGTCCTGAGAATTAAAATGGGAAATGTGGAAGGGGCTAACAGCGGGCCTGTTAGCTAAAGGAGTGAGAGGAAGCTGAGAAGCAAGAAGCAGCTGATAAGGAGCTTTTTCTAAAGCTGTAACTAAGGAGACCAAGAGAAGTGAGGAATTGAAGAAAGATAAGAAGAGAACTTTGCAGCTATATGAAGTATTTTTAGAAAGGTAGCTGAAATCACTGTAACTTTTCACCAATGGTGTTATGTTGATTTATTATAGCCAATAGTTAAGGTAGAAGAAGTATAAACAATTAGAAAGTGTATAAAAGGTCAGCCATGTTCAATAATAAAGAGTTGCCATCTGAGACTGATTGTAGTCTCTGCTTTGTGTCGTGATCACCTCGACAATGACAGGGAAAGCTGAGCATCCTCTGCCACAGACCTGGGCAGGTCCCACAACCTCTGTCTGCTTCCATTCCCCAGGCATGCCTGATCCATGGTGGTCTCCCAAGATCATTGAATCAAATCCTGCAAACTGCCCAGAGGCTCTTGCAGAGATGCCAGGGACCTGCAGCTCCTTTGAAGCCACAGAAGCCTTTGTGTGTTTGTCATTCACTCCACCCTGGCCAGAGTGGGTGTGGATCCCTCGGAGTCTTTATTCAAAGCAGCCAGAGAATAAAAGACTTTCTGAACAGTAGAGAGAGAAGGGTAAGACCAAGGTGGGACTGAACACTCACCGCAGAGCATTGGCACTGGGTTCATAAAAGCCCTGTTTCTGTGGGAGAAACAACAGGATCTGTTTGTAACAGTGCCTCCTACAGCAGCAGTGCCACCTTATCTCCTGACTCTGCTATTTTGTCTTTACTCTTGACCCCATTTGTCATTCCACACCACGAAAAGGTCTGCTGCTCCACACCTTACCAGGATGTGCCTTCTCTTCCTTCCCCTCCCTCTTTATCTCATCAGGAAGTAAGACAGTCTCTTCCCCCTCCCCTGGTTCCAAGGAACTCCCAGCACAGTGGGAGGCAGCTGTGCTCACACTGACACATTTACTGAAGTGATGAGCAGAGACAGGCTGAGCACAGCAAAGCACTGCTGTTTTGACAGGGTGAAGAGCCAAAAATGCATCTTTAAAGGGCTGGAGATTCCCATCACTGAGTCCCTTACAGCCAGTGCTGAGCCTGGCTCTGAACATCCCCATGGATCCAGACTGGTGTTACACTGGTTTTACCAAGAGTCCACTCTTCCTTCCCCTGATGGTTGGATCTGAGCCCCTTTCTGGAGCTCCATGACAGCTCTGTTCCTCCTCTCACAGCCCTGTCCTGCTCACCTGAGGCCTGAGAGGCTCAAAGCCAATGTACTCATCGTTGGGAATGATGGATGAGATGACCTGTTGGAGAACAAAGCAATCAGTGAATCTAGGCTGGACAAAGAGATCCCCAAACTGCATCCAAGGTTATCTGCTCAGACCCATTTCCTTCTGGCATCCCAAGGTCAGGCAAAGTGTGGAGCTGTACATGCAGTGGGAGAGGCAGAGCTGGATTCCCAAGGCAACTCAACCATTTGTGTCCCATTTTTTAAGTCTTTCCAAGGTTTCTTTAAAAGTATGTGAATTTATTACTTTCCCTTTCTTTATTTGTTTTGGAGCTCTCTGTTCTGACTGCACTGGTCACAGAAAAGGTCAGAGAAATTCTCTGCTGTCTTATATTAAGGGATGTGACAAAGCATTTGTCCCCTGAGTGCCAACCTGTCCCCCAGGGAATGCAGGACTGAGCAGCAGCATGCTGGGACAATGTGCCCCTCTTAAAAACGTTACTGTCAGCAAAAGGGCAACCACAGATTCCAGATACAGATACAGATTCCACAGATACAGATTCCCAGAGTATCTGCTCAGCCCTTTCAGACTTTAAAGTGACCAAGACTAGAAAGGTATTTTAGTGCCAAAATGCATTTTTTGGTAGAAGGGGTAGCAATTCTAACAAATTTTGGCTTCTGTGTCCTGACTGCCTGGACTGGCTGCAAGCTCTGCCATCCTGCTCTCTGGAGATGGCAGAGGCAAGGTTTTTTTCTGCTGCTGAAATCATGACAATTATGTTACCTTGGGTTTACCCAGGAAATCTTTTGAATCCAGCTGCTCAACTTCCTTCTTTCGTGGTCTGAAAAGTTCCTCAAGAGGAACCAGCATGGGCTCTAAACACAGGTGGTCCTGGGGTGGGGAGAGCAGGTGAAGGAAAAGCCATCAATTTGCATTGAATGAAACATCAGAGCCCTGAAAAGCAAATACAGCTCAGGTGTGCAAGAGCAGCTCCAGGAAGATATTGGGGCAAAAGTTTTGGCTGTGAACTCGACAAAGGCCACTCAGGCTCCACAAAAGCAGGAGCAAACTGAGCGCTCAGCAGCCCCTCCCCAATGGGGAGGCAAGGACTGACACTGCTGGCATGGGGTGGGTGGGAAGGGGGGCAGTGCAGGAAGGTTTATCAAACAAATCTTAACAGCTTTTCTGTTTGATTTCAGATATTTTCTGTTCAGCCACTGAGTAGCATGCTAATAGCAAATACAAATAATACACTGGAAAAGCACAAATGTGATGCCAGAAGAGATGATCAGATTAAAAACAAAGTGATGAATCCTTCAGGAAGAGTAAATCAGAGATCTGCAAGTGTTTCCAGATCATAAAGAAGTCTAACAGGAAACTTTCACTTAGAAGCAGCCCTAGAAACACTTTCACACCCAACTTAAGCTCTAAAAGTGCTTGACATTATTATCTGAACTGCCACCAATTGTTCCTGAGGCCAAAGGGACTCAAAAAAAGCCAGCCAGTGCCACAAGAAGGGAGAATCTCCAGGCCTGCACTTGTAGGGGTTCTGCACTTGAAACACTGCACAAGGAAACTGGTTTTGCAGGACAAGTACATATGGAACTGAGCTCCTGAACGTGAAGGAACAGGAAGCCATGTCCTCAACCTCAGAGGTCATCCCAAAATTCTTCACTATGGTGTTTCTGGGCAGTGAAGCACCTGGGGAAGATGGAGTTCCTCGATCACCTGAAGCCCTGGTTTGGCAGAGCATCATGTACAAATGGCTTAGACCGTGCTAGCAGGTGGCCAAGCAGGTGGGTGGATGGCAGGAACATGCAGGTGTCAGGAACACTCAAACTGACAACTTTTAGCACACATCCCTGAGCTGAAGCCCAGTGCACACTCCCAGGAGCTCACAGAGGTGGCCTTACCTGCACCCGCTCAAGGGCCAGCTCCAGGATTGCTGTTCTTCTTTCAGGTCTCCACACAACAGCCTTCTCCAGGGTGACCCTGGCCTCCTGCCACTGCTGCAGGTGGCACTGCACTGCTGCAGTGCTGTACAGCACCTGGAGGGGGCACAGGGAAGGGACTCAGAGGGCCAGGACCAAGGGACACCCAACCCGTCCTCCTGAGCCCAGCCAAGAAACAGGGACAGGCACTACAGCACCAAGAGCTCAGCAACAGGAGAGGCTGAGTGGCAGAGCTGGGAACATTTTACAATCAGACAGGAAAAATAAAAGCTTGTATGTGCTGGAGCTGCTGGTCAGGGTGGTGAGAGACATGAGGACGGCAGGGGAAGACTCTGGTATCACATTTTAATTCTGATCCTTCCTGCAGCCAAAAGGCCAGGAAGCTTTCCTTGGGTGATTTTCTGCATGAAACTAGGTAATGATTTTTGTAATCCTGACTCCCTGTCACTGCAAAATAACTTAACTGAAACTATTTCATGTTGTAGTGGGCTGTGAATGTGCAAACTGTCAGCTGTAGCTTGTCACCCTTCAGCAGCATGTCAGTCTGTTCCTGGGGAAGAGCAGGCTGTGGGAGTGTTGCAGATGGGGTGTTGGGGAGCTGTGGTCTATACTGAGAGTGGGAGATCTCTCCCTGTCACTGACCAGCTGTGCCACAGCCAGAGCACTGTCAGACAGCTCCTTATCTCCTGTGATAGGGTTATCAGCTGGGAATTGAGGTGTGTACCTGGCTGCACGCCCTGCTCAGGACAAGGCTCAAGCTCATAGGATGCTTTTCCTTTACTCCTTAACCATGGCAGTAGAAGACTCTGTTTGGGAGTGTGGGGAATGGCAACCCTGAGCATGTACAGGAACTGCAGGGACAGGCAGCAGCTCTCACTCAGTCAGAAGTGTCACAGCCTTGCAAGAGGCAAATATTTCTGGGTTTTCAAAGCACACATGTATCTCCCACGAGAAGATCACCTGCAGCACGTGAGAGGCCGTGCATGGGGAAAGCTGATGGCACAGTTCTGCTGGAGGAGGATGTTTGTGTATTTTGAAAAATGAGCTCCAGGTAAGAATGAGATACAGCTGAATCAGGATGCTGATCCCAAGTCTGGAGGGCCAGCCCATGTCCTGGTGATGCCTGGAGTAAGGGGTTGTGTGTCCACACCAGGAAGGGCCCCAGCCTCGGGACACTCCTGAGCCCTGCCCCTTTCCCAGGGAACTGCTCATTTCCAAGAGAAGGCAGCGCCGTGGCACTGAAGCTGTTAAAGCCAGGGAGGTTTGGGTAATACCACGGATGCCAAGGATTGCTTCCTCCTGCCAGGTATAGGGTGCTTGAAAATTGCTGAGATGCTTGGCTGGAGTCACACAATGACTCCTCACTCTCACGGAAGTAAGCAGTTAAATCCTCTTTCCTGTATCTGCTTTTCAATCTGTGTGTGTGGACTCAGAGAAAACAAAATGAACCCTTCCAGTAAAGGACAGTTTCTATGTTTCTAACTTTACATATGTCCAAATATTATAAAAATTTACAATCAGTTCAGCCTTTGAGCTTCCTTGAACAGGATGTGGCAGGTTGGCCCTGTGTGACAGTAAGAGGTACAGGATGAAGCATTTCAAACACAGCCTGAGCACGGGGTGCAAGTTCAGGCACAGAGGGAATGTTAAGATCAGTTGCTGCAGTTGAAAGAGGATTTCATGCACCTGACTTTCCTACAGCCCACATTTTGCATCAGCGCTGTTCTCATCTGTCACTGAACTCTGAGAGCCGAGGAGTTCACTAAACTTCCATGTGTATTTACACCCAAGTGTAAATATTACACAGAATCCCAGACTGGTTTGGGTTGGGAAGCACCTTAAAGCTCCCAGTTCCACCCCTGTCATGGCAGGGACACCTTCTACAGACCAGGTTGCTCCAAGCCTCATCCAGCCTGGCCTTGGACACTTCCAGGGATGGGGCAGCCACCACTTTGTCAGATACAGAGAAAATAAAACCCCTTCCATATAGAAATTCCTGTATACCTGCTCTGAACAATTTTACTTTGCAAATGCATCATTTGCTAAACTTTCCAGAGATGATGTTGGTTTACAACTTTTATGATTAAGTTACCTTTTTAAAAGTGCAAGCAGAATATTTTTACAGCTCTAATGTACTTGCTTGAAAAAGTCTTGGGTCACTAATGCCTGTTACTGATACCCCCAACAGTGGGGAAGGATTGCTGAGCCAGGCTGACTCTTACCTCCCAGGCATAGAGGATGTGCCTCAGCCCCAGCTGCTTGTAATCAATGAAGGGATTTTCTCTTAGGTGACTGAAGGCCAGGTGATAGTCAGAGAGAGCTTCTTCATACCTGCAATGCAGAGGTGACACAAGAAACTGAGCCTGAAACAGCTGGAGACTGTTTAAAAAGCTTAAAAATCACACTAGCAGATAACATGTATTCTGCTCTGCAGCCTGTGCAAGGAGAGCTGCACCAGAGATGTGCTATGAAGACCCAAGGTTGCCCACTGCTGGGAGCTCCCTGCTGTCCCAGCACGTGTCCCAGGAGGATTGAGGGCTGGGAGCCTGACTGATGGGGACCAGGGAGGGCACACACATGGCCAGAGCATTGAAATTGAGAAACTTGAAGTTTAGAACCTCAACATTTAGAAATTTAGAGAACCTGTGTGGATAAGGGCAGTATTAGTCTGAAATTACACCATCTATGCAACTGAAATCAAAGCAGGTGCCCACTGAGGCTGCAGGTGGTGAAAGGAAGGGCCCAGGAAGGGCTGTGCAGTGGGCACAAGAGAAGGTGCCCAGGTGGGTGTTGGTGGGTGGGAGCAGCTTCTGATGAAGGAAGGAGCCCTGGGGGCTGGAGGCCAGCAGCTCTTTGGGCAGGAAGCAGCTGCCAGCTGTGCTGCCCCTGCAGTGGCTGTGCTTGGGCCACATTTGCTTCTGCTGCTGGTGGAGCAGCTCCAGAGAGCCACAGCCCCTCTCCTGGAAAAGCCAGAACTGCTCACTTTGACTCTCTTCCAGAAATAAAGACAGGCATTTTGTGGAGATTAAGGTCTGGGAAATATGGGGAAAACAAGGGGAAAGACAATTGCTGAGCTCAAAGGTAAGACAAGATCTGTAAAATACTTCACCCAGCTCCCTGAGGAGGATGTCACTGTGATTTAACCGTGGAAACAATGAGTAATCAATCCCATGACACTTCTGGAGCAACCTCAATGTTCTATCAATGAGACTGAGATCAGGCCCCCAAAGTCTGCTGGCAGGAAAGTGTGCAGGCTGCATTTTTAGCAAGGCCAGACTCATGTGTGTCATGTGAAGACACACGAAGCAGCACAATTATATTTTTTTTAATTTCTAGAGAAAATCTGAATGGCAACATAGCATTGTGGCAGCCTTGCATGCAGGAGTCTCTGTCTGTAGGGGACAGCAATGCCATGTGTCAGCCACCCCAGAGTTGTGCAGCTCTTATCAGAGATAAGACTTGCTGACCTGTGACAGGGTTCCAAGGCTAAAGCAGATCCTGTGACCCTGTGAGGTTGCTAGAAGAAGTGAATTTTGGAATCAAAGAATCATTTAGGTTTAGGAATAAAGCAGGACTGAAAGGACAGAACCAAAGACTGCACTGGCTGTGCACCTCACTCACATTTCCAGCTGCAGGTGGACATATCCTCTCTGGAAGTAGCCCACAGCCAGGGAATTGTCCTTCTCAATGGTTTTATTGAATGCCTGGGGAGAAAGACACAGGCAGGGCCCAGCTGGGATGTGTCCTGTCAGTGCCTGGGCACACACACCCAGCCAGCCCCATCCCAGCTGCCCTCACAGAGGCACGCCCTGGGCTCCAGCCCAGCTCTGAGGGCTGGGCACAGCTCCCAGCCATCCTTCAGGTCTTGGCTCTGTGTGAGCTGAGCTGCAGGCTTTTACCCCTCCTTGCTACAATGGACTGGACATAAATGAGCTGCATTGGCCATCTGGCTTCTTAAAATGGAAAACTGTAGCCTGCAGAAGAATTGGCCAGTGGGAGCAGCGGGACTGGCCAGGCTGGGGAAGGCTGAGGTGATGAAAGAGTGAGAGGGAGGGAGGAAGCTGCAGGGCTTCTCACAATGGCCTCTAAGTCAGTGTTTCTGCTTCGGTGCCCCAGCTAAAAGCAGGCAGTGCTTGTGGTAGCAGCTCGTGGTTCAGTGTGCTGGGAGAGCCAGGAGTCCTCCTGGGGCAGCATCAGGGCTGTGCTCCTTCCCTTGCCAGCGTTGAAAGCCCAGCCCTCCTGCCCTGCCCTGCAGGGGAAGGTGAGTCCCTGTGACCCCACACACCGTGCTGAACGTCTGCCTGCCTGGGCCGAACCTGAAATAACAACAACCAACCCCTGATCCTCACGGAATAGAGCTGAGCTTCTTCCCAGTCCCTGCCCCTTGACTGGGCTCAGAAGTCTCTCCTGTGCTCTCTCCTTCAGCTCCATGGCCCCTCTGTGTCCCAAACAGCCACTGCCTGCCCAGGGCTCCACGGCGCTGCCCCAGCCCCTCAGCACAGCCTCAGCAGCTCCTTACACAGTTTGAGAAAGGTTTATCTGCATCTCCTCCCTGGAGACAGATGAGTGGATGGATGTGCAGACACACCAGGTGCTGTCACAAAAAGGCTTTTCCTCAGGGCACCTCCTCTCCCTTCCCAGTGGTTTTCCAGCACAGCAGCTTTGTTCTGGCAGTCTCCACTGCCAAGCAGCATTTTTGTACTTTCAAAGTACACCCATCTCATGTCTAAACCCACAGCTACAGAACAGCTATTGGCCAATCTTTTTCCTGCTTTGATTTAAAGCTACAATACATTTTTAATTTATTGTGCATGTCCAGTGGGTTGAGGTCTTCTCTTGGAATCAGGCAGGCTGAGCTTTAGAGGTGTGGTTTTTCACATGATAATGAGCTAAATTCACCTAAAGGACAGGATTTTAACTGATTTAGTTTTAACAAAACTTAAGGTATATTGCCAGATGCCACTTCCAGTATTTAACAATTCTCTATTATCTTGTTTCAAAATGATTCTGCCCACTGACCTGGATTTCATTTAGAGAACCATGGAATCACAGAATCATTAAGGTTGGAAAAGGTCTCAAAGATCGAGTCCAACTGTGAAGCGGGCATCACTGAGTTTACCACTGAACCCTGTCCTCGACGGCCACATCCGCCTTTTTAACTTCCACCTTTTCCACTTTTCTGTGATTCACTCAGCTAAACTTTTCCCTCCAACCATTCACCCTTCAACATCCTCGCTCGCACTCCCGCGGGACACGCAGGACACGAAACGCCGGATCCCAGATCTACATTCAGCACCGCTCCCCCGCGCGGACCCGGGGCAGCCGAGCCGCCCATGCCCAGGGTCCCCGGGGATCCCCCCGCTCCCGGGCCGCTCACCCGCAGGGCCGCCTCGGGCCGCCCGGCCAGCAGCTGCACGCAGCCCACGTTGAAGCAGATCCTGGCCGGAGGCTCCTCGATGCCGCCGAACGCGTCCAGGGCAGCGTCCCAGTGCCCGCGGTCCGCCGCCCGCACGGCCTCGTGCCAGCGCCGCACCAGCTCCCGGTACGCCATGGCCGGGCTGCGGCAACGGGAACGGGAACGGAGCCGCGCGGGGCCGCACCTGCGCCGCACCTGCCGGGGAGGGGCTGGACGGGAGACAGCGGCCACTCTGCCCGCTCCGCTCCTCCCCTGGGCGGCGGGAGGAGACACCGAGCCCGCAACAGGACACGGACCGGGAATGGGACACGGACCCCACAGTGAGGCATGGACCGGGAAGGGGGGATATGGAGCCCGGGAGGAGAGACGGAGCCCGGAATGGGACACGGCCTGGCAGGCGGCCGGGGCCGGCGGGGCAGAGCATGAGGGCGGCGGCCGCAGCTGAGCGGGCACCGGGGGTGCTGCTGGCTGAGGGCACCGGAGGGACCTGACCTGACCAGCCGCCAGAAGCGAGCCCGCGGCCAGCGCTGCCGCAGCCGAGGTACCGCTTTGGGAGCTTCTTTGAATAAAATATTTAACGTAAGTTTAATACAGTAGATACTCTCAGAGCCGTGTGGGTGCGAGTTAAGTACAGTACGTTCGGCGGCACAGGCGGCGCCGCACTCTGGTAAATACGGTACAGCATCTCCCCCCCCTCCCCCCCGGCCCGGGCTCGCGCGCTGCCGCGGCCGACAGCGCCCCCTGGCGGCACCGCGCCTCGGTGCCCCGGAACAGGACACCGATGAGGGCGCGGCGCCGTGCGCGAGACGTTCCGGAGCTGCTGGCGTTTGCGGCGCGGAGCGGCGGGGAAGGGTTTAGGCGACGGACCGGCGGTGCCAGGTGAGTCCCGGGCGTGCCCGGAGCGAGCGGGACCGGCCCGGCCCGGCCCGGCGTGGGCACCGGCACCAGAACGGGCCCAGAGTGAGCGGGACCGGCCCGGCCTGGGCACCGGCACCAGAACGGGCCCAGAGTGAGCGGGACCGGCCCGGCCCGGCCTGGGCACCGGCACCAGAACGGGCCCAGAGTGAGCGGGACCGGCCCGGCCCGGGCACCGGCACCGGAGCGGGCTCGGGCTCTGAGCGGGCCCGGCCTGGGCACCGGAACGGGCCCGTGAGGCTCGGCCGCCCAGAGGAGCGGCGAGCGGGCGGCGCGGCGGGGGCCGCTCCCGGGCTCCGCATGGCGCCACGAAGCGGCTCCGGGGCTGGCGGGAGCGGGCCGGGCCGGGCCGGGCTGAGGGGTTGGGCCGGGCCGAGGGCTGGGCGAGGAGCCGGTGCCTGCGGGAGCGCGGCGGAGAGAACGGTCAGCAGCAGCGGGCATTGCACCCTGAGCTCCGCGGGGCGGCGGGACGGAGTCACAGCGGGCACGGCTGGAGCGAGTTGAGGGCAGTTCACAAACCGGAGACATCCGCGGCAGCCCTGCCGTGCGGCTCGGGGGTTTCGGTCTGAAACAAACTTGTGGGGCTCCTGCCACTGATCTGAAATGTTACAGAGAATGGGAAAGAAGAGTCGGTGGGATTGGAAGTACCGCGAGTATTGTCCGCACGTGGAAACATAAAATGTGGTTTAGGAAAAGAAGGACAGTTTGTTAACGTGATGTCAGCAGCAGGAGTGGAATAAAATGTGCGGCAAAAATGTTGTGTCTAATTAGATCCTGCAGATGCAATGAATGTAAAGATTAAAGTCTGACCCACGTGTGGTTGGGAAGGACCCCACTGGTGCTCCTTCTTGGGAAGGGATTTCAGCGTCTGAGCCAACTGATGTATGTTTAGAACCATGTACTTGCATTTTCCGAGGAATTGAACTCTAGTGCAACTTGACAAGTTAATTCAGCAGCTGGGGTTGCCATACAAAATGTCAGAATGGCCTCAGGACAAACTGTGCCTCAGCTGTGAAATGGAGGGGTGGGAACCAGCTGCTCCCCACACCTTGTTCAGTCCCTGGCTGAGCCCAAAGCAGCTGTGCCACCTCTGCTGTTCGGGGTCCCTGCTGACACAGAGGGGACATGGCAGGGACAAGGTGCTGCTGGCCTGCCTGCCTGCCGGGGTGCTTCCACGTGGCAGGAGGATTTGATACCAGGACAGCTTCCACCACAGGCACTGCTGGGGGTGCAGAGGGACAGGCAGGACACAGCTGCATCAGTGGCACCATCTGGACTGCACTGCTGGGGCAGGGGTTGATTGCTTGTGTGTTTGCAGTTTTTCTAAAGAAAATCAAGCTACAGTGACCACGCGTGTGCCCGTGGTTAGAACGGGCTGCCAGGGCACCTCTGTTTCCAGGAGCTCTCCAGTAAGATGGAGAAATCCTGGGGAGTTCAGGGCAGGCCACAGAAATGCTCCAGTTCTGGAAAACAAGCCCTGAATAAGCTCAGCTTATTCGGGAGAAGTGAGCTGAGGAGTGACTCAGGCACTCTGGAAATCCATGCCTGTGGGATGTTCTCCCACAGCTGGATCCTGTCAGCCTTCCCAAAGCACGCAGTGGGATCTGCTGACTGAGGCACAGCGACACAAATTGTGTTAAACGTGCCCCGGGTTCCCAGCGGTGGTGCAGGGTAATTACAGGAGGAGCTGGGGCAGAGGGGAAGGGCTGGCAGTGCTGGGAGCTCCTCAGCTGAAGGCTTTCAGGGCTGGAGGTGGGCTCAGAGCAGACTCCTGGGCAGTCTCGGGGGCCAGGCCAGTTTGGGCATGCAGTAGGGCAGAAACAATCAAATTTTAACATCTGGAGCAAAACCAGCAAAATGCATCTTCTGGAACGTAAATGCCCCATGAGAGGAGCTCTGTCTGGAGTCCCTGCAGCAGCAGTGCTGCCTGTGGGAATGCTGGCACTCAGCTGCAGGTTGCAGTTCAGCACTGAGAACACTCCTCTGGTGGTGCTGCTCACACAGAGCCCCTCAGGCCAGTGTGGGCTGCACAGAAGGACTAAACTGAACACTTGAAATTGCTCTTTTCCACTGCAAACAGCAGCTGGCACAGCTGGAGCCAGTGCAGCTTGTGGGATTCTCCAGAGGCAGCAGGGAGAGCTCCCTGTGCTGGAGCTCCCAGCTCTGAAGTGGTGCAGGGGGATCCTCACACAGAGGTGGATGCCAGTTCACAGAGGCTCAGTTATACTCAGACAACCAAAGCAGCTGCTCCTGTGAATGAATAATTTACCCAAACAAGCATTAAATAACTTGCTGATGTGTGCAGGGATGTAACCTGGTAGGAGAGGGAATGACACAGGGCACCTCTGGGCTAATGACAAAGACACTTTATTGAAATTAAGAGTGCTCTTCTGAACCAAGTTTGAGTAATTTAATTCAAAAGCTAATTGCTGAGTCTGTGTAATATATCTTTAAATAAAAATATATTTTCTGTAGCTCTCTGAGGATTCTTGGTGCTCTGGCAGCCTCCTCAAGCAGCTCCCTTGGTAACCAGGGGTACTGGAGGGAGGGCTGGTCACACAGGAACTGGGGAACAGAAACAGGACATGTGCCAAGGGCTGAACATCCTGCAGATTCACATGCTCATCTCTCATCTGAATAAATGTGTAATAAATTGATAGAGTGTTGGAGGAACCATGGCAGATGTCAGTGATAAAGATCTGAAAAAATCTTGCAGAAAAACGAAAGAAGGTGGTGTGTATACGTGGGATATTGGGAGTCTGGAAAGCTCTTTTCCCAGAGGATAACAGTCTCTGCCTCTTTTGGAATATATGTGGAGGCTGCCAGTGGCATTAATGTGGGCCTGGCAGGTGAGAGCCTTGTCCAGGTGTGTGAGGTCAGGAGCAGCGTGTCCTTCCCCCCTGTGCTGACTGAGTTCCCTGCTGGGGACCTGGGGCAGGTCGTGCTTTGTGGCTGCAGGTGAGAGTCAGGCAGTGAGCCCTGCCTGTGCCATTAGCAGCTCCCTCAGGCTCAGCTTTGCACTGCCTGGGCTCTGGCTCTGAACAGACCTGTGGAGGGTTGAGGCAATTGCTTCTGTCAAAGACATTTCTACAGAAGGAAAGATATCCCTGTGTTGCTAATTCTTACAGAGCAATCCTCCTTGCAGTTTCTTCTGCAAGGAATAGGTGGAAGTGCAGGTAAAGAAAGATAAAGTGTTTTGGACCCTGGTCAGACCAGGAGCAGTTAAAAACTCTCCAACTTCTGTC
The DNA here is from genome assembly GCF_047830755.1 of Zonotrichia albicollis. Taxonomy (NCBI): domain Eukaryota; kingdom Metazoa; phylum Chordata; class Aves; order Passeriformes; family Passerellidae; genus Zonotrichia; species Zonotrichia albicollis. Next base: position 1,703,345 of record NC_133839.1, on the reverse strand, counting down.
TGATCACCTGTAACACATGAGGGTTCTGTGCCTTCCCTGACCCTATCCCATGGACAAGGTTGTGTATTCCTTGTACTTGCCACACTGTGAACGTGAAGAAGGAATTTGCTAATGAAAATAAGGAGATATAAATAAGAAGAATGGAAGAATTAAGCAAAGAAAGAAAAAGTCAAATTTCTGTTGTCTAAACATCTGAACAGTAACAGGCCAGAAACCAATTTGAAGCTGACATATCAGGAGGGTTCCTGTTGGTGTCCTGCTCTGGGGCTGCTGGTCCTGCAGGCCAAACCTGCCCCGGCTTGTTGTGGTAGCAACTGGCATAAAAAATGCATCAAAGACTCTTTTTCTTGTCATAATACAGCAGCCAAATTCTCTGCCCAGTGCTTCAGTGCATCTCTGAGTCTGTTTGGGAGAGCAGAGCTGCACGTGTGTCTGCACAGGTGAGCCCTGGCCCCTGTGCATTGCTGCATCCTTGTCCCACGATACTGATTCAGGGCAGGGGACACTCCAGCTCTACATGGATTTAATGCCTTTAAATAATTTCCTCTTTGTTACATCTCCAGGTCTGCCAAGGGTATGGTCACATTTCATGTTAAGTCTAAATGTGTGGCTGCTGTCATTTTACACTCTTGATTAATGTAAGATTTTTTTTTTTGCTTATTCCATGGTTTGTGGTACCTGCACAATGTGTTTTATTCTTGGTTGTTGCTCATCTTGCCTTCAAAAGCAGAGTGCCCAACAAGGGCTTACCCTTACAGCTCTGCACACAGCTGTGGTTCACTTACTGATTTCAGGTATTAATTTGCTCTTGCATTTTTTTACACTTTTTATTGTCTACTGAATAGGATGCATGTCCGGTTCAAAAGAGACTGTCTAATCATTTTTGATTTTACACCAATTCACTGAGCCTTGTTTGGGTTACATGTTCATGAAAGAAAAGTCTCTTTTACAAAACAGCCAGGACACTGTCTGCCCACTGCTGATCTTTGTGATGTCAAACTCTGCCTGAATCTCCTCAAGGAATAAGCTTTTGGTCAGGAAGAGAGTTGGCTGGGATGTAGCAGTGCTGTGAGGAGTGTTTGAACACAGCACTGCTTGGGAAGCTCTATCAAACTGCTCCATGTGGGTTCCTTGGGTTATACAATTGCCTGTACACTTTTGGAAAATATTCCTAGGGACTTGAATCTCCCAGTGTTAGAAACTGAAAGGAAATGAGCTTGGCTCTTTGAGGAGGGCAGTGCAGTTGGGCTGTACAGGCTCAAGCTCCAGTTTCAGCTGGAGCAGGGCAGGTTTTTGTTACCTGTGCAGCTGAGGGTGTCCTCCAGGGCTGTTTGTGAGCAGTGGTGGCCACTGGGCCACTGCAGCCATGGAGTGGAGCTTTGCTGGAGGTGTTTGTTGTGCTTGTTGAAGTGGATAACCCATGTGGGTCAGGGTGCTGGTTCCCTGCATGCTTCATCACATTGGTAAGGTGTTCTTAGTCCTTGGTGACCCAAATGGAATCACAGAATGTCCTGAGCAGGAGGGACCCACTGGGATCCCCCATCCCCTGTCCCTGCCCAGCCCCCCCAGCAGCCCCACCCTGGGTACCCCTGGCAGCGCTGCCCAAAGGCTCCTGGAGCTCTGGCAGCCTCGGGGCCGTGCCCATTCCCTGGGCAGCCTGGGCAGTGCCAGCACCCTCTGGGGGCAGAGCCTTGCCCTGAGCTCCAGCCTGAGCTGCCCTGGCCCAGCCCCAGCCGTGCCCTGGCTGCTGTCCCTGTCCCAGAGCAGAGATGGGAGCTGTCCCTGCTCTGCCCCTGGGAGGAGCTGCAGATTCCTCTGAGGTCTCCCCTCATTGCACCTCATGATCTTAACATTACAGTAAAAATGCTTAGCAAGAAGTGAAGAGGTTAGCAAGTACGTGAGAGGGGTTCAAGGCAGAATGTGCTGCCCACCAGCTCTGTCTCCCAGCCTGCATTAGCCAGGTGCCTGCTGGCTCGGGGCTGAGGTGTTGGTTGCCAGGTGCTCACAGCTCTGTTTGCTTCCTCACAGCTCCTGGTGGCAGCAGGGTCCCCAGACATCGCCCAGCAGTGACACCTCCACCATCCTCCCTCGGGGTGAGTTTGCCAGACCTCTTCAGAAGCTTCTGAGTCGCATCTGGCAGGATGGGGGCAGTGCAGCTTCAGGAACTTCTGCCCCTTTCCGTTCTGTCTTGTAGGAGCTTGGAAAAGAATCATTTGCACCCTCTGCTCCCAGCTGGGTGGATCCCACTTGAGTGGGGTGCCTTGGTGCAGGACAGGGGGAGGGAGGGGACAGGAGCTGCACAGGGGCTGCTGTGACTCTGCTGATCCCACCCTGAGCAGCTGTGCTCACCTGGCACAGCTGCAGGGTCAGCATCAAGGGCAAGGAACAGCCCTGTTCTGAGATTATTCCAGTGAATTTCTGTTCTGAGGATCAGCGTTTGTTTCTCAAGAAGAACTTTTCTGGTTTGCAGGATGCTTTATTAGTTTGTGGAGGTGGGTGAAGGGGAACTGGGCAATAAACCACATGTCTGCTGTATGAACTTGTAGCCAGTCCTGTTCCACCACTGCAGTCTGTGACCACTCTTGGGTGCAGACCTAATAGTCAGTATTTTATGGTACACCAGTGTATTAAGGAATATATTCAAGGAGATTCCATTTTGATTTGTGAACTTCATTGATTATATTCACTTATTTTTGTAAAGTTTGATTTAACTGCATCATGTGTTGAAAAGTTACCCAGCAATTCCTTACAGATTGTGTAAAACTCAGTTTATCTTAAAAAGTTGTACTGGGTTAACTTTCATCTTACTCAGTATCCTTTCTTCTCTTGGAATGGGAGAACTGTGAATTTTCCCATCTTTCTCTATAGTCCTGCTGCCTACTGAGGTATTTACCAACGAGGCAATATAAAATATCTGTGCAGGAGCAGTCACCAGTTAGTGTCTGTCATCTGCTGTCCCGTTTTCAAGTGGAGACAAGGCTCATTTGGGGCTTTCCTGTGCTCCTGTGTGTGTGAAATGCAGCTGCAGCCTCGTTAGAGGGCACTCTAGAATCACCCAGGGAGCTGAGCAGCCTCATCCCCCTGCAGCTCTCCAGAGAAATCTCGCTGCAGAAAGTGGGAATGTGGAGCTGGATTTCCCTGGGTTACTAGTGATCCAAGGCTGCAGTGCCTGTGCTGTGGGCTCAGTTCATGCTTGTGCTCTGTATGGAATATAGCAACAACTTATTTGAGAATTCACTGCAGTTTTCCTAATGTGAATTAATGAACTTGCTTTTCTCATGGCCTTTACCCCATAAACTGCCCTGATCCTAAATCTGTAACCATTTTGGATATTGGTTTTTGGTTGCTATTGTCTTTCAAAAAGTAAATCCTTGATAAAAATATAAGGTGCTCCAGAAACTCTTGGGTTTTAGTACCAGCCCTTCCGCCAGTTCTGTGTCTTTGACAAACAGTTTGTTGTGTCTCCTTTCACTTTCTTTGTGTCAAAAAGAGGATAATGATTTTTACCTTGGGTGAATTAATCAATATATATAAATGCGCATCAAAATCTGAGGTTTAGAATCTAAATCTGAGGTTTAGAATTTTTTGCAAATATAATTAAAATATTGAACAAAATAGGAGTCAGAGAAGTCAAATTTAAGACCATGATTATTATTCAACTGCTTTTGTGGTGCTTCTTTTCTGGCAAGATTATAAAGCCAGATCATTTGCATTACTTTTGATTTCCTGATGTTTTTAGTTTTTTGTCCAAGGAACAGCATATTTATATGCAGGAGTCAGATTGTCTGTAAACACAAACATAATCTCACCTTTGTCCAAACATACCTTGTTTTGCTTTTACAAAACCAAACCAAACCGGTGGAACCCATAATTGCTAATTCTGAGCAATATGCACTGACTCATCCCCAGCCTGGGGAACCTTGGCAGGAGCCAGGTGGTGTTTCCTGGGCTGGAGCCGTCCCTGCAGGGCACAGAGCTCAGCCCTGAGCTGGGGCTCCCCTGAGCCCTGAGCTCTGGCTCCTCTCAGCCCTGAGCTCTGGCTCCTCTCAGCCCTGAGCTCTGGCTCCTCTCAGCCCTGAGCTCTGGCTCCCCTCAGCCCTGAGCTGGGGCTCCCCTCAATCCTGAGCTCTGGCTCCCCTCAGCCCTGAGCTGGGGCTCCCCTCAATCCTGAGCTCTGGCTCCCCTCAGCCCTGAGCTCTGGCTCCCCTCAGCCCTGAGCTCTGGCTCCCTCAGCCCTGAGCTCTGGCTCCACTCAGCTCTGGGTTCCCGGTGCTGTGGGAGCTGCAGGTGGGGGCTGGTTCTGTCACTGCTCTGGGGTGTCCCTGTCCTCTCTGGGATGGGAGGGGAGGAGGGGGTGGTGTGACAGGTGACAGGGCAGGGACAGCTGTGCACAGAGCCAGCTGACTGAGCAGCTCTGTCCAGAGTGCCGTGTGTGCCCTGCCTGTACTCCAAGGGGTGGCTTTGCTGTCCATAGGGCAGGGACAGTGAACCCCGAGCACAAGAGTGTTTATCAGAGCAGGTTCTGTGCCCAGCCAGGAGACAGCACTTGCCTTGGACTCCTGAATCACTGTGCCAGGCTTCTCTCAGCTCTCTTGGCCATGTGACTTCATTCTTCACAATCAAAGCAGAATAATAAGAAAAAGTCCTGGTTAGGCCTACTTTTTCCTCTCCTAGTTTTTAATCTCCTCTTGCACTTTTCCTTTCTGTCCCCCCAGAACTTTCCATCCCCTTGGAGGCTTTTTGGCAAAGAGGGGTTGCCTGCTCAGGGATTGTCCAGCATCCCTCTGTGGGAGAGCACAGGAGGAGGCAGCAGGAGCTGCCTGAGCCCGTGGGTGGCTGCAGGTGTGTGGGAAGCAGAGCTGGGGAGACGCTGAGCCTGTGAGGCAGCTGATGGCACAGGGTGACAGCCCCTGCAGGCAGGGCTGGGCTGGGCATCCTGCAGAGCTGCCCTGGGACAAGGCAGGCACTCTGCACTTCCCAGCACTCTGCGGTTCCCAGCTCCCACTGCTCTCCTGGAGGGTGGCACAGCTGCTCTGGGCAAAGGCAGTGGGCAGGGGACAGAGGGCACAGAGCAGCCCAGCGCTGATCCAGGCTGGTATGTGCCCCCTGGATCCTTTCAGGGAGTTGGGAATACAGCAGCAGACAGGCAGGCTGGGATGGCCTCCCAGTGACTGCTGGAATTCCTGAGGAACCTTTTATTTGTCTGGCTGGCAGATGGATTTTAAGGTGGAATGGAATACACAGGAACTCCTCTGGCAGAGATAAAAACAGTTGCTGGGCTTAAAGCATCTTGTCTGTGAGACTGGGGATTGTGGTTTTTAATGGGTTTGAAGAGTGTTTCTTGTACTCTTGTGATTTCTGTAAGTGACTTCAGGACTGACACCATGAATGGCAGAGGCTTCAGCCAAAATCTTCACCCCTTCAGTGTTATCCTCCACACCATATCCAGATCCCTCTCGTGTTTTACCACAGTTTGGATATTCTAAGAAGTCATGGTAATCCAGGAGCCAGAGACATTTCAGAACATGTCTGAAGAGGAGCTCTACCTTGTAGGAAATACTTTCTGCCAGATTTGAGTAATACCTCCTCACAGAACAGTTCCGTGGAACTGAAAGTTTTGTTTTATGGTGATGGTGTTTTGTTTTCTGTCACTGTTAGAAGACAGCTGTGTTTTGTGGGGACATGTTTGCCGGAGCTGGCCAATGCCATCCCCACAGCACAGTGTCCTAAGGGGAATTGTTAGATGCTTTAGCTTGGAAATCAGCTCCAGGTACAAATTAAATTTTTATTATGCAGTACTTAGACCCATCTATAGTTGCAGTTCAGTGCTGTACTCAGGTTCTGCCAGACCCTGATTCTGGGCAGTATTTTGGGGCTGGGGTTTCTGAGCCCCTCCCTGCTGTTCACTGCCCCACAGTGATGCTCTGACTGGGCAGGTCCTTGTGCTGGGCTCAGAAGCCACTGTGGGACAGTTTGTGTGTGACAGGGAAAGGCAGCAATAGTGCAGAGTGTCTCCTGCTTTAAAAAGAGTGAAAAAGCCCCTGCTGATAGAGGTTAAGGGAACAAATACAACTGTAAAAGCACACGAGAGAAGCATAATAGGAAAGCTTAAATTTTGGGCAATTTTCTGCCTAATGTAATGATGTAATGGAGCAGGAACCACTTTTTCCTTTCTTTTTCCTTCCCTTGTTTCTGTAGGTGCCCAATGGTGCTATCTGGCTGACTTGTCAGAGGTTTAAGCACCAAAAAGTAAGCAATTTTAACAAATGCACATGCAAAACTTCGGGTTTATGCTTAAAACTCAACAGAAAATGATCAAACAAAAAAGAACAAAAATGGAGAAAGTCTTTTGTGTACCATGTCCAGAGCAATTTTAAAATACTCTTGTTCCATGCCTAAATAAATGGTTATTTCGGCCAAAGAGAAATCTTTCCTCATGATTTATTACACTACTCTGGATATAAGGCCTCTGAGCAGGATTGTCAGTTTATTAGAACAGCCTTCTTCTCCTTTCAGATTTAATCCACATGTTGTTGTATCAACAGAGCCTTTGCTCAGTTAGGAGTTATCCTTTTTTAATAATAATAAAAAAGTGAAAACACATGCTTTTTAACAGCCTTATTACAAAGGAACCTAGGATGACACAGGGAGAGGTGATCATCAAATGGTGACTGTAATTTGTAACTTCAGAGTGGTAAGAGGGTGAAAATGGCCCTTTCCCCTGTGCCTGGGGCAAGCCTGGCAGGGACAGCAGGAGGCAGCATTATCTTTGGCCAGGATTTCCGAGGTTTTTTTCCCCAGCTTGTGCAGTGATGCTAAACATGCTCTTTTTAGTTAACTCTAATTTCCTTCCTTTTTTTTAAAGGGGAATTTATCTAGAGGTGTATGTAATTCACATTTCCTTCCTTCCTGTCTTCCTCCCCTGTAAAGAAGTTCTTTCTTGGACGCCTCCTGTTTTCTAAATGGAGAGGAATTACTCTCAGGAAACTCATGAGTTTGGTATTATTCCTATACTTGGTTTTGTGAGAAAACATTTACTTTAACTATAAATGCTTGCTCAATATTTGCATGAGGGCTCAGAAGTGCACATGAGAGCTGCTCAGTGAAGCAGCTCACTCCATCACATGATGATAACCTTTGCTTGGCCCTGTCACCCCACAGTCCTGCAGCATCAGGAATTAGTGCTGAAGCACCTCAGCACCTCCTGAACTGGCAGCCTGGGACCCAAATGTGGCCAAAGGCAGAGCAGTTCTGGTGCTGATGTTTCTGTTGCCAGTCTGGTTTCTTCCAGCTAGTGCTGGGCTCGTGGCAGTCAGCACAGTCCCCTTTAATTCTCTTGCAGATGTCAGCACAGCAGCTCCTGCCTCAAGTGTCAATAGAATCACTTGTAGTTGGTGTCATTTTAAAAGAAGCTGCTAATAACATGTCTTAAAACAGAATGAATTGGCATTTAAAAAATGTGGTATAAGCCTATTCTACTCCTCAGAAGTATAGAAGAGAGTAAAAAAAGATCCACCCTTAAGCCTTAAATAGTGGAGGAGGAAAGAAGGTTGTGTCCTTGCTGCCAGAAGCAGATGCAGGGATATTGGAGCTCTGGGGTCCTGCTCTATCAGACAGATCCCTTGGTCCATCTTGAATCACAGAATTTCAGACTGGTTTGGGTTGGAAGGGACCTTAAAGCCCATCCAGTGCCACCCCTGCCATGGCAGGGACACCTCCCACTGTCCCAGGTGCTCCCAGCCCTGCCCAGCCTGGCCTTGGGCACTGCCAGGGATCCAGGGGCAGCCACAGCTGCTCTGGGCACCCTGTGCCAGGGCCTGCCCATCCTCACAAGGAAGAATTTCTTCCTAATCTGCAATTTAATCCCACCCTGTGGCAGTGGGAGCCATTCTTCTTGTCCTGTCACTACCTGCCTGTATGAAAAAATCTGTCTCCATTCTTTTTACAAGCTCTCTTTAGGCTCTGGAAGGGGCTCTAAGGTGTCCAAAGAGCCTTTTCCTCTCCAGGTGAGCACCCCCAGCTCTCCCAGCCTGGCTCCAGGCCAGAGGGGCTGCAGCCCTTGGAGCATCTCCATGGCCTCTTCTGAACTCTCTCCAGCATTTCCAGGTCTTTTCAGTGCTGAGGCCTCCAAAGCTGGGCACAGCACTGCAGGTGGGGTCTCAGGAGGGCAGAGCAGAGGGGGAGAAAAGAAGACAGAATCCTCAAGAGCTTGTGCAGACCCTCAGAACTGGCAGCACCTTTTGGTGGGAGTCAGACTGGCCTGGCTTTGTCAGTGGGCCAGGCAGGCAGGGCAGGCAGAGCTGGCAGAGCTGGCAGAGCCAGGCAGGGCAGGCAGAGCCAGGCAGGGCAGGCAGAGCCAGGCAGGGCTGGCAGAGCTGGCAGAGCCAGGCAGTGCCAGGCAGGGCAGGCAGAGCTGGCAGAGCCAGGCAGGGCAGGCAGAGCCAGGCAGGGCAGGCAGGGCTGGCAGAGCCAGGCAGGGCAGGCAGGGCTGCCAGAGCCAGGCAGGGCTGGCAGAGCCAGGCAGGGCAGGCAGTGCCAGGCAGGGCAGGCAGTGCCAGGCGGAGCTGGCAGAGCCAGGCAGGGCAGGCAGTGCCAGGCAGGGCAGGCAGTGCCAGGCGGAGCTGGCAGAGCCAGGCAGGGCTGGCAGAGCTGTGCCAAAGCCACAGGCTGTTCCTGTGTGAGGCAGCTGAGGGGCAATTGCCCCCCTGGCTGTGAACTGTTGGAGTGTTCCTTGCACAAGAAGGAAAACACCTCCTTTGAGTGGCTGTGGAATGCAGACTGGGGGTTGGGTTTGTTTTTGTGCATACTGGCCTTATGTCACTGCTGCCTTTTTCCCACAGGCTGAGCATACCTCTCCAAAGTAAGATAGATTAAAACACAGATCCTGAGAGGACTGGACTTTCCAAGTTCTCTCAGAGTCTCCTGTTCTCAAGTCCTTCTAGCGTCTGAAGTTCTCCATCCCTTGGTCCTACTGGGTGCTCAGATTAGGTTTGTTTCCTTTGCAGTGTTCCCCTGTTCCTCATGGCTGCTGGTCCTATTGCTTCTCAAAACAGCTTAGAGTGGAATAATTTCCAGAGCAGTGGTAAATGAAGAGGACATTTGGCTTGCAAGAAAAATGTCTTTATAGGTGGATTTTGCAGGGCACTGTACAATGTTGTGCTTTCATCTATAATATCTTTGGGCAGCCTCACCCCACTTTGAAGTTGGCCATTCTTTGAGCATCTGACTGGATTGGAAAACTCCAGAGGTCCCTCCCAAACCAACTGACTCTGATTCTCTTTTCTTGTAGAGTTCTGGCAAAGATGTTTCTTTTGGCTTAATTTCCATCTCCCTTCCTTCATGCTCAACAGCTTTCATCATGTTCCCATCATAAGCAGTTCTTTAAACTGAAGTGATGTGTAAACATCAGGAACAGTTTCTAAACTGTAACATGAGTCTCCTTCCCTCATAGTTTCGACTTACTTTATGCTGCCATATTCAGATGATGTGAAAAATCAATTTTCTTTTACTATTATGTATTAAGAGCTAAAACCTTTTTTTGTCCTCAGAGAGAAACATTTTACTATGGGGCAATAAAAAGAATAATTCTTTAAAGTTAATGGTTTGTGTTTTCAAATCAGCTTTGGTCCTGTGCACTCTTTGTTGGAAAGCTGCAGAAGAAGGAAAGACAAAAAGAAAATAGCCTTGTTATTTAGGATCTATAAAATGATATTGTTACTGCGTTTTTAGTGAGTGTTGCATTTTTGCATTAAAAACTGGAGTTTAGGGAAAGATACTGTTTTTATGGATATTGGTAACTATTATCCAAACACTTTAGCTCATACTTAATGCTGTACAGCATTTTGCTTAAAATTTCAGCAGTTGTTGAAGCTGCCTTGTCTGGTAGTGGTGATGTGTTAGTGCTGCAGGAGCTGGGCAGGGACTGCTGACAGCTGCTGCCTCCCCTGCAGTTCCAGTTTTATTCTGGGGGCAGGACAGGATGGTGGGGCACTTAAATGGAGTTCCAGATACCAGAAGTATAATTTATCACATGTGTCCTCCAAACTGGAGCTGCCTGATCTCAGAGTTGCTGCCTGCTGTGTGCTCAGACCTTAACCTCTGTGTTTAGATTGCCAATGTGGTGCCAATTAGTGGGACTGGGATGTGGATGCTGAGGAATATAACTCACTTCACATGGGCTGCCAAACAACTAGCAGATGTTGAGCTAATGGGTCTTGGCTACTACCAGCCTGACTTGGATTTCAACCCAGAGGTGAAGGAATTTATTTCTCTCTCATTACCAATTCCCTTGTCCTGAGATTTGGGAATTCCACCAGCTTACTCTGGGAGATGATGTAAAACATTTCCCCTCTCCTTCGATCCCGTTCCCAGGGTGCCTTGTACCTTGCTTTATTTTAGTGTTAATTTGCCACCTTTGGTTTGTGTTATCCTACAGGATAACAAGATGATCCATGGAAAATGAGGGTGTGAGCTCAAACATGCAGCTGGAATCCTGAACAGGAGAGCTCTGTGTGAGTATGGGGTGGGTCAGGCAATGTCCCTGCAGCCTGCTCAGAGCTGTCATGGAAAGCCTATCCTGGGATTCCTGTATCCCCTTTGAGTAACAGAGGCCATAGGAAGTGCTGGGGTCTGGCTTGCTGGGGTCTTGCCTTTCTCTGTTCTCATGACTGGATATTGCACACTCAAACCCTGCAAAATGTGTAACTGCAGGCTCAGAGTTTTCCTTCTGGCGCTGAGTCAGTGCTGAAGAATGGCCTGGCAGGTTCTGTAGCTTCTCTGGTGGATTTAGAGGAGCAGGCAGTAGTTCTTACTCAAGTCAACCTTACTTGGTCTGCTCAGCCTGGAGAAGAGGAGACTGAGGGGAGACTCATCAGAGTTACAACTTTGTGGTGAGGTGAAGCAGAGGGACAGCTCCCATCTCTGCTCTGGGCCAGGGACAGCAGCCAGGGCACGGCTGGGGCTGGGCCAGGGCAGCTCAGGCTGGAGCTCAGGGCAAGGCTCTGCCCCCAGAGGGTGCTGGCACTGCCCAGGCTGCCCAGGGAATGGGCACGGCCCCGAGGCTGCCAGAGCTCCAGGAGCCTTTGGGCAGCGCTGCCAGGGGTGCCCAGGGTGGGGCTGCTGGGGGGGCTGGGCAGGGACAGGGGCTGGGCTGGGGGATCCTGGTGGGTCCCTCCAGCTCAGGGGGTTCTGTCACAGAAGTACAAATAGGATGTGGGAATCACTGTCTCCATAACCCTCAGCAGCTTCAGGAACAGAGACAGGGAAATGGGCTGAGCTGAAGGAACAGTGGCACTGAACAGTGGCACTGAACACTGGCTGGTACCAAAATCCCATTTCATACCTCTCTGTACAGCCAGCTGACACATTTAATGAGTGTGTGCAATATTAGGGCTGATGCTTTTTGTTCTCTCTGCAGTAAATTTGTCTTTTGTTCTGTGAGGATTTAGCCTTTGACCTAAAAATGCCATCTGTACCATTCTGTCCAGCATTTGGGTTTTCAGCAATTTCTTTACCTTGCTCATTTTCCACTGCAGTTCAAGGCTATGCTATTCCCATAACAGGTGTCTAAAAACCAAAATCTTACTTAATGAGAAGTTTTCAGTTGTAGCTTATTTTCTTACTGACATGCTGGTTTGAGGTGTCAAACATGATCAGCATCAACAGCAAGAGTTGAGTGAGGGTTAAATAACTGTCACAGCTATTATTCAGTGAGCAAGGAAAATAAACTTCTTGCAAGGTCCTGTCATTTCTTGCTTTTCTTTGAGGTTTTAAAGAGAATGTTTCATTCAGTGATGTATTTCCTTCTGAAATTCCAAAGACAGCAATTATTTTTAATTCCTTGGTATGAGCAGAACTGGATCTGTTCTGTGGATTCATCTTTCTAGATGTTTATGTATTTATTAAGGATAACAGAATAGAAGCAATGCAAACAATTATTCTACACTTACATGTTGAATAATAGCTAAATGATAATTACCTTTCTTGAAGCATAATTAGTTTTCCCAATTTCTGTAGAAGAAACAAAGAAAATGCAGCATGATAAACCAAGCAATAAGCTAAAATACCTGCTTTTTGAGATAGGAAAAGTATAGAATAATAAGGAGTAGGGAGCTTTAAAACAGGAAAAACAATGGGAGAAAATTGGCACCCCCGTCCAAGAATGACATCCTTGGGAAACATCTGGTGAAGGAATCTAGAGAGGGGAAGATAATTTTGACTTTGTTCTGGCAGTTGTGCAGAACTTGGTACAGAATTGTACTGCCAGTGAACACAAGTGCACTTACAAATCCTGCAGAAGTAACCCAAGCCAAAAACTTCAGAGAAGTGAAATTCCTTCATTTGCAAAGGGAAAATATATCAGAATGAGGCAGCAGGTTAAAAAGAAACTGAAAGGAGCCGTGACAAGGGTGAAACCTTTGAGGGGAGCTGAAGCTGATTTCAAGGCTCTGTGCTGCAGAGGAAATGCCTCAACCCCATCAATTGCTGTGAGAGAAAGTTCTGATGTGAAGCAGCAGGGAAGGAAGGCTGGAGAGGCAGGGGCATCCTTCCAAAAGCTGAAGTCATGACCAAGTGAGGAAGATAGAAAAGAATAAACACTTTCAAAGGCTTTCAGAAAGTATAAAAAGTAACAGTTCTTTCCCAAATATGTTGGGAATAAGAAGCTTGTCCAAAAACTTGACAAAACCCGTGGAGACCAGGGTGTGAAAAATCAGGAGGTAGAGCAGAAAAAAACATCGAGTTTCTGAGGCATCTACACTGTGCTTGGTTTCCTTAGCAGAACCCATCTCAAACCCAACTACTAAATTAAGAATTTAAGAATACAGTGAAGAATACCTGCCTGCAGGGACCACGATGTCAGAGCCTCGGAAGGAGCCAGGAGAGGAACTGTTGAATAATTAACACTTGTATCCAACCTTTCAGTTAAATTCTCCTCACTCCTGTTAGAAAACAGTCAGGGCTGATATGATGAACTTCCAAGAGAGTTTCAGGGAGCTTGGGGAGTGGCAGACAGAAATCTGGCTTTGTATTGTGCAGTGTTGTCAAAAGAATAATACAGATCAGAATGAGCTGGCACTTCATTTTGTATGGATGTGGGGGAGTCAGCATGTCTTTTGTAAAAGGAAGTTGCACTTGAGGAATCTTCAAGGACAAACATCTGGATTTTGGTGTTCAGTGTGTGTGGTGTCCTCAGATATTCTAACAGCTCCTGACATGGCCCTTTGTCACAGCTGCTTTCCTGGGGATCAGAGAATGTTCTTTAGCAAACCAGACTGGTTAAAAGGTGAGAAAAGGTGTAGAAGGGGTGGTTGTTACACCCAAGAGCAGTTCCCATGAGAATAACAGGGGAGTCTCAGGGACCTGAGGGAGGCAATGGATGGAGAAATAACAAAGTCTGAGGGAATTCAGAGCTGTGGCATGGGCAGATCTAAAGCTGCACAAGTACCTACCCTCTGATCCTGTGGGATTGGAAAACAAAGCAGCAGGTTAAACTTTGGGTCAGTAAATGTGGAGAAATGTGAGAAAGCTATGGCTAAAGGAGGTCCTGCCTCCCCCAGGAACACATCCTGGGACAGTTTGCAAGTGCAGAACATCTGGGCCTGAACAAAGGAGTGGGACAAAAGATAAGCAGTTGTTCCCCATTTCTCCTTAATTCCCTAACCAAAATGATGGACATCAGATGAAAGGTCAGGAAAAAGAGAAACACTGCTTTGCCTGCTGAGTGCAATGTGGCACCCAGTGCAATATGGCTCTGGTGATGAGGGTTTGCAGGAGTGCCTGGATCCATTCTTGGAAGGAAGGGTCCACAAAGGCTGTGTTGTACCAGTACAAAGGACCTGGCATGTGGAAATCCTAAACTGCAGGCTGCTGTGGAGTCAGGGGATGAGCTGGGGACAACACAGTGATAGTGGAGCCCTGGAAAAAGTTAAAGATAGAATCTAAAATGCTAAGCTTTGTGTTTTCCCAGATCAACTTCACCTGCGTAAGCAGTATGATAAATTATATAATTGTTAGATGTGATGATTGTTTAGTAATTAAATATAATTATTATATAACCATAAGAAGAATAATGAGAAACTATGTTGGAAATTCAGAGGGGGTCTAAATCTATGTATACAATAGAACAATATAAGTTTAATAATTAACATGAAAGTTATATAACGATAGAGTATAAAAGCATGATCATTTCGGATGTATGGTGGGAATCAGATTTGGGTAATGCCCCGATTCCCAGAGCTCTTTAATAAAAAGCACTGCATGTAATCGCTACGTGATTATGTATTTTTGAATGCTAACAACAGCTCCCAGCTCTCTCCCTCAGGCCACTGTCTGAAACATGGCCCTGGCCAGGTGAAGGTGTGATCTGACCTCGAAGGCTCCTCTTCAGTGCCTTATTCTCCTGAACTGCATTTCATTATTTCTGTGCTTGCCTGTTTCAAGCTATGCCTTCCTCTCTCAGATGCTCCTCTTACAAAAAAACAAAAACAAACAACCCAACAAGTTTGTTTTTTATGAAAACACACTTTTTTGTCCTTTTTTTTTCCATATAGTACATTGAGTTTTCATGTAACTTCAGTTCATTGTGTTTGTCTACAGACTGCTTGGACAGAAAATAGAGCTGCTGCTTAAGCATTTCCATATGTGTTCAGCCACATTGCTCAGCTATATTCTTCACCTAATGTAACTTGTAAAAATAAACATTTTTAAAGTGTTATTTTTATGTGTTGGTGAAGAGTTAATGGAATTAGAAAACGTTCCAGACCAGTGTCTGTTCCCACTGAGGATTGTGAGGAGGCCCTGTCGTGTCCTGCTAGTTTTAAAGCAACCTACAGCTTCTTGTCTAGGAATTTGAAGGCCAATTAGTTGATCCCTCCAGGAGACTTTGCTGAACATAATCCTCCAGACATTTGAACACAGCACAAGACTTGAACCTTCACAAGTTTTCCGTTTATGAGAGAGTTGTTTGTTAAAAGTGGAGAGAACAATCCAGCCCTGCCAAGTACACGCCAGGCTTACACAGCCCTGCTGGCCTCAGACAGAATGTGTTGTCAATTCTGGTTTATTTAGGGCAGATTTGCAAAGCTGGTGTGTTGATATGACACGAGGGAGTGTGTGATAACTCCCATCTGTGCGAGCTCCATTTCCTATAGGCTGCCTTGCACAGATGGCCTCCTCCAGGATGGTTTTCATTTCACACTTGAAGCTGAGAAAGCCAGGTTTGAGGAGATGTGCTGTATGTTGATTAAGGCACTTGTAAACTCAACACAGATAAAAATGTTGGCGAAGGGGTAAGTGGGAGGAAGGAGAAGCCATCTCTGTCTCCTGACTCAGCCCATGTCCCCCCACCTGTTCCCTGGAGCAGGTAAAACTCTGCCTCATCTCTTGTTTCTGTCTGGGGAATTGAACTGCAGGAAGAAGTTACTGGGAGTCCTGACATGGAGGATATTTCCTCCTTGTCTGCTGTTGAAAATATGCTTATTTGGGTAGGCAAATTGAGCTAGGTCTCGTTTTTTTGTCTTTTCTAGTTCCCAGCTTTTCCATCACTGGTAGAAATGAATGAAATAGGAACAATGGGGTGAAGTTAGAAGTACTGAAGCAAAGTCTGTGGCCTTTATGTACAAGAAGAAATCAGTCCTAGAATCCTGCAGAGCGTGGGAAGAACTTTGAGACGCTCCAGGAGCCTGTTGATTGTTCCTGGCTAAAGTTAGCCCACATCTCCTTGGTGTGTCTGTGCAAAGTACCCAAAGCAGGCTGGAGATGAGCCTTTGCTTTTCCCCTGTTGCTCTCTGCAGCTCCCTGACAGGAGCTTGTGGGTCGGTCCCTTCTCCCAGGTGACAAGTGACAGGACAAGAGGAAACAGCCTCCAGTTGTGCCAGGGAGATTTAGGTTGGATCTTAGGAAAATGTTTTTCATGGAAAGGCTTGTGAAGCATTGGACCAGGTCTTTTCCCGCCTCACTGATTCCATGGTGTGTAATGTTGAGATGTTGGGATGCTCCAGAAGGAACCTCATGGAGTTTGCTGGTGCATGATCACCCTGGGACAGTGTGTCAGGAGCACATGGGACTTTGTTTAGGTTCAACTCAGAGGTGAAACCAATAGATAGTCATCAAAATAAGAAAAAACTTGTATAAAAATTCAAGTCACTTTTGCAGATTAATATTTTTAGCACTTCTTTGAGGGAAGCTGCCCAGAGTGCCCAATAGAGAGATGCTCAGGAGTGAGGGAATATGGGTGACCTGGAAGAGTCTTCTCAAAGGAAATATTACCAAAACCACAGTTTGTTGGTGATGGGGTGAGAACCCTGGCCATGTTGGTGTGCCAGGGTCTGCAGAAGATGTGCTGGTGCAGGTGCTGCTTTTGGTGACAGAGGGAGAGCTCGGGTAACCTGTGATCTGCCAGCCCTAGGCTGAGGTCAGCCTTCAGCTGCAAAGTGAGAACCTGTTGGTCAATAAAATCAGACAGGGTGGCAGAAGGAGCAAGGATTTAGATTCCCTGCCCTGGTGTGTGTTCAGGTTTGATGGTGATGATGATAAGAGTGCAGCAATTTTCTGTGGTAGCTGCTGGGGACAGGAATGATCTTCAAAGGTCATCCTGTGGTCAGTATCTGGTCCTGCATTTCGGCATGCAGGGCACAAGTGGGATGAAGAAAATGGGTTCAGTAGCACCCTGTGACAGCAATAGCTGTGGCTGCAAGAGAAATTTAGAGCCCCTGAAGAAATTAAGTTTGACCTTCTAGCTGTTCTTCACTGAACAATTGCAAATTAAGGTCTTTCTGGGGCTCTCAACTTGGCCTGATTTTCAGAGATTTTAATGAGAATGGCAAAGCCACATCCGGGTATGGAAAACATAGGTGCTTCAGAAATGGAGGAAATGCTTATGAAGGAATTTTCTCAAGCAATTCAGTCTGCAATTTCCATCAAGGAAATATCTGCTGAGATAAAGTTCTGTGGAACTATGAACAATTTCAGATCACAAGGGTATTACAGTCCTGCTGTTGGGGTTCTGTAAGCCTGATTTATACTGATTTATGCCTTTTCTAGAATGGAAAATAGCTTGGAATCAACTTGCTGTGTCCACAAGTTTCAGTATTTGCCTTCTGCTGCTGTGCTGTGTGTGTGTGTGGTGTTTTGTTGGATTTTTCAGTCTCTTTTGGTCCTGTTTTAAGGACCACCCCTCCCCTTGGTGCTCCAGTCCAGGAGAACTGCAGTGCTTATGGGTCTGTGAGTGATGCCCTGAGTCCTGCATCTCCTCCCATTGCCTGGAGTGAGACCAGACACTGTATTTTGGATTAAGGCAGTGAGAAGTCCTGGGATGGAGTAAGGCTGATATCTCCTGTGGCTCTGTGCTCCACAGGGCAGGTCAGCCCAGGATCTGTGCAGCCAGCAGGGAGAGGTGTCTAGGGCACGAGTCTAAAAGGGCCTGAGTTGTACCCAAGAATGAAGGGTCTCCCACAAGTGTGTGTCCTTTGACAACCCCACTAACTGTCAGAGATGTCTTAAACAAAGTAGAGGAGAAAACACCCTGCCAAAAAAGGACCTGGCCAAAACCAAATCAATGAATTCAAATGTTTTTATTTAGTAAACAATGGGAAATTGCTTTCAGAGCGAAGTCCTTGAGAGCGCTTTCCCCATTTCCTGTCTCTTCTGGCACTGGTTTCCATTCCCTGTATTGTTACAGCACTTGTCAAGGAGCTGCTGAGCTTTAACCATGGACAAACCAAACTCTGCCATATGTGCAAGATTTGCCACAGCCCCTGAGGCAGAGTGGGGTGCAGAGTGAATGTGCTTCATTTTCCCTTCCAGCTCCCATCTGTGCTTGCACAAAAGCCCACGGGGATGTGGTTGGGCAGCCCTGCCCAGCAGGACACAGGCAGGACACTGGGGACTCTGCTGCCCTGGGGATGCACTCCACAGGAGACTGTGGAATACAACAGGAGGCTGCACTGAGGTGGTTCCAGTCTGTTCCAGCTGACAAATTGTGCAATATCTCTTAGCCAACATTTTGCTGAAGTGGTTCAGTAGATGCATGTACTGGATCTGTTTCAGTGAGCCCAGGATGGGTTTTGTGGTGGAGGGGATACCCTTCCCTGGTCACCAGTGCATGTGTCACTGTGACTTTCAAGAACTGGACATGCCTGTGTTCTGAAATGATGGCTGAAGTGCTCTGTGTTAGTGAGCTGAGATCTGAAAGGAGATTTCTTGGGAGTTTTTGACCCATTCTTGCCAAAGTAATGGAATAAGCAGGTGTACACTGGTGCTCCTAAAGCTTC
Organism: Zonotrichia albicollis; assembly: GCF_047830755.1. Taxonomy (NCBI): domain Eukaryota; kingdom Metazoa; phylum Chordata; class Aves; order Passeriformes; family Passerellidae; genus Zonotrichia; species Zonotrichia albicollis. The sequence goes on along the minus strand of NC_133839.1, from coordinate 1,685,076 downwards.
ATTTATTCTTACTGTTCCTCTAATTGCCAAAAAGGAGCTGGCAGGTACCCAAGTGCCATTGAACCATCTGTAGATGGAAATTCCATTTCATTCTCTGGAAGATGGATATCTTCTATTTCCTGTTAGCTCATCCAGATTCTTCACATTACTAGGAAATATTGGTGTCATTTATAAGCATTAATAATCTGTAGCCTTGGATTATGAAGCATTCACGAACATTAAAAAAATACAAAGGGATATGAAGAACAAAAAAATGAGAGTAGAATAGAGATCCTCTTTCATTGATGTGTGACTGGCAAAAGTGTTGTTGTCTTCCTGAGTGCTCCCCAGTGCATCTATCCTGCCTTCTGGAGCTATAGCAATGCAGCAACACCAAAGGTGCTAAAATCACTCCATTACTTGATTTAATGATTGAGATATGGAGTAAATGCAGGATAGAAACAAAGTGCATTTTTCAAATATCCACTTATATTGAACAGAGCGAGAGGAATGGAAAACACAATTACTGCAGGATATCAGGCAGGTTTGAGCCTGACCTAATAGTGCCCCCAAACCTGTGGTTCTTTCAAGTATTTCTTAACTTTAATTTAAAATTTATAATTTATATTTATATATTTTTATTATAAACTATATTTATATATTATATTTATAATATTTAAAATTTAGATTTTAAAGTAAATTTTGCAGATTGATGTGAGGTGCTTTGCTGGGGCCTCGAGGAGCATATTGGAATCAGTGGGACATGGAAATTCTATAAAGGTTTGTTGGACTTTCCTTCTTTGCTCCGTGACAGTTGCACAGTCAGGTCTGTTCATGCAGTCCAGATAAAATGGAGACCGGGATCTTTTCTGATTTAACTCTGCACAAGCTGCAGATTAAGCCCTCTCTTGGAATGAGTCTGTAATTTCTGGCTGTGTTCCTGCCCCACTGCTCGCTGTGGCCAGGCAGGACGTGGATGTTCCTGGTGCTGCCAACCTGCCAAATTCCCTGGAGAGCCCTTGACCAAAGAGCTGTGGGAGGTTAAAAGGATATGGCTCCCTGAAGTCCTTTCCAGGCACATGTTCTCATTGTTCTTATAATTGGAAAGGATTTAAATGGCAATCCATGCTGGTGGCAGACTCAAAGCTCTTCTATTCATTTGATATTTATTAACTCCTCAAGAAAGAGCAGCATTAAGTGTAGAGGAAGGTACACATTCCATTTCTCCAAGGCTGAGGGCTTCTTTTTCATTGTTTTGGGCTACAGAATAAAATCATGAAAAAGGCACGGAGGGCTTCAGCAGATTCATTGAACTTTTACTCTTTTCTGCCTTTAGGCAGATGACCTAGAGAAGTTTATTGGTAGATGCTACAATGAATGCCTGCTGATTCTACTATCTTAAAGATATCAGCATTTATCCCATTGTATCGGCAACTACTGCTGAAATTCACGGAAAGGAAAGATGTGAACTCTCTTACAGCCTCCACCAGAACTCAGCAATCATCTCTCCAAATCCTTCAGAGGTACCAATAAATGTGCCTGGGATACTGGAAATCCATGTGCTTCCCAAAGCTTTCCAGAACCATCCATGCTCACATTCTGCTTAATCACAGAAATGGATTAATCTGCTGTACTTGTGTCTGTTATTTTTCTGGAAACATTAGAACAAAAGAAATTTCTGGAGTTTTTCATCTGATGTAACAGCCAAAAGAAAATAAAGGAAACTTCCCCAGAGCCTTATATTCATGAAAGCTGATCTTTCAGTGTTCCTGAAATATCTGCTGATCAAAACTTTGTTCCTTTGAAAAATGACTCAAATTTAGAAGCCTGTCCATTCTCAAGATTCAGTTCTGTATTTTGTTTCTTTGTTCTCAGCTGCTTTTCAGCTCTTCTGACATTTCCGTGGGATGGGGCTGGGTTTGATGTTGCAGCTCCCATCTGCTGTGTACAGTTGGTTATTAGAGAAATAACGAACAGGAGATAGGAGGGATTGTGACCAATCTCTTCTAATACCAAAGTTGTGGAGCTTCAAAGTAACAGTGGAAAGGTTTAGATCTCTCTATATCCATCACAAAGTGATACTTTTTCATGCACCATGGATGAGTTATGGAAAGCTGTGGTGTGGGGTGGTGCAAATGCTAAAACTTGTGTGAATTCAAGAAACAACTGAACAAACTGATGGAATAAAAACACCAAAGACTTTTACAAACAATCTCCATCTCTGTCTAGCAGATTTCTAGAGGCTGGGAGAGTGTCAGGGAAATACCTGTTCACATATGCTCTATTTTTCTGCTATTCCCTTGGCATCTGCTATTGCCAAACTTTGGAAAACTTTGGGGACAGGACATGGCTCAATGATTCTTCAATCTGGAAGGGCCATGGGAAGGCAGGAAATGCTCTGCTATCCCATGAAGCATCTTCATGGGATGGAGTCTTCTCTGCAGTAACTCAGCCAGGAGCTAACAAAAAGGACTGGTACCTTTGGGGAACACACACACACACAAAAAAAAAAAAAAAAAGATGACAAAAAAATAAAGACATGAGGAAATACAGATCAAAGAGAGTCCTAATAATTATCTCTAGGCAAGAAGATGGGCGTCCCACCTAAAGTGTTAAACATTAAGATACTGTTGTGTGTTTGTTTATATGAGCCCTTGGTCTGAAGGAGGGTGCCTCATTCTGCACAGCTGCCAGTGCAAAGCTGACAGAAACTCAGAAAATTGAGATGAGGTTTGTGTGTTTTACACTGGTTTAACATGACAGCTCTGCTCCAGTCCTCTGCCCTGATGGCCAGCTTCATCAGCTCCATCATTTTCTGGGTGCTTCACTGATGTGCCAGTAAATTCACCATGAGGGAACAGTTCCTTCCTGCAGGAGGGGAAGGGTTTTTAATGGGCCAGTGTGTGTTTACAGTGGCTCATCCCTGGATTTAACACTTTATCCTATTGGTAAGTGCCTGTTTATTTGGGTGTTGTGGCCAACCCCCATTAGTCAACAAATGGAAGGGAAGCTCTGGCCTTTGGTGTCTCCCACAGCTGCATCTGCAGTGGCTGCTCTGATTTCGGTGTCAGATGGTTCTTCACAGAGGCCTGACTGGATCCTGGTCAGTGCCAAAATGGATTCTGTGCTTCTTACAGTGGTGGGAACCCTACACAAGGAAAAGCTGATGGCACTTCTGCTGTGCTCCAGTGAACTGGAGTGAACTGGAAAGGATGAGACAAATACAGAAAAGCAGTTTGGCCAGCCAGCCATTTTCCGTGTTTCCATTGCTGTCGTGTGTCCTTGGAAAGAGTCGCTTCTCTCACATATGTGTCTTTAAATATTATGTTCCTCTGGCTTTTTTTTTTTCCTTTTAATCAACTTCAGCCCTCTTGTTTTCCCCAAAAGCTTTAGTCTGTGTCTCAGTTTTGTCATCCTCAGTATCCCTGGTGAATTCTGCCTTACAAAATCTGTGGACATAAACTGACCCATCATTAATATGAAAATAAAATAACAATGAAGAGACACTCCCAGATCCCTTTCAGTCTTTGGTGTGGTCTGTCTTAAGACCATACCCATGGTAGTGAGGGATTTGGGGCTCGTATGGGGCAGTACTTAATGGTAACACCACAAATCCAGTGGTGAGGTCATGGTCTTCTCTTCACAGAAATCGGATCTGGAAATTGTCTTGCTAACACGTTTAATCCATTTCCTTGCCATTGTCTGATTCTTTCCTGCAGTACATTTGTTGGTGCTGTGCCCAGTCTCTCATAAAATACCCACGCAAAAGCTCTTCCACTGTTTCCCTGAGGACTAATTCCTTATATTGATTCTCACTCTTTCAGAATTTTTTTCCCAGGTACTCAGCCTACCTTTTGCTCTTAGTTAACTTCCTTGCTGCCATGCCTGTGTGCTGGTGTGGTCTTTGGGATTGTCTGTGAAGTCCAGGCTTGCACCCTTCAGATCAGGTCTCCCACTGTGCTCAGGTTCTGCCTGCACCTGTCTGAGCTCCATCCTGGGGCAGCTCCATCTCTGCTCTGGGCCAGGGACAGCAGCCAGGGCACGGCTGGGGCTGGGCCAGGGCAGCTCAGGCTGGAGCTCAGGGCAAGGCTCTGCCCCCAGAGGGTGCTGGCTCTGCCCAGGCTGCCCAGGGAATGGGCACGGCCCCGAGGCTGCCAGAGCTCCAGGAGCCTTTGGGCAGCGCTGCCAGGGGTGCCCAGGCTGGGGCTGCTGGGGGGGCTGGGCAGGGCAGGGGCTGGGCTGGGGGATCCTGGTGGGTCCCTCCAGCTCAGGACATTCTGTGATGGTGTTGGCTTCAGCAGGCTCTGCAGCAGTGTTGTTGTGGTGGGATGCCAAGGGTTCAGGAGGTGCATGGTGGGATGCCAAGGGTTCAGGAGGTGCATGTAGGACCCCACAGCTGGGATGTGCTTCTGCAGCACTCGTACGTGTGCAGCCCAGAGCACAGATTTTCACAGAGCCTGGGTCACCCCCTGAACCCCCCGGAGCCACCACAAAATGATGTGGTCTTGATTATCCATTTATTTAAGAATATTTCTCTGCAGTGTCTTTAGTTTACTTTTTTTTTTCTCAGACTTCCTTTACTGTTCATTGGGAAGCTTGAGGTTACACAGGGTTACTTTGTTTCTGTGGTCATCTGCCAAATTTTTTGAATAAGGATCATCTGCTCAATTTTTTAATGTATTTTTTGGTTCTTTAGAGTTGTCTAAGAAAGATGGAGCCAGCAGCAGCATCTTTCCAAAGGATTCTCAAAAAATATTAACTAGAAGATTTTGAATGATGATGTTTTACCTGAATTTTGCAGGTTTTTTTAAAAAACCAAAATGCATTCTCTGAGTTAGTCTGGATAAGGTTTATTTTTCAGGAACCTGTCTGTGGTTCACTGATTGCTTTAAAAAAATACTAAATTTATTGGAGGGAATTGCAGCCATAAAGAATTAAGTTGTTGATACTGTTTTCATCAGCATTCAATTTCTAATGTAAATCTCTAGTTGATTCCAAGAGAAAAATGTGCAAGTAGGTGTCATGTCACAAACTCAGTTTCAGAATTAAAAAAAACAGCTTTGACACTGACCCCTGTGTTGCACTGACATCTAAAAGCAGAGTACTGGGAGAGATGGAGGAGTTCATGTGTAACTCATTCTTTTTTATGTCTCCATCAGAGTGTTTCTGCCCACAGGTGTGGACAGAAGCAGCCAGCAAATGCCTGCTAGGACAACATATCCCACCTTTGTTTTCAGCATGTATGTTAAAATAATTTGGCTTTCAGCAAGTGCACTGGTGGTGTCAGAGCATTGAGCTGTCTCCAGAATATTTCTTCCTCTTTGCTGACAAGGTTAAATAGCAAAATCATCTTCTCCCTTCAGTTTATTTTTACTGGTCTGTTTTATCTCTGCCTTATATGATAATATTTCTTCAGAAGTGATAATGTTTTGCTGAGGTTATCAGCATAAGCTCTGGCAGGTGGGAACTGAAATTAAATTTGTTCCTCCCTCTCCATGCAACTAAAATTTTGCTCCTGTAAAAAGTGTTGAAAGAACTAGAGTGAAGTAAAATATTTCAGTCCATGTGTTCACTGGAAAAGTGTGTGATGGGGGATGCTTCTCACTGAGAACTCCAGTTCAGCAGGTGCCCTCTGCAAGGGAGGAAAGGCACAGGTAAAAGTGGTGGGGATGGGTGAGGTGAAGCCTTTCTCTCTCCTGGGAGTCCTCTTGCTCAGGCTGGTACAGAGAAGTTTCTCTGGCTGGGCCTTGCTAGGCTGTGCTCGGTAAGAGCTGATGTGTGTGCCCAGTGAAATGCATGTTTCTTGGAAAGGAATACAAAGCCTGTGCAGTGAGATTCTGCATTGCCCCATTTTGAGAAGAGTGATGTAACAATCCTTAAGATGGCTGTGCCAGCGTTCGGAAAGGTCCCAGGAGCCAGGCAGTGCCATGGTTCCCCAGGGGAGCTGCTGGCCCTGAGGGAGAGCTGCTCTGGCAGTGTCCCCTGTACCCTGCCCCCTCAATGTGCCACATGGAGGCGGGGGAAAACGCCCTTCCCATTCTGCAGATGGGCAATGGCACCTGAGATTCTTTTTCTTTGTCTGAGGTACTGAACTGAGCCAGGTGCAGAAATAATCCAGGTTGCAATGGCACAATCAGTAAAACATTACCTCAGTTCAGTGATGGCTGGGATTCTGAGGACAGTCACACCAACTGCACTGCTTTTGTGCTACTAGCCCTGAGTGTTGCTCAGGCTGTAAATGCAGCAGTTTTAGGTAAACTAAGCTCCTTCCTTTCTTTAGTGATCCCTCATTTGCATTAGATGGGCTGTGAAGGTCACTGCCTGTCCTGTGCTCACAGTTGAGTGTTGTCCATGGGATCTCCAGTGCTGATGGCAGCCCTCAGGAAGAGGGAGCTTTCCTGTCACTCAGGGCCTCCTGAGACTCCACTATTCCACACACAGTAGGAATTATGTTGTAAAGGGCCAGGCAGAAGGGTTCCTGACTTTGTTCTGCTTGGCTGTAAGTGCAGGGAGGAACTGCACAGGATAGAAGCTCTGCAGTCAGGATGCTCCTGGAAATGAGTGTTCTTTTCTGGCTGCCCTTTGGCTCCAAGAGCTGCTGTGTCACCACCACTGCAGCCAGTGTGCAAAAAGAAAGGTTTTTTTGCCTCTCATGTGCTCTTTCTTTCTTAAAACTTACTCCATTGCAGGGTAATGCTATTTATTGCCCACCAGCATCACGGAGGAACAGTCCTAACCATGGAGGATACATTTAATTTGTTACTTATTCTGTCCAACAAGTGGAAGTGAGACATATACAGCAGTACCATTCTGAGCTGTAGCCTGGGCACCAGTTCCAAGAACCACATGAAAATTGTGAGAGTTGGTGAGAATAAATGCTATCACAGAACTAGAGACTAGTTTGGGTTGGAAAGGACCTTAATGATCCCCTTGTTCCCACCCCTGCCCTAGGCAGGGACAGTTTCCAGTTGATATGATTTAAGAGTCAACTTTTGGTGAAGTTGTGTTGATCAGATTTCGATCACATTACAGTGATGACAGTTTCTGTCATCCTCCTAAGCACAGGTTTGTAAGCATTTTTCTAGAGGTGCAAGTTTTTACTCACTGTGTGTAGTGATAATCTAATATGGGGTTTTGGAAAAACATTACTTGTGAGATGCTTCCAAGGTCTGGAAGTAGTTTTTAAGAATTATCCTGGGGCAGAATCCTTTCCGAAATAAAAGGCAGTCACATGCAGTATTCCTAGAGGCTGGAAAAATGTGTTGCTGCAATTTTTAGTAACAGTCTGTGAGCGAGATCCAGAAAAGTCCATTCTTGGCTGAGACACTCATGTTAACGGAAGGGTTTTCAAAGAACGCTCTGGGAAGTCATTTCAGGATACATAAAAGTTGTAGCCTGGAAGGGGGCTACATGCATGTGGTTTTCACAGGGGCAAAAATCCTGGCTCCTCAGAGCTCCTGCAGAAGGGAACATGATGTTCTCTTTACAAGAAGGGCACTGAAAGCACAGCTGCTCCCCAGCACCACAGAGCTCAGAGCATGCTGTGCAGCTGCAAATGGATGTGATGGGGAGGTTGTTGTTGGGTTTTGGTTGGGTTTTTTTTAATTAAAGCTATGGGCTAAACTTGTTTACATCAGTGTTTGCACAGTCTTGCAGTTCCAGCCAGTGTACACCACATAAAAACTCCACAGACCTCCAGACCAGCTGAACACCTTTGCTATTGCAGGCCCCTTTCCTTTGGAGGAAAGGGAACTCCTCCTGCTCTTTCCCTGGGTATGGATTATTGAGGATGGGCACTGGCACAGGCAGCCCTAGTGATAATCAGCCAGGGGTGATGGCAGAAGGTGGGGGACAAGCTCCTGCCTGTTGCCATGTGTGGCCCAAGAGTAGCTGTTCCTGACAGCATTCTCCTCCCTTGGAGTTCTTCCTTCCTTCCATGTTTGTCTCTCCCATTTCAGGATACTCTGTGACATGTACATGAATCTATTAACTAATAAAAGAGGATTCATTACTTAGGGTGATCTCTTGGAAGCATGTTTGCTGCTGGCTTGAAGGTTCTGGTTTTCTTTTTTCATTTTTTGTTTTTGTTAATGTTACCAATGAAAGACTTTCTCTCTTGAGCTGTCAAACATCAGTGTAAAGGTTTAGATTTAGGTCTCTGTTGAAAATGGAGTTAATTCTGCCTCTAGGCAAGAGAGGAACATTAGATGAGACTGTAAGAGCCCTTCCAGCTCTGCTTTTCTCCGATTCTCTAATGTTTTCCTGCCACTCATTATTGACATCACAAGTGCAACTGCCTGAGAACGTGCCACCATAGCAGGGCTGCCAAGCAAATTCAGTGACATACTGTATACTCAATACAAGCTTGTTCCCAGGAATTTTTCAACCTTTTCCAGGATGAAAATAAAGAAGATCAAGGAATTATATCTGTACTTCATCTTCAGTTTAGCCAAATTGGTCAATCAGAATCTGAGAGTGTAGAGGATGTGGAAGGAAAGTTATTGTCCACTCAGCCATCTGGAGGAGAATATCACAGGTCCCTGGAGAGGCTGTGTTGTGCAATAGCCAAAGCTCATGATTTACCTTCAGGAGCTGGGGATAGGAAACATGTGGAGGGTGATGGCAGGATGTAAACAGTAAAGCATGAAAGAAACACTAAAGCTGGCCTGGGTGCAGCCTGATGCTGTGAGTGTGAGATCAGGCAGGGAGGGTTGCGTTACTCAAACAGGAAACTGGAGGGATGTTTCTCCAGTGTCTGTCCTTCCATTATCAGCTATTTGTGAGGCTGGGCTGATAACAGGAGACATTTGTCCTCTGGCTGTAGCGTTGTCATTCCTGGGACAGTCTGGCAGAACCACAAACTCACTCCTGTCTGCTCCCATATCCATATCCCATATCCCATAAACCAGTGACATCCCAGTCACTGGTTTGGCCTGGTGAAGCCCGAAAGAAGCAACCAGTCCTTGAGCCTCAAGAAAGGGAAATCTTTATCCACCATTTGCGCTGATCAGAGCCAGATGTGTTGTGAACAGGACAGCAATAATAGATGCCTAAATTATGAAGCTGTGCCTGTCACGTGTGCTATGCAGAGAAACAAGAGCTTCTGAAAGATTTTTTTTTTTTTAGTGAAGGTCTCTTAATTATAATAGCTTGGATAGAATTGAATAGAAACTCATAAGGACAGAAACAGAATTGTTAGTCTTCAGCTGTTTTACCAGAAAGAAGAATGTTCTAGTTGCTGTGCCTGAGGTCTGGGGGTTCCTGTGCCATGGTGATAAGGGATGCACCCACAGCTCAGGAGTGCTCTGTGTGTGTTGTGTTTGAAACAAGAAGAGCAGGGAAGCAGAGATAATTGTATTTGTATTTCAGAATCACTTCTGAGAGTAGCTGCCTTCACCTGCCATGTCTGCAGCGTTTCATCTCACACAGCTGATGTGTGGGAGGCAAATACTGACCGTCTGATTTTTGGGACGCATCCATTAAAAGTTTTAAGCCAGTGGTGTTTCTTGAATGGGAATTCTTTTCATACAGCTGGATGAAAATTTCTTACAAGTTTTCCCTGAAGTCTCTTGAAGTCCCCTTCTCCAAAGTGGGAAATTAGTCTCGTTAGTAGAGGAGTCACTTCAATTTAATGTGGTGAGCTGATGGGAGAAGGGTAGAAAATGCCCAATGCTGTGTTAGAAGTTTTCTGTGTCCTGTAATCAGGCATACAACACTCCAAACAGTCTTGTTTTATCAAGTAGTTGCTGTTGTTCCTGGCAAAATGCAGCTGATGAAATGCACAGCTTGGCTCCCCATGCAAAGGGAGCCCTTCGGAGGAAGCGGGGACTCCTCACCATGAGTAACTGATTAGTACCGGATTGCGAGAACTCATAAAACCATTTGGAGCTGGTTGGAGAAGTAAGAAATAAAATGAAAAACTAGAATAAATTGCAGATGTGTGTTGTAGATTTTAAACTGGGAATCCTGAAACTACTTGCCTAAGCTGAACCACATTAAGGGCTTGAGAAACACCAGGTCCATGGGAATCCTGTGCTGTTGGCATGGTGTCCACAAGCCTCTGTTTTTCAGGCTAGACACCACATTTTCAGCTAGAGACTGTTTGGGTTCCAAGCAGATTTTTAAAATTTTGTTTTAAGCTAAGTTAAAAAAAAAATGCAGCCAGCAGCCAGGAGAATATCTGGCTTTTGTTTCTATACCAGCTGTTTTTGTTCTCAGAAACTGATTTTAGATCCTGGTTTCTGCAATTTGTAGCTCATGACTTACAGGAGCAGATCATCCACTGGCAAGTGTGCCCTGTGCGCAAAGCCATGAGAGTGAGGGCAGGCAGAGCATTTGTCATTAATTCCTAGAAAGAAGGAGATTTTGGGTGAAGGTCACTGGACAGGATCTTGTAACAGTGGAGTTGGCTGTTTCCAAGAAATCTTTCTTTGTAAGAGATCTTAAAGTTTTACCTTTAATGGAGCTGATTGCAACAATGCCTACGGAGCAAAGGCGGGAAAGGTCTGTACGTAGTGCTCTTAGGAAAGGTTTGATAGAGAGCAGGCTGGAGCACCTGTCCTAGGAGGAAAGGCTGAGAGAATTGAGATTAGGTCTGGAGAACAGAAGGCTCCATGGAGACCTCAGAGCTCCTTCCAGTGCGTGAAAGGGCTCCAGGAGAGCTGGAGAGGGACTGGGGACAGTGATGGAGGGACAGGACCCAGGGAATGGCTCCCACTGCCAGAGGGCAGGGATGGATGGGATATTGGGAATTGTTCCCTGTGAGGGTGGGCAGGCCCTGGCACAGGGTGCCCAGAGCAGCTGTGGCTGCCCCTGAATCCCTGGCAGTGCCCAAGGCCAGGCTGGACAGGGCTGGGAGCAGCCTGGGACAGTGGGAGGTGTCCCTGCCATGGCAGGGGTGGCACTGGGTGGGCTTTAAGGTGCCTTTCAACCCGGAGCAGTCCGGGACTCTGTCATTTCCCTGTTCCTCTTCTCTCTGGTTTGGGAGACAGCAGAGCCCGGCTCACGCGGGCCGGGCCCCTCCTGAGGCCGGGCCCCGCCGGCCGCGCTCCCCTCGCTGCCGCCCCGCTCCCTTCCCTGGCAGTGACGCCTCACGGGGCGGGGGCCGCGCTCCCGCTCCTCGCAGCGTAAACCCACAGTTGGTGCGGTTTTGTTGAGATGCTTCTTATCTCAGCCATTGTTTCACTTTTCCTGCTTGTTCCCTTAACAACCGCTTCTGCTCCGGCCCCATGGCTGCTGCCCCATCCTCCCCCCACGCCCAGCACGCAGCATCCCCAGGGAACAATGCCATTATCTCCCCCTCGACGCCGATGGCGTCAATATTATTCTTCATTTGTCTGCTCTGACAATACGGGAAGGCTGTTGGGATCTGTGCTTCCGCGAATGCCGTCCTTGTCAGCCTGAGTCCTTTAGGAATCCAGTTGCTTTCCAGTTTCTCTCTTTGATCTCAGCCCGTGGCTCTGTCCGGAGCTGTGGTTTGTGCAATTTGTGCTGCTCCGTCGTGTGCTGCATTTCAGGCACGGTTAGAGTGCTCGTGTGCTTGGGCTCGTTCACAGATGTGCTGCTGTCCCAGGGCTGGGCTGTGAATGAGGAGCCAGGGATTGTGGCTTCATTCTAGCAAGGCATCGAGTTGGGCTTTCATGCTGAAGAATTGTTCTTTAGGGATGCTACTTTTTCTGCACAATGATTTATGGTGCGCTACGAAAAAAGCTGTATTTAGATTTCTAATGCAGGGAGCCTAAACTGAAGAAATGCCAGAGCTAAGGATGCCTGCACACCACCAACCTACCACAATGTGGGTGTGAGTTATGGCAGGCTTGGATTACATGACCACATACCAACCTTTTTCCCCCAAGAACTGTTGCTTTTTTCAGTGTTAAAGATGTATGTGCTCTGGAATGAGGAGTTAAGAAAGCTGAAAGTCTGTCACAGCTGTGCCTCACTTGCATGGAGCGGTGTAGTCCAGGATAAAAGGGAATTCTGTGTTCCACAAAAACCTGACTTCTATTCTGAATTCCTCCACAGAGGTCTCAGACAGAGGCAGCTGTCTGGAAGCTGAGCACACCCAGAGCAATGTTCAGAGTTTCAATTAAATTGTCCCTGAAAGGAAAAAGCGAAGGGATTTGTGGAATAGAGAGCAGTAAGGGCAGTGTCATGGAGTAGGATTGGTGAAGGACAGCTGTGATGAGGGGATTCTCTTTAGGGAGGAAAGAGCTAGATAAGTAGTTAGAGCAATCTCAGTGAATAGTGGGGGATCTCTCTCTCCGTCAGCTCCATTACCTAAAATGTGCTGCTCTGCCTAAAATCTCTAATAATTTTTCCCACCAACCTGGTTGGGATAGTTTAGTGAGAGCTACTCAATGACAAACATGGAGCAACACTGCTGTACCAGTATCCTTTGGGTATATATTAAGCTGAGTGCTTTGAAAAATAACTCCCTGATCCCGAGAGCTGAAGGTGTGCATGTGCCTTGTGGCAGTGGAAATGCCTTGTTGTCCTCAGTGTTTCAGTTTGCCATGTAAAACTGGAGGTAGCACCGCCTGGTACAGTCCCAGCCCATGGCTCCCAGTCCAGTCTGGTGTGTTTTGGTGCATCTCCCTCTGTTTTGAAGGTGGAAGTACTTGTGAAGAAGGTTTCAATTTAAAAAATCAGGTGTAATTCTGCAGAATTGTAGTTGTTCTTCATCTGATGTAATTCCTCACAGAAAACTCCAAATGAACATACTGGTTCTGTTTTCAAGAAAAAGTCCTTTCCCTTCCCTTCCCTTCCCTTCCCTTCCCTTCCCTTCCCTTCCCTTCCCTTCCCTTCCCTTCCCTTCCCTTCCCTTCCCTTCCCTTCCCTTCCCTTCCCTTCCCTTCCCTTCCCTTCCCTTCCCTTCCCTTCCCTTCCCTTCCCTTCCCTTCCCTTCCCTTCCCTTCCCTTCCCTTCCCTTCCCTTCCCTTCCCTTCCCTTCCCTTCCCTTCCCTTCCCTTCCCTTCCCTTCCCTTCCCTTCCCTTCCCTTCCCTTCCCTTCCCTTCCCTTCCCTTCCCTTCCCTTCCCTTCCCTTCCCTTCCCTTCCCTTCCCTTCCCTTCCCTTCCCTTCCCTTCCCTTCCCTTCCCTTCCCTTCCCTTCCCTTCCCTTCCCTTCCCTTCCCTTCCCTTCCCTTCCCTGTCAATCTCACAGGACCAAAAGTGGGGAGACTTTTCTTTTGGTGATGAACAGCAGCTTGTTGTAATCTTTTAAGTTCAAATCCTCTTCTGTCCAAAACATGTTCTTGCTAAGGCTTGGGCAGTTTGAAAAAAAAATGATGAGCAATTTACTTTTAATTTTTTCTCTTACTAAGCCTGATTATTGTTTTAATTACCCATTGTTATTGTTTGTGACCTTCCACAAGAATTGTTCAGTGTGAGTTTAGAAAGATTCCTGCTTTTATGTGCAGAGGGTGTGACTGGGAGGAAATGTTTGTTCAGATGGGTGGAACCACTTATCTTTCTTGTGCTTGCTTTGTGGGACATTCATCTTTAGTGAATGCTGCAGGGTCACTTACTGAACTGTTTATCATCTCCAGAAAGAAAATGGTATTTAAGATTTAGCAGATTGAACTGGCTGTTCCCCTAAAGCCCCCAGGTGATGCTGTTGACTGGGGTGGAGTGCTTGAACAACACAGATGCTTTAGTACCCAACTTTTAGCATTTAGGAAGAGAAGGAATCATAGAACCATGGGATGGTTTGGGTTGGAAGGGACCTTAAATCCCACCCAGTGCCACCCCTGCCATGGCAGGGACACCTCCCAGTGTCCCAGGCTGCTCCAGCCCTGCCCAGCCTGGCCTTGGGCACTGCCAGGGATCCAGGGGCAGCCACAGCTGCTCTGGGCACCCTGTGCCAGGGCCTGCCCACCCTGCCAGGGAACAATTCCCAATTCCCAATATCCCATCTAGCCCTGCCCTCTGGCAGTGGGAGCCATTCCCTGTGTCCTGTCCCTCCATCCCTTGTCCCCAGTCCCTCTGCAGCTCTCCTGGAGCCCCTTCAGGTGCTGGAAGGAGCTCTGAGGTCTCCATGGAGCCTTCTCTTCTCCAGGCTAAACATCCCCAGTTCTCCCAGCCTGGCTCTTTAGGAGACACCAGAAGAAACTGGAGGGGAGGGACTGGGTAAGCCTAAACTCCAGAGAACCTTCCCTCTGGAATCAAAATCTTTTACATTGGCTTGTGCAATACAGCCATGAGGCAGGAACTGAATGCGCTTTCATGAATGAACTATTAAAATTGTCCCTCCCTAATTTGTCGTTGGTGCATTTCTGGTTTGTGTCTGGAGGAGTCAGGGCTTGATGGGATGCTGGAAAGCCAACACTGCCAATTTGGAGTCCCTGCCTCCAGTACCTGGTGGGCCCAGTGCCTCAGCCATGATGAACAGGCAGTTCAAATGCTCCATGTTCCAAACCTCATTGCCTCATTTAAATGCTTTTTTAAAGGCTCTGGTTCAGTGTTTCATTTCTCATGGCCCTGGTGTAGGAGGGATGGGAGCCCTGCAGTGCCCGAGCTGCAGCAGCCATGCAAGGCAGCCATGCAGAGCACTCTTGGTTCCACAGGAATTCCATGAGACCCATCCAGAGGTGAGAGATGGGAGGTGTATGGCTGAGAACAATTATTCCAGAGAGCTTTAGAGGTGAGCAACTTCACCTCTGTGCTACAGACCTGTGTGGCACTAAGGAAGGGATTTTCAAAGGGATCGCTTTGCCTGATGCTGGTATTTTGTGGGGACACTTTGGAAGTGTCTGATAGCTGAGGTTGTGACATTAGCTTTTGCAGTAAGAAGAACTATACAGATACATATTTTTAATGATCTGTGCCCCTACTTGGTTTCTCAATATTAGGTACAATTCCATTTTTAAAAAACAATTGCAAACAGTTTTAGAGTTTAGTCATTATGTACATTTGATTGTTAGGGCAGGGAAGAAGCAAATATGCAGAGGGTTGACTTTTTAAAAAATAATTATTAAAAAAATTACATTACTTGATATACATATAAAAAACCTATCTGATGAAAATAATGTAGATAAAGGCAGTAAAACTGTCAGCTGTAGAAGAAACCACTGTGTCATTTCAGACCATGCACATTTGGGAACAGGTTCATGTTTCAGCTTCTTAAAACCATCACCTCCTATTTTAATGAGCAGCATGCTTGTTGGAAATAAACTGAACCTCCAGGGGGGAACCCAAATGAATAATGTCCCACTTTTCATTAGAATCTCATTAGTTTTGCAGTTATGAGGTATAAATCAAAAAGCATAAGCGAAACCAGCAGCCCCCAAAACACAGGGCTGTTCAGATTGCTGCTAATGGATGTCTGGCTCCTTGACTTTATGTCAGCCTGTGAGTGGAGTTCAGCAGGGTACCCTGGGGTTTTTAGGCTCAGGCTAGTTAGTGTCAGTAATTCCTACTCGCAAGGCTGTGAAGAGGTGGGAATTTTGCTGCCACTGCATTCCCGGGGTTTGCATCTGCAGCCTCTTTGAGCACGTTTGACTTGGCCTGGGGAAGATGCAGTTTTAAAGAGTTTCTGCTACGATTGTGAAAAGCATCTTTTTAAAGGCTTAATTGAAACTTTTGTCTTGAATGTGTTTTGCAACACGCTGATTTTAATTTTAGTGAAATATGGGCATTGTGAAATGACAGAGATCTGAAAATGGGCATGAAAATAAAGGAAACTTTCAATGTGTTTCCACCACACAGTTTTTGCAAGCTTATGTTAAACCAGATCATCGCAGATGCCGAGTTGGGAGTTCATGTAACTGCCTGAGATGTCCATTCCTTTCCATTCCATGGGGTTCAGTCTTTCCTGGATATTTGGAAAATCTGGATTACTCTGCCTTCTCTTCCTGCTGTGTTTTTTAAAGCCATTTAGAAGCAGGAAGAACTTACCATCTTCACTGCAGACCCTGATTTCCATGACAGGCCATGAGTCACTGGGCTATTGTGGCAAAGGTGCATCTGTAGGAATAAAGGCCTGGCAATAATACCAAACACGAAGTAGATCAGCAGCAGCCTCATTTCCCAGCTCCCTGCAGTAGCTTCAGTGGTCTAGAGTGGGAAAAATTTCTCATGTTGTAAGAGAAAGATTGGGTTTATTTCTGAGACTGAGTGTGGTGCTGTGTTACTTTCCCACTTCTGCAGCGTTTTCCATTGCCTGGCATTGGCCAGACCACTTGTGAAATTTCAGATGCAGGAAGGGGCTGCACTGTGAGGCAGGTAAAGCACAACCTCACTCAGAGAACAACAATCCCAGGGACTGCTGCCTGTGCTGGGGTGAGGGCTGGTGCAGGTGAGAGCCTGTCCTTGGGCTGCTCTGTCCCTCGTCTGTCCTGGCTGTGGGTCCTGGCTCTCCTCAGCCCCCAGTGCTGTTTGTTGTTACCCAGCCCCTGCCCACGCAGGCAGCTCTCCCCTGTGGAGCTGCTCCATAGACAAAGCTCCACGTTGGCTTTTTGTGCTTGTGTCTGCTTAACCACATGGCTGTTATGGTAAGTATAAGAGAGAATGTGTAGAGCAGTTCAAGGGAAGGAAAATGTCTCTAGTTGAACCAACTCCTATGGAAAATTCATTCCCATTTTTAGTGTTAATACCAAAACACAACCTGCCTGCATTCACATAATACCCAGCATGTGTCACTGTAGAAAGTGGCACCTTTCATACCAAACATTCACTCCCTGGGCCCAAACAGATTTAATAGCTGAGATTGGAGGGCACATGCAAGTCTGTTCAAAATCTGCTGTAATTTGACACGAACATTGATTTCCTGCCAGCCTGCAAATGTAGGTCAGGAAAAACAGGTACTTGTTTCTACAACTCTCTGATGGCTGTGCTAGAACTCGAGGGAGTGTTCTTCTGACTTTTTTTCTTTTTTGAAAAAGATTTGCATTGATTTATAAATCTTTAAATTTAGAAAGGCAAACCGGTCTTTCATTTTTTCCAGAATTGCTTCATTCTTTCCACAATATATGTTTGGAAGTCTGAGCCCTCTCTTACTTGGAGACTGGGGGAGAAGGGGAGGGAAATGCTTGCCAGTTTGAAATGTTTTACATTTTTGAGAGCAGCACAGGCTGCAGTAACGAGCAGTGGGAGCCCTTCCCTCCGGAGTGCCCTGGGATGCCGCGTGGCCTCATTAACTTGGCTGCTCCAGGAACAGATTGAAAGCTGCTATTTTCATGGATATTGTTTAAAACTTGGCTGCAGTGACGAGGTGGGGAGGGAGAAAACAAACAAGGGAGAGAGCAAGAAAAAGAGCCTTAAGGCTGATATTACTCTTTTTCTGGTTACAGATATGGAAAATGTTGCAATTTTGCTAGGATAACATCATTTTGGCTTTGATATATTCCATTTGGGATGTTTGCTTTACGCTTGCTGAGTTTAACTTGGATTGAGATGAGGAACTTGTTCAGATTTGAACATAGCTCTGCAAAGTCTCTCTTGGTGGTAGGTTAAAAATAGAGCAGTTTTGCATTATTTTTTCCCCTGCTGTGGCCTAGATGAGGTGCAAAAAGAAAGACTTTGCATTGTACGTGCTGTCTCCTGGGTTTCAGTCCCTCCTGAGCACAGGGCACAGCACTGTTGTGTCTCCTCTGGAGGAGCTTTAAGCCAAGTGGCAGGTTGTCCAAGGTGGGGCTGAGGGAAGATGGGACACCTGGACACGGCTGTGAGTTCCTCGGAAGGATGTGCACCCAGATGAAGTTTGTCACTCTGTTCTGTCCCTGTGGCTCTGTGATGGGGTGGGGGGTGTTTCACTCTGCCTTTAGCTGGCAGTGGGGCTCTAGGTCACCACTGAACCCTGTCTGTGGTGACCTAGAGAATTCTGTGGAGAAGCAGGGGAGGGGATTCTCCCCAGAGCTGGCCTGTGAGGGGGATGTTGATCAGGAGGAGATCAGAGTTGTCCTTGTGCTAAACCCTTTGTCCTCCGCATTCTCAGCAGAAATGGCACTGTCAGGTGCTTCCTGGGGAGTCAATGGAGCTTTGGGGAATTTGGACAATACAGTCAGAAATTTCAACAATACAGTTGAGGATGGATTTCACCGTGGAGGACGTCAAGCTTTCTGTTAGAATCACCAAAAACTCTGAGCTGGAAGGGACCCCTGGGATCATCAAGTCCAGCTGCTATCCCTGCAGAGATCCCAACAATCCCACCCTGTGCATCCCTGACAGCACTGTCCAGACGCTCCTGGAGCTCTGGCAGCCTCGGAGCCACTTCACACATTTGATGGGCACTGAAGGGTTTTCACATTTGGATATTATTCTGCCTTCCCTTCCATTGCCCCTTCCTCCTCCTCCCCACTCCTCACAGAAACACCACATTCCCTTCTTAGTCAAATCAACCCTTAGGAGTGAATGGCCTGAGGTCAGTGACACTATGGTCACCAGTTCTGGCCAGTGGAGTCCTGTGTGGCCTTTGCCTCCAGAGCACACTGGAGAGGAGTGACAGACTGTCCCAGCCTGGGAGGGAAGGGCTGCCTACCTACCTGCTTTCTGCTTCACTCCTGGGAATGACAGTCCTATAAAATCTGCACCTTGCAATAGTGATTAATTTCGGTTTCAGTTACTGCATTTTAATTCAAAAATTCAAGTACTGGGCAGTTTGAATTCCTTGCAGAAAATCCATAGAGACTGCTGCTGTGGTGTAAGTAAGAAAACAGACACTTTGATGAATGAGGGCTCGGACAGGTGATGGTTTTTGTCCTGGTTATCCCTGGGGTGACAGACCTGTGCAGCTCTGCTGACAGGGATGAGCAGGGTGCACTGTGGGGAAGACAACCCCCACATCAGGAATACAGAGAGGGGCAAACTTTTGAATTTTGCAACCTACTGAAACACTGTCCTGGTTTCACATGAGAAAATAGCTGCCCTCTGTAAGTGCTGTTGGTCATGACCCATCCACAGATGGGTTACTGTGAGCTGAGCAGTTCCCTTGGGTACCCAGGGCTGGAAGAGTGTGGGACTTGCTGAGCTTCCAGCAGCTGAAGAACAGCTTTTGCTGCTCTATTGTGCAGAGTGAGAGCAAGCCTGGTGCCATCTGACCAAAGCTTCGGTGTTTGCAGATTGTTTCTTCCCCAGGACTAAGTCAAAGGAGGGTGCTGGAAATGCTTTTGCTGGAGCATTGTTTGCCGTTGTAGATCAATAGAGTTTGAAGTGTCAGTTCTATCCAGGAATCCCTTCTTTCCCCCCCAGTTGTGGCTGGGACTCTGGGATGGCACAGGATCAGATGGATTGTTGCAGTGTCTGAGGCCTCATTGTCCTCAGCTTGGCTTCTGATGCTGCGTGGGGAACGCCAGATGAGCCAGGCAGGGCAGCGCATCCCCCAGCTGTTTGCAGAATCGAGGCAGAGAAAAGGGAGAAAGGCAGATTATCCCATTATGTTTACAGGGCATCGGTCACACAAACAATGACTGTCCTCTTTGACAAGAGGATTGTTTAATTAGTTAAGGGTTTGATAAAGAGATGACTGAACATACAGAGCTCTGAAGGCATCTGCCTTTTAGTACAGCAGGCACGTCCTCCCTGCCAGCCCTGGGCTTTTCCTTTCTCCTGAGGAGCACCAGAGGTCTCCAGAGCTCTGTTCCAAGGCTCAGAGCTGCTTACTTTGAGCATATTAAATTGAGTTTCTGTTATGTGAGAAGCAGAATTATAATTTAGCTGCCTGTGAACTAGTTCTGAGCATTCAGAAAGAGGGAGGCAATGTGAGTTATATTTGGAAGCATGTCTTTTTCATGTCTGTATTCTAGAATTACTAGTCCTCTTATCTGTTACAGCTTTTCCCTTGCTCCTTTCTTCTTGATTTTTAATCTGTGACAAGCGTTGCCAGTTAAATTCCATAGACTCTGAACTGAGCCAGAATGAGAATCTGTGCAAAGAGGTAATGAATTAAGCATAGTCAAGTGGGTGTGAAGCAATGAAATTCCAAGTGTGTGCAGTGGCTGTGGGTACAGTGTTACACTGGCTTCACCTTGCTTCTGAATTTGACCATAAAATCCAATTTGAAATACAGAAGTAATGAGTAGAGATTGGATTTAACTAGTACATTGTAATGTTGGTGTTAGCATTGATTCTCATCTGTGTAACTCCTCAAAAGCAAGGAGCATACAGAATTTAAATCAATATTCAGCACTTCAGAAAATATTCCAGCTCAGCCATGAAATATTTATGTTTAACATCCTGCTGAACTTGCAGTGGTTTGCTTGGGTTTAAATTGGCATCTGCCTTTGTACCCCAATACTCACAAATAATTAAACACAACACATTCTGGGTAATAAGAAATAATGTAGAAATGCAATTCTTTAAATTAAATCTACAATCTAAAAATGTTTTGTTGCTGTATCTTACTTTCAAGCCAACATTAGAAGCCACTTAGTATCTGTATTATTTTTTAAGGTTTAAGCCTCCTGTTGTTTTTTTTTCCTTGGAGATTTTTCACACTTTGTGGTGTTCTGTGGCCCCAGCAGAAGCCGTGCTGCTGTGTCAGAGCGTGTGCCATCAGCTGTGTGACCACAGGGGCTGGAGGAAGTGTTTTATATTCACAGGGGGTTGTGCATCGAGATGATCTGTCCAGCACTGGGGACAGACTGCCATGGTGGCTCCCAGTCCCTGCCCTGGTCACTGGCAGCTCCCTCTGTGTGTGCTGAGCTGTGCCCTGTGTCAGCTCCTGCCTGCTCCAGGCAGGGACAGCAGCGCCAGTGCTGGAGCTGAGGGAGGCTGAGGGCTGAATTCCACCCTCTCAGGCACCAGGATTTGTTCTCTTCGTGTTCTTAGTGCTTAGTTCTTTGTCCTACAGGGCTGCAAGTGTGTCCCAACTCTCAATAAAAGAATCTGTATAAAATAAGCCTTTCTCCAGGTTAATGGAAATGTACAAACAGAGCTGCAGCTGGAACTGTGAAGATGTTATCAGGGCACAGAGACTGCTCTTGGGGCTCCTTTCTGCTCATTCTTTACCCCTCAGTGTGGGGCTTAGAGTGCCCCAGGGGAGCTGAGCAGGGACTTTACAGCTGACCCCTGCTGCTTGCAGATCTCATGGAAGTTTCTGGAGTCCCAGGCTGGTGCCTCAGTTGTTGCCCAGAGAGGTTGTGGGCTCCCCATCTCTGGAAGTGTTCCAAGCCAGGCTGGATAGGGCTTGGAGCAACCTGGGATAGTGAAAGGTGTCCCTGCCCATGGCAGGGCTGGAAGGAGATGAGCTTTAGGGTCTCTTCCAACCTAAGCCATTCCATGGTTCTAAATTTCTATTACAGCTTCCCAGAGGGATGCACAGCATTCTCCCGCTAAATACCAACAGCCTTCAATTTCTGTCAACGAGCAGCTTTCCTCTTGCTGCACTCCTGTGGTGTCTCTGGTTCAGGTGGCTGCTGCCACAGGCTGCTTCTCTCTTCCTGTTTTCCAGTCTTAAGCTAAAAGAGGTGGCAAAAGAACCTTGAAAGAAATTCAGGTCGAGTGTCTCATCAGCACAGGATGCTGCTTCATGCTGTTGTACCAGTGAAGATCAAGTTCCTCTTTGGCAGGAGCTGTGCCAACTTCACCACCCACACTTTGACAAAGGGTATTGTTTTACCATTTCAAGTGATTAATAATTTTTAGGAGGTTGCAATTTTCCGTTTTCAGCATGTCGCCTCTGATTTCCTCTTTGTGTCCCAGAGGCCTTGGAGAAGCTGAGGGGCACAGTGAGGAATGTGCTTGTGCAACCAGGATTACCTTCACCGAGTGGGGGGTGTTGTAGTTCTTCCTAATCCAGCCCTATTTGAGAACCAAGTCAGTGTTTTCCTCAGCCACCAAATAATGTTTTCCTTAATTGCCATCAGGCTGTGAGAAATTTCCTCTCTGAAACTGAGTTTAAATAACAATTTTCCTGCACTTTATTTCCATTGTTAGCCTGAGACAAGTCCCTGAAGAGGGATGGCAGCAGCCCAGGGTTGTACAGAGCTTGGAGAAAGCTTGTACAGAGGTGCAGTCAGGTCATCACTGAATCCACAGTGACCTCAAACAAGATGAGGAAACACACAGGACAGCAACAAGCAGCAATGCGGGATCTTTCCAGCTTGTGCCTTTCCTCTTTCTTGCCCTTTTTCTGGGATCTCTCTTCATCATGCAGGGAGAGCTGTTCTGGGGCTTCCTGCCCTGCTCTGTGCTGCATCTCTGGCATGGAATTTAGACAGGAGAGACATGGCTGTGCTGCTCACGTTCATACAGTGTCAGGGCTTCCATGGCAGCGTGTGGCCATGAAAGAGATGTGGTGTGAGCAGTGGGGAGCCCAGGAGATGCAGCAGGACAGCCTTGTGTTGTGGCTGCATCCAGAGCACCCAGCACTGCTGCCATCCCATCCTTGGGTGGCCCTGTGCACCATGCAGCCTGCTGGGGGCTTAGGCAGACCCCCAGCTGATCTCTCACACAGCTGAGATGTGCTGACAACAGCACGGGCTGTCCTGGTCCTTCAGAGCCCACCAGGAGCAGGTGTCCCCCAGCTCACCCCAGCAGTGGGGCTGGCTGGGCTGCTGATACCTGAGGAGACACCAGGGCTCCCTTGGTTTGCTTTTCAGCTCCTGCAGTTTCTGGTAGGCATCTGCAGACTTCAGTGGGGAGTGAGGCAGGAGAGAACCACAGGGTGAGATCTCTCTCCAGTGGTTCCTTTGATCAAGTGAGGACTTGTGTATTCGCTGTGCTTCACCGCAGAGGTGCTCTTGGCTTTGTGGCAGAGCAGTGCAGACACAAACTATCTTGATGGAGCTGACTTGCTGTGCTGTGAACAAGTGAATTAGATTAGAGCATCCCAGAACAGACATAGCATTTCATGTCCAAATGCAAAGGGGAGGAATCCCAATCTTGCCAGCAGTTGCCCACAGTTTTGCTGTTTCACTTTGAATTTGTTGCCAGCTGTTCAGATGCCAAATCATTTGGCAGCCAAAAATGAGATATCCCTGCCCATGCCTAAAGGAGAATAATATGTTGTTTCTGACATTTGTATTATTTTATGGGTCGATTCATCACTACTTAAAGGTTTTTCAGAAGGTGGTTAAAACTATGCATAAACTGTAGTACTTTCTGAAAAATTATAGCATGATTGTTGCAACTCTAACTACAGCTAATAAGAAATCATACTGAGAAAACGCATGCCTTTCAGGTAAATAATGTTTGTGGATGTGGAACAGTCCAAAAGCTGGGCAAGGCCGCATTTTTCTCAACTTCTGAAGACAGTGGTGGAGACGTCTGTAGCTATTGAGATCTCCTGATCTGAGCAGATGTTTCACAGTGGCTGTGCATGTCATTGCTCAAAACACTTGTGAAAATTAACCTGAGCCTTTGAACTGGAGACTCTGTTCCCCAGTCTGACCCAAGTGTTGGGGGCGAGGCAGGAGGAGGCTGCAGGGTGAAGCCTTTGCTTGTGCACTGTGAGGAGAAGCAAAGGGTGAGGAGGAGGCTGCTGGAGACCCATCTTCCAGACACATGGGAATAGCTGGCTCCCTACCCAGGAGCTTCAGGAGTGGTTTCTCTGTGCTGGCCTTCCAGGAGTGCTGCCAGGAGAACAAAACTGCACCATTGTGGTCACAGGGGTTTTCAGGATGAGAGAGAGACGAGAATGTTGATTCTATGATCAGAAGGCTTGATTTATTATTTATGATATATATACAACATTATAACTATACTCAAAGAAATAGAAAGAAAAGGCTTCTTCAGAAGCTGGTTAAGCTAAGAATAGAAAAGAAAAGAATGATCAAAAGATCTGTGTCTTGGCAGAGAGCGAGAGCCAGCTCTGCCATGAGTGGTCAGTAAATCTAAACATGTACAGGAGACCAGTCATGGATCCACCTGTTGCATTCCACAGCAGCAGATAACCATTGTTCACACTTTGTTGCTGAAACTTCTCAGCTTCAGCAGGAAAAATCCCAATAAAAGGATTTTAATGAAAAGATGTCTGCGACACACCTTCAAGACTCTCCTTATTTCCTCCTTTAGTATCATCTTCTACAAACTTGATTACAAACAAACATCCCTTGTAAAAGCCATTTATGCCACCAAAGGTGATCTTGTTGATCCCACTGGTGGCTAATCAACACTGCGTTCAGGCTTCCCTGGCCCTTTACCTCCTGAATAAGCTTAGAGAAGATCTCTAGATCTGAGCTTAGAAGGTCTCTAAGCTTGTTCAGGACATAAAGCGTGAGGAACAACTACCCATGAAAGAGTTTGGAAAGCAATTTCTTATCAAGCATGGTGGAGAGAATACTGCTGTAGCTTGGGAAGAGATAAGAAGTCAGTGCACAATGTGTGGTGAATAATGTGACTTGGCGTTGTCCTGACCTTGTGGGATTGGACACTATTCCTAAAAACATTTCCAGCAGAATGTTGTTTCTCTTGCTGTGGGTGTGAGTGTGAGGAAGTGTACAAGGAGAGTGTGGTGCAGGTACTGGCTTTGTGCTTGACAAAGACTTAATTGACTTTGATAAGCAGCCTTAATTGACCATGAGGTCATCTGGTGATGAGCAGTGAAATGAAACTTTTTCAGGAGGAGCAGGAGGGAAAAGGGACAGTGCATGGGTGTCAGTCCCTCAGGTGCCAGCAGGTGGGATTGCCCAGGACAGAGCTCTTTCCAGAGGGCAGGGAAGCAAAGCCACCATGCGTTGAAAGGCATGATCTTGTAACAACAGCTACTGGTCAAGGTTTCAGACTAGCAATCAGTCATCCCGTAGTTTATATTCCAAGGAGCAGTCAGGATCTTCAGCCACAAACAAAGCCACTCTTTCCTGCAGCTGTTCAGCCATCAGCAGATGTTGCAGCTGATCGGTGCTGCAGCTCCTGCCTCTCCAGCATTCCTGTCCTTGCTGCCATCAACATCGAGGAGTCTCCCTGCAGGACAGGGGAGGACTCACCGGCAATGATGTGGGCAAAAGGCGAACAGAAATGAAATAAGTTGTTACTAAAACAAGTAGCTGCTCGTTGTCGACCCTGTATATCAGATCTCAGGGAGAAAAAACTCCAAAGGAAATCTGAGTTAAACATGACAAGAACCTGGAAATTAAAACACCAATAGCTTGTGGAAGGTCTGAATTCTGGTTTCAGGAGGGTTTCCAAGGCAGGGTAGCAGTGTGTGGGGAAAGCACAGGAGCTGCCCATGGCCCTGAGGGTGCTGGAGCTGTGCAGGCTGCAGGGCCCTGGCTCTGCTCCGGCTGCTCGGGAGCTCCCGCCAGGGCGGAAGATGAGGAGCTGCAGACAGTTGGGATCTGAGGGATTTGCTAGTAACAGGGAAAACAGAGGAAATGGTGATTTGAGAGGAAATCCTTGGATTATTGTGCTTTGATTCATGGTTAGACATGGTCTGGAGTGAAAGTGATCAAGGAGAAATACACACAGTGGAGCTTCAGCTCCTGTGAGTGACTTGAAGGGCAGAGAGGGAGAGAAGCAGACCAGGATGGAGAAAATTTAGCAGATTTCTAAAATTACTCATTCATCCTGTAAAAGCTTTTTGTTTATTGTTACATCTACATCTGGAGGTATTCAAGCAAAACCCTGAGGGAGAAGGAAGGCTTCAACACTAATAAAAATAACTAAAAAAGAAGGTAGAAAAAAGGTACTTTAATCAAAGACAAACCTTCCTCCCTTCCTTCTTCTGTAAATGCCACAGTTCATGAAATTCTCTCTGTTTCACCTGAGAATTTGCTGGAGCATGTGTCAGTGAGGAGGTGATTGCATTTACTTCAATTTACCCAACCTGTGCAGTGGGGATGTGAGTGCAGAGTGTGTGTGGGTGATCCCTGGGGACTCCCCCAAGGTGTGGGATTCGTGCAGAGGGGAGCTCAGCCCGTGTCCCTGTCACCGCTCTGACCCTGCCCAGCAGCTGCGCTCGGACACTCGTACCTTGCTGTGTGCCAGCCCAGAGCCCCCTGGTTTTGTACAAACCCTTTCAGCCACTGCTCTCATTCATGTGGCAGAGCTGCGAGCTGAGCCCCAGCCAGCTGTGCTCTCCTGGCAGGGCAAGGTGGGACAAACATCTGGCGACACGAGGGCTGCAGCTGCCATGGCCACTGCGGCCAGAGCCCGTCCAGCCAAGCCTTTAGAAGTGTCAGACTCCGGATGATACTTCATGCTTAGAAAAATAAAGCCTGAATATGCTTATGAGGGATAATAAAGCTTCCTCAGCCATCCAGGAGGGAACATTCAAACACTCCATGAGAGAGCTCTGGACAGATGTTGGTAATACTGGCTTAACACTGCTGCCTAAACTTGAAATCCAAGTCCTGGGAGCAGTCACAGTGTCTGAAGAACTCACACTGACGCAACCCTGGCTCTGTTTGGGAAGTGCTGAAGTCCTACATTGAGTCCTCAGAGGAGTTGTGCTCACAGCCTTAACAAAGCTGTTCTAGGACGGGAAAAAAGCAAGCCAAGTAAGCTCTTCTAATGTGAGAGAGCTCAAGAGAG
This sequence comes from Zonotrichia albicollis, assembly GCF_047830755.1. Classification (NCBI taxonomy): domain Eukaryota; kingdom Metazoa; phylum Chordata; class Aves; order Passeriformes; family Passerellidae; genus Zonotrichia; species Zonotrichia albicollis. Next base: position 1,658,690 of record NC_133839.1, on the reverse strand, counting down.
ACTGAGTTGTCAGCATTTAAAGTAACTCTGCTGGATCTCCTCAAAAGAAGGATTTACATGTTACTATTACAATCACCCTGATTATTTAATCCCCTGACATTTTAAAGTTTTTCAAATTTTTCTATATTATAGTGGTTTTCAGTAGTAGCCAAACTTTGGAATGAAATTTGTGAAGTGTCTTCAACTGAGCTATTTTTCTATTTGCTGAGAATTTTTGTTTACACATTGATTCTGGTGGAAATCCTGAATTGTCTATTTCCAAAGTTATTCCTTGGGTATTTTGGTTTTTTGTTTAAGGTCCTGGTTTGAAGGTGAAATGATCCTTTGAGATTCTTTCTCCTGAAGTGCAGACCCTTTGACAGCTAAGTATGGCCTGCATGTGTTTGAAACAGTTCTAGAAAGTGCCAGTCTGTTCAGCATCTGAGCTCTCCGTGCCTTACCCAGGGTGTGCTGTCACCTCCTCACAGCCTTCCCTACAGAAGCAGCAAGAATCAGAAAAATGCAGACAATAACAAGACTGAAAATCAATCTCTGAAGTTAACATATCCCCAACTATCAGGCGGCTGTTTCACTGTTGCCCATACACAGAAATTTCTGTTCTTGGTGTTCATTTTTCCCTGGGAGCTCTCCCGTGCAGCACAGCAGGGTCAGGGCGCTGTGCCTGGGTTCAGCAGGGTGGGTGTCCCTGTCACAGCCAGTGCCTTGGGGTCTCTGTGTGACACACTGGGGGTTGGACACGTCAGGCACATGACCAAGGTGTGTGTGGTCACCTCCCTGTCCTTCCTCGGTGCCGGGCTGCCCTGGTGGAGGGGGTGGCCCAGAGCCCCCCTGGCAGGCACAGCTCCTGTGTCGTGCTCAGGGACAGGGAGGGGTCACAGCTGCTGTGTGACACGGGTGGGGTGCAGACTGCTGAGGGAATCGTGCATCAGGAGGGTGGGACTGGCAGGTGTGTTCCCTTCCAGGGATGATTCCCTCAGGTGGATGAGGGGTCCCCTCCCAGGTACAAAACTTTCAGAAATAAGGGAGAGCATCGATGCTGCCTGCAGGAAACTGGGTAGTGCTGGGAGATAGAAAGGACAATAAATCCCAGAGGTTTTAGGCAACCCAGGGGTTTAGGTGAGCCCGGAGACAGGAGAGGAGGGCATGTCCCTGTATGGGCAGTGTGCGGCTCCCCGAGCAAACCCGGGGCAGAGGGGCCTGCTGTGATCAGTGTAATTTTACAGAAATATCTGAGCAGACAGATAAAACCTGCCAAGCTCCGAGCTATTAATGCAGCAAAGGGAGCCCAGGCCCGACCGGGTTTGTCAGCAGAGGGTGCCAGAGCCCCGCGGCTGCTCCGCGCACGGGGAGCGCACCGGCGAGCGCGCCGGGAGCGCACGGGGAATGCACGGGGAATGCTGCGGGGAGCGCACGGGGAATGCACCAGGGGCGCACGGGGAGCGCACGGGGAATGCACGGGGAGCACATGGAGAATGCATCGGGGAATGCATGGGAATGCCCCGGGGAGCGCACGGGGAGCGCATGGGGAATGCACCGGGCAGCGCACGGGGAGCGCAAGGGGAGCGCACGGGGAATGCACGGGGAGCGCACGGGGAATGCACGGGGAGCACATGGAGAATGCACCGGGGAATGCATGGGAATGCCCCGGGCAGCGCACGGGCAGCGCACGGGGAGCGCACGGGGAATGCACGGGGAGCACATGGAGAATGCCCGGGGAGCACACGGGGAATGCTGCGGGGAATGCACGGGGAGCGCACCTGAGCCCGAGCTCACCGAGCGTCCAGGGCTGCGGCACCTGGGCTGAGCCACCCCCGCGGCAGCACCGTCCTGGCAGCGCTGCCCGGAGCCACTCCAGGTGTGCTGGTCGTGTCCAGGGTTCGCTTTCCCAGTGGCTGGAGGTGATTGATGGGTGAGAAGAGTGAAATGAGCAGGGAGTTCTGGGTCGTGGAACTCTGCAGGCATGCAGGGAGATACATTCTTTGGTATCCGGGGCTTCCTCCTGGAGTTCAGGTTATACTTATGCCCTGGGGTCACAACAATTTGCTTATTAATGTTAGGAACTTGGACAGGAATTCCATAAAAAATCATTCCTGTCAAGCTGGTGGGCTTCACCATGCTGAGGGGACAGCCTTGAAAATCCAACAGACTTTGACAGACATCTGTTGATGTTTTGTCAGCTGCTTTCCAGTTTTAATGTCCGAGCTAATGAGGCAGAGGGTGTTCTCTGGAGCAGTGTGGCTCTGCTGGCTTCTGCCATGAGTGTTCTGCTCTGAAACTTCAGCACTTCCAATGCATCTTATTATGGCACGAATAGTGGGAAATTATTAAATTACTCCCATAAATTATCAAAAGTCAATAATCATTTAATAAAAATTCCATTCAAGTGAAGTGATCTCCTTAGAATAAGCTCCAATTGAATAAATTTATACAGGAGGCAGAGTCATGTCCTGGCCCCTTTGCTTCTGCAGTGCCAGTGGTCCTGGTGGTCCTGAGCAGCCCTCTCCAGGTAGGAATTTGTGGACCCCTGCTGGTTTCAGGGCCCTGGAGGGGAGGGAACACAGCCTGGGGTTCTTCACACAGGCCCAGAGTCAAGGCAGGCACTGGCTGAACACTGCCTGGTTTGAATTTTCTTTTTTATTTTTCCTTGTGTCAGTGTTTTTTTGTTCTATATCATCACAGCAAAGTGAAGTTTCCATTTCTGAGTAGTTAAAGATTTATGTGATAATGGGAAGTCTGTAAAATTAGGTGGAACTGCAGTTTGCATTTCAGCCTGAGGTGCAGAGAGGCTGCAGCCTCTTCATCACTTCTGCCCACTGTGAAAGAACATATGCTACAGACACAGCTTGTGAAAGGGCTTGGGAGGCAGGTCATTTGTGACACACTGCAGCCTGAGATGCCAGAATTTAAGCAGAGATTTTGAATGGTGTAGCTTTGCTGGGACATTGTGAAGAATGAAGCTTGTGTGAAGTTTGTGAAGGATGAATGCTGGGTTTGTAGCTGATGGGAGCTAAATTGAAGCTAAACTGGGTTTGAGTACAGAATCCAAAGTCTGTAAAAGCCAATGAAAAGGCACCCACGATCTTCAGAGGATGCTTTTGCAGGCACTACTAGAACTACAGCTCCTTCACCCATCTCCTAACTCGTGTTTTTTCTGGGGAGAGGTCCATGACAGTGGAAACTTCAGGGCAATGTGCAGCTTCCTCTGAGGGGCAGCTCCCATCTCTGCTCTGGGCCAGGGACAGCAGCCAGGGCACGGCTGGGGCTGGGCCAGGGCAGCTCAGGCTGGAGCTCAGGGCAAGGCTCTGCCCCCAGAGGGTGCTGGCACTGCCCAGGCTGCCCAGGGAATGGGCACGGCCCCGAGGCTGCCAGAGCTCCAGGAGCCTTTGGGCAGCGCTGCCAGGGGTGCCCAGGCTGGGGCTGCTGGGGGGGCTGGGCAGGGACAGGGGCTGGACTGGGGGATCCTGGTGGGCCCCTCCAGCTCAGGGGATTCTGTGCTATCTTTTTTAGCTGTGTATGCCTGTATGTTCTGTGACACCAAGGCAATAAAAGGAAGCTTGTAAAAATGTGAAATAGGCTTCAAAATCCCCATATGAAGACACCTACAAATAAGTACTGCTTTGCAGTGTTTGTTTTCTTGTTTCTAACGATTAAAGTGACTCTCACTTCACATTTTCAAATATTTCCCATACCCAGGCAGAATAGAAACCTTTTTTTGTGGGGACATTTTCTGAGAAGAGATAAGATTTTTTATATAGTCACTTCACCACATTTTTGAGCATTAAGGGAAGCACCAGCTCAAGCAGAGCTTGAGATACCAACCCAGTGCTGATCCTATGGAAGTTAACAGACTATCAGGAAAGAGACCTCCTGCTTTTCCCAGCATGGTCAGGAGCACCTTGTTCACTCCAGCCCAGCAATGGCCCTGCTTGAACTGAAATCACTCAGAAAGAAACCAGTGGCCCCCCAGTTCCCTGTCTGGCAGTGGCTGTGGCTTCAGCTGTTACTGAGAAAGCAGAATGGGAGCTCTGTTCACACTGTCTCCATCCACCTGCAGGTTGCTTTGCCCCTGCGGCAGTTGCAAGCAGGGCAGGTGTCAAACACTGTCCATCCATCCACCCATCCATCCATCCATCCATCCATCCATCCATCCATCCATCCACCCACCCATCCATCCATCCATCCATCCATCCATCCACCCATCCATCCATCCATCCATCCATCCATCCATCCATCCATCATTCATCCATCCATCCATCCACCCATCCATCCATCCATCCATCCATCCATCCATCATCCATCCATCCATCCATCCATCCATCATCCATCCATCCATCATCCATCCTCCATCCATCCATCCATCCATCCATCCATCCATCCATCCATCCATCCATCATCCATCCATCCATCATCCATCCATCCATCCACCCATCCATCATCCATCCATCATCCATCCATCCATCCACCCATCCATCCATCCATCCATCCATCCATCCATCCATCATCTATCCATCCACCATCCATCCATCCATCCATCCATCCATCCATCCACCCATCCATCCATCCATCCATCATCCATCCATCCATCCATCCATCCATCCATCCATCCATCATCCTTCCATCCTTGGTGTTACCAGACTGACTGTGTGCACCCTTATCTCTCCTGGCTGCAATACAAACCAAGTATTGCATGGCACCAGCCATGAGCTCGACATCACAATCAAGAGCTCAGCAGTGACCACACCTGCTCTGGAGAAAAGGCAGCAGTCCTTGGAGAAGCAGCTTGGCAGCTCTTTGCCTTTTCCTTTGGCCTTTTCCTTTGGCTGCTCCATGCTGGGTTTCCACACAGGGAATTGTTTGAACCAAGCAGGAGACACTCATGGCAGCAATTGCCTTCTTGTGGGCCATCACCCACCCCTGCACACTGATCACTGCCCCATCCTGCAGGACTGAGCATGTGCAGTTATCTTCTCCCTCTGGACACACTTGATTTAGACCTAATGGAAAAAGCTACAGACTGGATCCTGACCCCAGAAATAGCAGGCAAGGAATGAGAGATTAGCCATTCGAATGGAGAACAATGGAATTACATTTCATGTTAATTCCTGAATTACTCTCATATGATGTCAAAGAGCGAGGCTTGAGGGATTTCAGATCATGTCAAGGTCAAAAGAAGCCCTGAGGAGAAATTGTGACTTTTTTTACTGTTCAAAGGAATTGAAGTCCTCGAAGTGTCTTCTGGTGAGAAACTTCTGCTGTAGTAGAAGCCCCATCTTGGGGCTTGTTAGAGCTGCTCTAGATCTGGGTGTGATCCCAGGATGCTGCTGGAAGGGAAGCTTTGGTTCCCTGTCCCCCAGGAGTGCTCAGGTCCTGCTGGGATTCCCAGGCAGTGATATTTGAAAGGGGTGTCCTGGAGATTCAGTCCCAGCTCTGCCGTCTGCCCAAGCCTGTGTTTGTTGGTTACTGTGGTGGGGTCCTGTGGGACACAACCTGAAAGCCAATGCTTGTGAATGGGGAAATTCTTCCCCTTTGCCCAACTGCTGAGCAGAGCCAAATTCTTCAGAGTCCTGGACCATGAATCTGCCATTTCAGTGGGTTTGTGTTTTTTGACAGATCATGGATGAATTACAGCCCTTTTTGTTTTCTAGGAGACCAATGGGGCAAAGTGTGTTTAGGCTAAAACATATTTGTTCCATTTTTGGTATCTTCCCCTCATACACACGTTGTGGTTTTTTGGTTTGATTTTTTTTTTTTTTGGAGCTAAAGACCTTAAAGAAAGTGAGGGCCCTTTGCTTGCACAACATGTTGAGGTTAATTCAGACCCTCTGGATCATATCCACAGCTGCTTGCACTTGGCAGATTTGCTCCCAAAGGTGACTTCCCACTGTCTGCTGAGAATCCAAACCTTTTGAATGGCCCTGAGTGACATACCCCTCGTGTTAAACGTGGGGAAGAGACTTGCAGAGTCACAGATCATCTGTGGAGAGCAGGAGGCTGTTCCTGGGAGCCACCTGGATGCACTGCTTGTTCTGTGTTGTGTCCTGCTCCCTGGGCCCTCGCTTCCACTGCTCCACAACAAACCCAAGGTGCTGCTGTGCCTCCAGCCAGCACAGGGACTTCAATCACTTGTTGTTATTGCCTCTGTGTTTGTGTTTTTCTAAGCATTTGTGTTCCACCAGCACACTCAGAGTGAGTGCTCTCGAGGGGGAATTTCCTTCCTGGTAAACAATCCTGCAGTGTGATTCAGCAGGAAGGATGTGGTGGTTCAGGCACTGGGCTGGGATTTGGGAGACAGGGGTTCTGTTCCCAACTCTACCACAGTCAAGATGTGATGATGAGTGGAAGGGCAAGCAAACAAAGAGGAGGAGCTGTGTAGCTGTGGCAAAAACACACTTCCACATGGCCTGTTAGTCCAGATTGGGGTTAGGTAGGTCTGGGGTTTGCACAGAATCATAGAATTGGCTGAGTTGGAAAGGACCTCAGGGTCATCAAGTCCAGCTCTTCACCCTGTGCAGGAGTTTTGTTTGGCTACTCAAGTAAAGAGCCAAACTCCTGTTTGTGCAGTTCAAATCTGGAACTCAGCTTATTCCAGGAACCTAGCTGTGTTTTTAACTCCATGTTGTTTTGCCTTCCATGGGCTCTCAGATGCCACTTTCCAGGGCTTCTTGGTTGACTCAATTCAGTTTCCCATTGCATTCTCTGATCTTGTAGCACATGTCCTATGGCTCCTACACCAGGTTGTACATGCATGTAGGTTCTCCACTCTCCTGCTAAATTCAAGGACAACAGACTGCACACAAGATATTATCTTTCTCACACAGGGTGAAGTTCCTACAGTTTGACAGTAACTCTACATTTTCTTTCCAGAAACAAGAGCTTGGGCTGTATCTCTGAGTTTAGACCTCCAACCTCAGCATCTTGATCTGGTGCCGCCTTTGGGAAGATGAGTCAGGACAATTACTCAAGTGATCAGCCCACGGGTGAGTTTTCATTCAGCATGATTTGCTTTCCATTTATTTTCTTACTGCTGTTGGAGAAGAATGCTGAGTCACAAATAAAGCAAAACATGTGAATCAATGCCAAATTGCATGCCATAAAGATTATTGGATCTTTGAGGTTTCCTGTCCACATCTGAATATCAGCATTCTTAGAATTCTAGTCCAGGTTGAAAATTTTTCTAGCAATTTTTTTCTGGAAGTTCTCCCCAGTTCAGAACACAGGAGTTTTATTACTGTGTTAGACAACTCTTTCTGCTATTTGACATAACTTAGTTTTCTCATTAATTGCATTGGTAATTGGTTACCCTTTGCAGTAAGGAAGATGTGCACACACCATTGTATGTCCCGTCAAGTCTGAGGGTCAGGGTCCCTGCTGGAGGGAGAGCTTGGATAGACAGGAATTTGTTACTTCTGGCTCAGACCTGCCATAAATTTGCTCTCTTCTTCCATCCCCATCTTTGGCTGTGGGAGCTCAGCCTCACGGAGTGCTGCTGGCAGTTTGTGCTGGGAGAGGCGGATGCCAGGGGCTGTGCCTGCAGCCTCCCAGGCTCTGCTCAGCCTGGGCTTTTTTGGAAGTGTCAAGGGGCATTCTTAGCTCTGACGTGAGGGCTATTTTTTGACAGTTCCCATTGTTCCCCAACCTTTGTTCATGGGTGAAGTCTTTTTGTCTGAGGCCTTTGTCAGAAATAGAGGCTGTTAGGAGAGCTGTCTGCTCACAGGTTGGGGGACTTTTCTTTTGTTGTTGAATCCTGAGAATTTGTTCCTTGCTTTTACAGACTCGCTTGGGCAAACTTGCCCAGAAAAATGAGGGGATTGCTGGGATCTCCCCTTGCTGGGCCTGCAGGGAGAGGGGTTCCTCAGAGCCACCACCCATGTGCCCTGCTCTGGCTGTCCCAGGCCATGTGGCTGGGGCAGAGCAATTTGTGGTTCTGAACATCTGCCTACACTAACACCCTTGCCATCGTCCATGGGTTTGAATCTGGGGCTCAAAAATGGAAAATTTAGGAAAATTCCTGTGGTAGCATGAAATATCTATTGTCTAATACTCAGCATGTATTTTATTACTGTGAACAGGTGATGATGGCACATCAGGATGTCATGGAGATTCATGAATCATCCACAGAAGGACCTAGAGGCTGGGTTTGGGGAAAAAGGCATTCAAGTCTCTATAACATATCCTGGGTGCTTGTGAGAAATGTCTGGTCAGAATATTCACAGATTGCTCATTGCAGCCTTCTTTTTTGTAGGCGTCATAAGCTGTGGTTTGAGTTTAGATCCACTCTCTAAAACAGGCACAGGAATGAATCTGTCCAGAGGGACTAATTTTCCATGTATCACTCATGTACATTTTACACCTCCTGTTGAAGTGCTTAATCCTGATTGCTCTTGGAGTCAAGTGCTGAGTAGGACAGGTGTGATCACTGGTGATTTACATCCTGGCTGAGGATAGGAATCTTCCAATCTGGACCTCCATTTGTTCCGCTTCCAGCACCACCTATTGAGTTTTACATTGTTGGTTCATTTCATTCTCTGAGCTACCACTGGAGCTATACTTAGAGAGGAAGGATATTATAATCTTGTGAAAGATTAAAATACTGTTACTGTAATCCAGCTGGAAGGGGAGACCTTTTCTCAGGGCAAGAGACAGCCAAGGTTTTTCCCATTCTGTCCTCCCCTTGTATGCAGGAAGGAAGTACTGGCAAAGGCCCCTGAGCTTCCGGAGGGCTGGGGAGCGTTTCCAGACCCAGCCCTCGGCACCATCCATCAGCAGCCGCCAAACAATCGCTAACGAGGGGAAAACACCGTGGGATAAACAGGGAGCAGGGCCTGGGGAGAGGGACTAGGGAGAGAGACTGGGAGAGAGAATGGGAACAGGGCCTGGGGACAAGGCCTGGGGAGAGGGCCTAGGAGAGAGACTGGGGACAGAATGGGAGCAGAGACTGGGGACAAGGCCTGAGGACAAGCCTGGGGACAGAGACTGGGGATAGAGACTGGGAGCACAGCCTGGAGAGCGAGAGTGGGGACAGGGTCTGGGACAAGGCCTGAGGACAGAGACTGGAGAGAGAGAATGGGGAGAGAGAATGGGAGCACAGCCTGGGGAGAGAGAGTGGGGACAGGGTCTGGGGACAGAGCTTGGGGACACAGCCTGGGAGCAGAGCCTGGGGACAGAGTGGGGACAGGGCCTGGGGACAGAGCCTGGGAGCAGAGCCTGGGGACAGAGTGGGGACAGAACCTGGGGACAGAGCCTGGGAGCACAGCCTGGGGACAGAGAGTGGGGACAGAGTCTGAGGACAGAGCCTGGGAGCACAGCCCTGCAGCCCAGCACCAGCCAGCTCCTCTGGGGCTGGGCCTGGCAGCAGGCACTGCACATTGGCCACCCTTCCCTTTATCATTAAGTATCTCAATAATCAAGTTCCCCTTCGAAGAAGCATCTCAACAAATGAGAAAGGGAGGAAGGGAGGCGAAGGGCTGATGTTTGCTGAGGAGCTGCTGTGCTGGCAGGTGGTGGGGCCTGGGCCTGGGCCAAGGAGGTGCTGGGGATGCTGTGGGTGCAGAGCAGCCCAGGTGATGTGTGGGTCACTGTGGGTGCTGGGATGAGGCAGAGCTTTCTGTCAGCTCTTCGGGGCAGTGCTGAGGCAAAGCCATCTGTGATGCCTTAAGGAAGGAGGAACCAAGTCAGGTGGGGGCCTCACCTTTGACTGGATCACCTTTGAGTAGGGCTCTCTCCAAGAAGAGGCTCAGAACTGAATTGGGATCTTTTCCCTGTATCACTGCTTTTGTTTAAATGCTGCATTACAATATTTGGGTCATATTTTCAGATCTATCTGCTCTGTAACCTGTTTTTAACCATTCCTTAAATCAACTCTTTGGGTTTATATTTTTCAGTATGGCTTTAGTATCCTCACAAACTTTGAGCTAGGAATTTCTCGCTACAAGTACCAGAAGGGAGTTTGTAGTGAGATGGTGGTTTGGTCTCTTTTGCCCTGTGCCAAGGGACAGGCTGAAAGGAAACAACCTTAATTGCAACAGGGGAGGTTGAGATTAGATATTAGAAACATTTTTTTCCCTGAAGGAGTGGTCAGGCTCTGTGCTGACTACCTGCACCTTTTCTTCCCAGCCAAATGTGCCTTTCTGGGGTTCTTTCATTCCTTCTCCTCTGTTTCACATTTTTATTGTCCTTTGTCTGGGATTGCAGCAGGCATGGGGTGGGCAGTAATCTCCTTAAATGCCTCTACAACACTCTGCAGGACAGAAATAATTTTTTATTTATGGTGTATAAAGAATGCAGGATTATGGAACTCCTTTTTTAAAGCTGAAGGTATTTCTGCAGTGCTAACAGTTATTTTTAAATCTATCAGAAATGCACATAAGTAACAGCAAGTGAAAAAGAAAAGAAGAAGAAGTTCCTGGGGATGGGATGGATAATAAACAGTAGCCCTGGCTGTGTGGTTATGAAAACATTAACCCAAAAAATTTACCCATCTGGCCTAGAGCTGGAGAACATCAGGCTTCCCCATGCTCAGTGCTGGGTGTAGATGCTGGAAGTTGAAGCTGTCAACTTTAAAATAAAAAAGCCAGACTCAGCAACCTGGTCTCAGGTCCTGCTGCAGCCCCCCAGTCCCCAGCTGGAGGCATTGGGTGCTCTCATTTCCGTGTTTGGGAGAGCATTTGTGCAGCTGTGTGACTGTACACAGCAAAGTGCTCACGTTAACTGCATGCAGCATTTTGAAATTCCTTCTAGAAAATAACTGATTTTGTGTTTGCTTGTCCTGGGCATCCTGTTGGGAAGGAGGCACCACTGGAGTGGTCCTGGGTGCGATTCTGCTCAGGTCCTTCATGCATTGATCTCGTTGTTATTTCATTAACCTAATGATGCCCTGTGACAGCAAGGGGTTAAAGAGACAGGACTGGTTTGTTGGCAGTGTCCCGTGAAGCCCAAGGATGCCAGCTGGAGATGAACCCACGAGCAGTGAGGGGAACGTGGCACCCTGGAACAGGCACTGAGGGGTTGTGTCAGGACACTGGGCTGGAAGGACTGGGAATTCTCAGAGAAGGGAGAGCAGGCAGGGACTGCCAGCCTGGCCTGACATGTGGCTCTTGTGGTTCATGGCTCAAGGGAAGTCTTGGGACTGCCAGAGTCTTGGAAAAGACAAAGAAATAGGCTTGTGATAGTAAGTGTTCTTTGCCCAGGGATACAAAGGCACCGTGTGCCTGGGAAGAATGATGTTTAGATTGGATATGTGGTCACACAACAGAAACTGGTGGATAATGAAGGAGTTTTCCAGGAATTGCCTGCTGGTCTCTCCATTCCTCTTTGCAAACAGGCATGGAGTATAACAGCTGCTTCCACCCACTCTGGTTCTTTCACATAAATCTAGTGAAGAAAAGGGTCAAGTTAAATCCAACTGTCCCAAATACCTTCCCAAACCCTAGCAAGGTTCAGGTAACAAGGCTTGGTGGAAGAACATCCTGTGAAATCCAACAAGCACTATTTATGGGAGAAACAGGAGGTGACCATGCAGTGCCCTGGGAGGCTGCAGGGCTGCCCTGGCTCCTGGGCAGAGTGCAGTGTGCCCTGGGGGAGCAGGGCTGCCTGCAGCACACAAGCACAGCTGTAACACAGCTCTGAGCCCCGGGGCTGGAGCACAGCCCTGCCCAGGCAGGGAGGGACTCGTTTGTGCTGCAGTGGGAACCGGGAGCAGTGGACACGTCCTGCTCAGAGCCCGCACCAGGGCTTGCTGTGTGTGATTGTGCCTTCTTTTAAATTAAACTATTTTGCAAGCACTTCCTTCCTGCATTTCTCAGAAGGAGGGAGGGGGGTGTGCAAAGAATGTTGAACTGCCTTTGACAGAGGAGGAAAACTGAAGAAAACAAGAGATGCAATCCTAACTACTGACCTTTTACTTGAGCTTGGTGATGTTTTTCAGCAGCAGAGCCTCTGGGGAGTAACAGCATCCTCCTTGCTATTGTGCTGCCTGCCCAAAAAGGGGGCTAAAGTTCAGCTTTTATGATGTTCTTACTCTGGGCTTGTGGGAAAAAGGCCACATTCCCTTTCTTAGGTCATACGAGTGCAAGAGATGACAGAGTCCTACAGTCTAACCCCAGGGCAGGAGGCCAGTGCAGAATGGGACTGGGATAGACAGCTTGGTAAATACACTGCCAGCTTTTTCTCCTTATGGAGAGTCACAGCAGGTGGGAGGGTAATTTACATTGTTAAATTAAAAGGCACTGATTTATTTTATGTTGGTGTGTTATTGTTTCATAAGAGCATATGGGTTGCCATAACTTGTGATGGACTCTTGCACTTTATTGTTAAATCCTCCTTTTCCACTTTGGTCAACAGTTACTGGAAATGAACATTATCTACCAGGACAGAAACAAGAGGCAAATAAGCATAAAACAAAATTCCAACCTCCTCCCCAGCAAACTGGAGGTTTTCAGGGAACCCTTCACAGTTTTGAGGACTGGGATTATTGCAGTGGGTGTTCTCAGATGGTGTTCTTTAGCCCTAAACTGTTCCTGTACCTGGGGCCTAGAGAGACACGGGTCCCTTTGCTCACAGGCCCTGATCAGACTGTGTCTTTGAGCTGCCACGTGGTCTGACTGTCTTCCTTCCGTCAGCCACATCTGGTGTTTCTCTCCATTGAGGCTTCCTTCAGCCTTGTTGAGGTGCTGTTCAACCAACACTGAGCTGGTCTTTCCACATGGCATGATCCTGGCTGTGCTGTGCTTTCTGAAAGGCAGGGTCTGGGAGCAGAGGAGGTGGTCCTGCCTGGAAAGGCTGCCTATCATAAGGATAAATTCTGTTCTAAAATTAGAAATACAGTTTTAAAGTTTCTATCAGGCATACTGTTTAAAAAACAAATCTGGCTGATGCTGACATGAACCTGTGCACTGCCATCCTTTGGCAGTGCTGGTGACTCTGCTCTAGGGGCTCAGGGTGCTGATCAGCTCACAGTCCCCTCATAAGCAGCAAGCTGAGAAATCCTGTCCTGGGGCTGCTGTGTGAGTTTGCCTTCAGCTGCAGTCTTGTCTTCTTCATGGCAGAGCACATAAAACCTTCATGCCACTGAAGGATAGGTGTGACTACCTGATGTGCAGTCAGTACTGTGAGCTCTGGGTGATAAGGAAAGGTGTGTGTTCTGGCAGAATGGAGCAAGTGGAAGTGCTGACTGATCAAACAGCTGAATCACAGCTGCAAGTGAAGGGTCTTGCACCTGCCCTTCTCTCTCGTGCCCTTGCACCCATGCCTGGCACAGGTCACCTCTTTGTTCCTGTGCTGGTACCTTGGAGTTGGGTCAATTCCCTGGCCCGGCAAGAGCAGATCTGTGTTTTGGCCAAGTTCATTTTCTGTGGAGGTGAAGCAGAGGGGCAGCTCCCATCTCTGCTCTGGGACAGGGACAGCAGCCAGGGCACGGCTGGGGCTGGGCCAGGGCAGCTCAGGCTGGAGCTCAGGGCAAGGCTCTGCCCCCAGAGGGTGCTGGCACTGCCCAGGCTGCCCAGGGAATGGGCACGGCCCCGAGGCTGCCAGAGCTCCAGGAGCCTTTGGGCAGCGCTGCCAGGGGTGCCCAGGGTGGGGCTGCTGGGGGGGCTGGGCAGGGACAGGGGCTGGGCTGGGGGGTTCCTGGTGGGTCCCTTCAGCTCAGGACATTCTGTGATTCTAACGAGTATGAGTCACTTTGCTTTTGGACAGCTCATGTCCTAAGTAGAATATCTTGGCACCACGCAGGTGGTGTGATACAGGCAGGTATTTATTCAGAGTGCTTGGGGAAACATGCAGACACTGAGCCCACCTTTGGGTGGCTGTTTTAGGGGCACAAAAAGGTGTTCCCACCTTACTGGGGTACCCCATGCTGTGGCAAGGTGAGCTGTCAGACTATGGCCAGAGGAGGCAGCTCACCCACCTTGTTCTATTTCATTTATCTTTGGCACTGAGCCTTGCCTTTGGTGTGGCTTCCAGTTACTGTCCCTCACATGTGGCAAACACAAATACCCAGTGACCTGAGCGTGCAGGCAGATGTGTGGGCTCTGAAGGAGAGAAATAAGGTGCTTGGAGCCTGTTAACTCTCTGGCATTTCTGGTTATCACAGTGAGGGGTGGAGGGAAATGAATGCTGTGAAAACAGGCCTGAAGATGAGGGAGGTTTGCCACAGACCTGTGACAAAAAGCCCAGGGCAGTGGCATTCAGGTCTGAAGTGTGTCTGGTCAAGGCAAGATCACGGCTCCTGAAGATTATTTAATATTTCTCTGTCTTTCTGGCCCACAGGTTTTGATTTTCATATCTGCCAGGACTTGCCCATGGTGCCCTGTGGTGCTGTGTGGTGCAGGTGCTGGCCATGCACTGCTGCCCCACTGCTCCCCTCATCCCTCAGCCAGCACTGAGTGGCTCTGGTGGCTGTGGAAGATCCACCATCCCTGCACCCCTGGGAGGTGCCCATTTCACACAGCTGTAGGCTTTGGCTCTACACATCGCTCATTTAACCTTGCTTAATTTTGCCTAATCTGAGAAGGGATCTCTTTTCATTTTCTGCTGGATGCACTTTGCACTGAGCTATACAGACATTGGGAGGGAGAAGAATTTGTCTAAATTGTTTGTTTTTCCTTGGGAAAAAAAGAAATGGAGATTTATGAGCAGTTTTCCCTCCCCAGGGCTCTCCCTCAGCAAAGCCCTGCTTCGGTGGCAGAGGTTTGCAGCGATTCAGCATGACAAAAGTTCACACAGTTCAGAACTCCAACAATTACAGAGGAGCTTTTCTTGGGATTTTTAAAATGTCCTAGACACAATTAAAAGAATTTCTCAGCAAGGAGAGTGCAAGCTGGGGACTCTCCAGCAGATGTAATCACTCAAGGAAAACTTTGTTTGGCTTGGCTGGGCCCTGCCTTTGTTCCACGCTCTTTCATCCCACCACCAGGCTTTGTCTCAGCCTTTGCAGTGTCTCTCTGTCTGTCTTTCCCTCTTTCCATCTGCCCCACATTCCGCTGCAGGCTGAATGGGACAGCCTTAACCTGGCTACTTCCAAGACAAACAGCAAGTCAGATGGAAAAAGGGGGGCCCTTGGCTGTCAGGAGGTTCTGTGGTCACTCACTTCCTAGAATTAAAGGCTGGGAGTTGATCTGTAAGCCAGCCAAGCCAGAGACAATGACTGGGTTCCCATTTTGTTCCTATGATACTGTCTTAAATATGTGCAATGACTGAGAAAACAAAATTTGCATAAAGCAGAAATGCACTTTCTCATGCAGATCTCTCCTACCGTGTGTCCTCCAGTATGGATGGCACAGGTGGCAAAGCTCAGCTGTTGTGTCTTACAGGGTTTTGGGAAGCGGGCCTGTTCTTAGAGAGCCAAGCTGTAACAACTCCTGGCTATGATGGGACAGTTTTGGTGGCCACATGGATGGGATGGGTACAGCTGCAATTCCGGTGTTGGACTGCCTGGTCCTGGTGAGTCACTTCCAGCTCAGGAGGTCCTGGGATTCTGTAAATCAGCAGGAGAGATGCATTAAAGCCACTGTGACCCCAGGTCAGTCCCAGTGTGTCCAGCCAGGCCCTGGTTTTGTGCCTTGGCTTTGCCCAGCCTCTGGACAGGGGTATTGCCTGTCCCACGTGTGACAGGGGTGTGAAGGTGCCTTCCCCTGCACCAGAACCACCCCTGGACAATGCTGCTGTGCTTTTTGGACGTGAGATTTTCAGCTTTAAACCGCAGAGTGCCGCTGGGCTGTAACCAGCTCGTGGTGATTAGAGAGCAGGTAATTATTGACTGTGTGGTTTGCAGGTTCTGTCACTGATGAAGCTGGGGTTAGAAGGGGGCAGATTCCCTCTCAGGCACTGAGGGACATTTCAAATGCTGCAAAGTGCCTCAGGTCGGGTGGGAGCCTGAGAAGTGCCTGTGAGCTGGTGCTCCTGGGCACAGAGCCCTTGAGAGCAGCCTGAGCTCTCTCTGTGCAGCCCCAGGCTGTGGCAGCCCCCACCCCCTGTGCCCACCCCCCCAGAGGGGCCCAGGCAGGGCTTGGGGTGGCAGATATCACACACTGGGCTGGCTCTCTGCTTTCATTCAGCGCTGGAACTCGGTACCACACACTAAAGAGCCTTTCCATTGGTATTCAGGGCTCATAGAGCAGCTCTGCACGGTTCCTGCGCCTTCCAAGGGAAAGGACTTTTCCATGCATAATTTAATCACGTTCAGCACGGCAGCAGTGGGTTGTGTTTTTTCCACAGAAAGTCTATAACATCCTATTGGTGAACTCCTATACTTGGAGAACTCGCAGTGCGCTTGCTTATCTCGCTCTCTCAGATAAACACCTCTCAGCATCCTGTTTTTCTTGTGCCATACGAACAGGAAGAGAGCGATTGTTTGAGATGTGCGTCAGTCAGAGCTGGAACCAGGCAGCCCCTTACCCTCCCCATCACCATGGAAACCACCAAATCCCTTCAAACACATTGGTGCTGAGCTGACAGGTATCCTGGCTTTTCCACTTAGGCCTCCCCAGAGCCATGATTTTAACATGCAGGACCTCTCAAAAATAAGGGTTTTTAATTTTATCTAGGAGGTGCAGCTATAAATTTCGGAAGGGAACAGCCATCACAATTTTTGTTTTAAGTAGCCGTGAGATCTTTAATTTGGCCATGGATTTGGTGCTAGGAGCAGTGGAAGGCAGCTCTGCAGTGGCAGTGGGGGGTGAGGGACTGGGCAGGTCCTGCCTGAGCCTTGCGCAGCATCTGCAGCGTGTCCTGGACAAGTGGCTTCAGCAGCCTTGGGAAAAGCTGTTCTGCAATCACTGCAGGGTCACCTGGAGAGCTCTGGGTGTGGAGAGAGCAGATCTGGGATTTGGGAGTGATTGGAACTGTTCCTGGAACCTCAGGATGGGATTTTCAAAAGCTGCAGCAGAAATATGGATGAAGAATGCATTGTTTGAAGGTTGTGAAAATGTGTCAGTGTCAGTGCTGGTCTAGTGGCAGGTGTCCCCTTCCCATGGCAGGGGAGTTGGAATGAGATGATCTTTAGGGCCCTTCAACAAACTAGTCTGGGATTCTACCAGAGATGGAGTTTTAATCTACCACTCTGAGATGTAGTCAGAGGAAGAAGGAGAAATTCTTTTAGCTTAGAGGTTTAACCATTGTTTTATTCAAGCAAAGCAGCAATTTCCCTCTGCCTCTGGAGGGCTTGGTTCGGCCGGGACAGATGGGTCTCCTCCACTTGGTTTACCCAAGTAAACATGTCACCTGTCCCCAGGTGCCACATCTCCACCTTCTGTGAGCACTTGCAAGGCTGGTGACTCCTGCCCTGCCCAGGGCCTGGCTCCTGTCCCCAGTGACCTGGGAGAGGCCCTGCCCCATTCAGCAATGTGCTGCTGCTGAAATGTGCTCAGGGGAGGAACTGGCAGAAGAAAAGCTGGGAATGTCTTTTATACAAGAATCAAACTATTGTTACTGTTCTCAAAAGAAAGTTGGATGGCTTCAAAATATGTACTACAGCTTTTTAGAATTACCAGGTGGGTTTTTTCAAATAAAACTACTTAGGACACACAGTTAAAGGTTGTTAGGTTTAGAACTTGGGGATTTCCAGAGATGTCTGGAGGCAAAAAATTAGATATAATTTTAGCTCTATGATAGTGCTCTGGATCTGATGATTCTTTCCCATCCTGTGCTTGAGTCCTCTGGGGCTGCTGCTGTTCCTGGCAGTCTCAGTCTCTTACATAATTAAGAAGTTTCCCCTTTTATTCTGGACAATATCAATTTTCTTCCCCTTTGCAGGGTTGATAAATTTGAAAGAAGAAATTGTTAGTTTTCTGGAGTGCTGTTTTAGGTGTTTTTAAAGTGAATTTCCATTTCTATGGAAGTGCCATTAACCCAGTGCAAGGGCATTCACTGGCTGTGACAGATCCCCCTGCTCCTGGCCTGAGGAGGTTGGCAGGACAGTGGGATGTGAGGAAGGGCTCATTCCAGGGCACTGATTGTTGTGCTCCTTCTGGGAACGTGGTGACTCGCTCCTCACCCTTCCCTCAACACCGAGCTGGTTTATGGGAACAAAACCCAATTCTCTTCATCACTGGAAAAATGCATGGATCTGGTGCCCAAAGGAAGTAAGGGTAGCCTGGCTGAATTTCTGAAGGAAAAGAAAAACTGTAAGATGAAACTGTGAGTTTTGTTTAAACAGCTTTGAACACAGGAGTACAAAGCCTGGTTTGGTCAGGATGGGGATCCAACCAGCTCAGGCCTTGAGCCACCCTCTGGCTGTGCCTGGCATGAGGGTGGAGGGAGAGGTGTAAAATGGGAAGGGAATGAGGGACTGCAGTGCTGTGCTCCCCTCCCACGTGTGTCCCCACTGTCCTGTGCCAGAGATTGTCATCCTGGTGCTGCAGAGCCCTTGACACTGGGGTTAGAGCCCCTGACAGAGGAGGAAGCCATGTGAGGGTATTGACCTGCACAAGGGTTACGATTGTTTCATTTTTGGGCTTTTTTGAAGTTGGATTTCATTACCTGCCTAGAAAGGAACCTCTTGGTGTTATTTTTAGAATTGCTATTTCTGTACAGATTGCTGCATTTCTTGTCCAGCCATGCACTGAAAGCATCCCCAGATGGCCTCTGTCTGTCTGGGGTGATGTCACACCTCGTTCGGGGTGACAGTGGGGGACAGCTCCTTCCCTCCTGGGCAAGGGAACTTTCTGCTGCCCAGGCTGGGTCATCTCGGGCACTGCAAGGATGTCCCAGAGCTGGGTGACTCCTTGGTGAGGTTTCATTTTCATTTGTTGAGTTGGCACTATCTCTGAAAGGCACCCTCTGCTCCCGTGCTGGGTGTGGTGCCCAGGTGTTGGAAGGGAGGGGATTCTGCCCCTCTGCCCTGCTCAGGTGGGACCCCACCTGCAGAGCTGCAAAGCCCTGGGCCCTGTGGAGCTCCTGGAGAGATCCAGAGGAGGCCATGGAGCTGCTCCAGGGCTGGAGCCAGGCTGGGAGAGCTGGGGGTGCTCACCTGGAGAGGAGAAGCTCCAGGGAGAGCTCAGAGCCCCTGCCAGGGCCTGAAGGGGCTCCAGGAGAGCTGGAGAGGGACTGGGGACAAGGGATGGAGGGACAGGACCCAGGGAATGGCTCCCACTGCCAGAGGGCAGGGCTGGATGGGATATTGGGAATTGGGAATTGTTCCCTGTGAGGGTGGGCAGGCCCTGGCACAGGGTGCCCAGAGCAGCTGTGGCTGCCCCTGGATCCCTGGCAGTGCCCAAGGCCAGGCTGGGCAGGGCTGGGAGCACCTGGGACAGTGGGAGGTGTCCCTGCCATGGCAGGGCTGGCACTGGGTGGGCTTTAAGGTCCCTTCCAGCCCAAACCAGGCTGGGTTTCCGTGCTGTTGCTGTTGCTGTTGTTGCTCACGTGTCTGTACACTCTGGGAGGGAGAGGAATGTGGATGCTCTGGGGGCTGATGTGGGGAGAGGGGGAGGAAAGCCCCTGTTTGCAGCACAGGGCTGGGGCTGTGCTGAGCCTGCCCTGCCCCACAGAGCATGGGGAGCAGCTCTCCAGGCTCTCCATTGACAAAAAGCACTAAGAAAATAAGAGGGCAATGTCACTGCCTGTTGTGCTCAGCCAAGCGAGCCTTCTCTTTTAATGAGAGTGCATTTTGTTTGATCTGAGCTTTTTGGGGGGAAATGATGAATTTTAGCCATTAGGAAAACAAAAGGCATGGTTATTTGTAAGGATTGTTTTATAAGAAGCATATGTGTGCTTTATTATTCTTGTGCTTGAAGTGTGGGGATTGTTTTCAGTTGGGAGGCTGCAGTAGAAGAATGTGAACTTCTGACTCACTTAGAAATCGAGCATGTATCAGCCAAATGCTGAGGTTCCTATTATGTTTTCATAACTCAAATTTCTCAGAATGGAAAGGATCTCACTTGCCCTTACTTAGAGAATGATTTTTGTTGCCATTGAGAAAGGCTGGCTTCTTTTCTAGACAAACTTCTCTTGCTTTCAATACACTATTCATTTCCCTTTTCCCTCTCCAGCAGGGCAGTTTCCCCATGTTCTGCCTGTGCACCTCATTCTCCCCCATATTTCTGTTTGAGCTCCTAATTCTGCCTTTTCAATAATGATGTAGTCAGCAGCACAGACAAGGTATGGCTTCACAGAGTGATCCCAGGAAAGTGTGGGCTCAGCTGATGGCACCTGAGGAGTTCTGGCTTTTGTCTAGAAGAACCAAGTGAGGAACATGAGGTGAGCATTGCCTGCAGAGCCAGATGCAGCCCCAGCCCTTTTGTGGTTGTGTGCTTCATGTAAGCTTATGCAAGGGTATTAGAGAACACACATTCAATAGGATTAATTCTGTGACACATGACTGCATGTTGGCACATTAACAGAGTAGTTCCAAACCAGAGTCTGATGGAGGAATTGCTGGCCTGTACCTTGCAAGGTGCATCACCGAGTTCAAAGTTTCTGTTAAACCAAGTCTGTCTGGAAGATGATAAAGAGCCACAAGAAGGCAAGCCTCTAGATACTGACCTCCTCCCTAAAGTGAAGCAAAATATTTCCTGCTGAGTGAAACAGCCACCTCAGTTGGACTGGAATAAAGCTTTGCCCCTGCTCTCAGTACAGGCAGAGAACTGAGCCGACTTTTCCATCTGAACAAAACATAAACTGTTCTGCAGTTCCCAGGGATGCCTGGGCCAGCTTGTGGCAGTGTGTTAGGTGATGTGACCTCTTTATTTCAGAGTCAGTCCCAGCTGTGGGAATCTTCATGTGCTGTGGAGAGGCCTCAGGGGCAGGCGAGCAGGAGGTGGCTGTCGTCACAGGGCTGGAGAAACAGAGCAGTCACAGCTGCCTGATGAATGAAGAAATGTGCAACCATTCATCTTGTACAAGGTTTCTGGTGACTGAGATTGAGCTGATGTTCAAAGTCAGGTGATTGCAAGTGAGCAACTCAGAGCATTTTGGGATATTTTCCCCTCCTGTTTGATGTAGATCCTCCCACTGATTGCATTAGTGTAGAAGGGGAATCCAAATGTGTGGATGAAGAGCTGAAGAAACAAGTAAGGAAAGCCCTTCTTTCCCTTGGTGAACCTGGACTCCCAGACCTCCCCAAAGGCTCTGTCTTTAATGTTAAATGGCAGGGGAGGTGTGTGGTGTGAGGAGCTCAGGGCTGTGGTGGCTGGTGTGCTTCCTTCCCTCCCGAGATGGGAAGGGCTTGGTGCAGCTGAGTTCAAAGCTCTGTGGATGAGGACACAGCAGCTCAAATGGACACTGAGCCAAGGCTGCAGTGAGCCAGACAGGCCAAATAATGAAGGACTCTCTGCATCTCCTTGCTTCATTTCCTTGCTGCAGGAGTTCAGTAAATGCACAGTTAGCCATTCTCATCATATCTGCCTTTTGTGGGAGGCACAGTGAAGGAATGGGCTGCTGGCATGGGGAGAGAGCCTTTGGAGCTCTGGAAATGGTGCTAAAGCAGAGCAATGTGTTGTTTCTGAAATTGTTTTGTGACATCTGATCCTCTTGTAAATTTGGCTCTGTTGGATTCAGTGGTGGAAATGGAGCAGGCAGTGCTGGCAGCATTCCCTGTCCCTGCTGCCTGAGCCCTGCAGGGAGCACCTCTGGCTGCCTGCAGTCCTTGGTGGGGACTCATCAGTGCAGCCCGTGGGGACTGGGATCCATCACCAAGTGCTGACTCACACTAACAAACTGAAAGGTTTATTTATGTTACATGTGCTCATTAAAGGGGGCACAGAATGAACACCTGGAAGGTGTCACAATCTGTGGGTTTTTACTGAGGAATTTTGTACCTTTTTAATTTGATCAGTTTATCCTCAGCGGTTCAAATGTAGGCACTAGAAAATGTATCCATTCATTTTTGCTCCATGTAAGTGATATTATTTCTCTGCCTGTTCTTCTGCAAAAGCAGCATACACTTTCTGTGAGCTGTAGCCACTTCTGAACAAAACTGAGACAAACTAGGTTTGGATAAGAGACTTTGATTAATTCACACATAACACACAATTTGTTTGTCCTCAGCTGCGATTTAAATGACCCAGAGTGGGTGTGCCCCTCATGCTGCTGGGACAGGAGAGGGTGAATGGCTCTGTTCACCCAAACACCCAGCTTGTGCATTGTCTTCATTGAGGTATTGGGGTTTTAAAGTCCAAACGAGACACCTGCTCTAAGGTGGTCATGGAAATACCTTGAATTTAGTTTTCCTTTCAGAACTACATCTCAAAGACATGTTGAGATAAGCAGGAGTTTTAGGAGTTTTCACTGATAACAGATTCCAGGGATTTATTGGGGCAGAAGGCACACAAAACAATAACTAATATTAAACATTCACTGATTGTCTACTGGGTGGGCTGGATATTCCATTAAACATCTATTAAAATTCAGTAAACTTGCAGTACAGGGGACAAGCTGGCTGCCTAAAGAAAATATAACCATTGTAGGGCAGCAGAGGGACAGCTCCCATCTCTGCTCTGGGACAGGGACAGCAGCCAGGGCACGGCTGGGGCTGGGCCAGGGCAGCTCAGGCTGGAGCTCAGGGCAAGGCTCTGCCCCCAGAGGGTGCTGGCACTGCCCAGGCTGCCCAGGGAATGGGCACGGCCCCGAGGCTGCCAGAGCTCCAGGAGCCTTTGGGCAGCGCTGCCAGGGGTGCCCAGGCTGGGGCTGCTGGGGGGGCTGGGCAGGGACAGGGGCTGGGCTGGGGGGTCCTGGTGGGTCCCTCCAGCTCAGGGGATTCTCTGATTCCATAAATTTGTAATTCATAATTAACATTTTGTTCTTGACTTTTCCTGTCTGTGGCTTTCAGCTGTGACAGTTTGGGGGCTGTGACCTTGCATTTCACTCAATTTTTCCACCTTCTTTGGGGTTGCTTTTTTTCATTCAGTATCTTTTCTTCTGCCAACTGTAATTCTTCCAGGTCTTGGGCCACAAGGCATTTAATGGCTTTGGGCACAAAGAGAAAGTGTCAGGAGGTTTTTTCCTTGGGAAATTTCCTCCTCTGGGGTTGGATGTCATCCTTTCCTCAGTTTCAGCTGCACTGGTGAATAATGCAGCAGAATTTTGCAAGGACACCACTGCAAACCTCACCACAAATCCAGTGCTTACCTCAGCAGCCCCCAGGCACTGCTTTTGTTGTGATCACAGCAGGGTTTGAGTGATGGATGCACAAAGGAAATGGAGAGAATGAACAGAAAGTAGTTTATGGTTTTCCTCAAAGGCACTTTTCTAGCTCAAAAATATAAGCCTTGTGGTTTATATGGTTTTGAAATGTAACCACAAATCTTGAGAACTGGAAGGCATTTGATTTACCATCTCCTGCAATTTTGGTACCAGGTTCAGGGCAGAACTCATTCATTTTCATAATGAAAAACAGTCAAAGGAAATATATTAATGCAAAATGTTTAAAACAGGAACATGCTACTGGGAGAAACTGTCAGTGCCAAAACTTGGGGTCTTTTGTGTCTTGTTGGAATTGGTGCAGATGTGTCTTTTTGAGATCTCCACCAAAGTGCTCTAACCTTGATTTGGTGAGGTTTTCCAGCTGTTTTAAGGTCTTCAACCCCCTTTTTTGGGAGCTGTGAAGGGT
Organism: Zonotrichia albicollis; assembly: GCF_047830755.1. Classification (NCBI taxonomy): domain Eukaryota; kingdom Metazoa; phylum Chordata; class Aves; order Passeriformes; family Passerellidae; genus Zonotrichia; species Zonotrichia albicollis. The sequence goes on along the minus strand of NC_133839.1, from coordinate 1,635,154 downwards.
CAGTGCTAGAGTGAGCACTTTCTCTTGAGCTCAGTCTGGGAACTGGGAGGGCTCAGCCGCCTGGGACACATCTGACCCTCCTCAGCTGCTCACTGCTGGAGCAGGGAGACCTGCTTTCTCTGTCTTTCCACACTGGGTTTGGTGGGGTTTTTGTTTGTTTGTTTGTTTGTTTGGTGGGTTTTTTTTTGCTGTTTCTGCTGATTTTTCTTGTTTTTATTTTGCTCACAGAATGCCCCTTGCTAATAGCTGGATATCTCTTCAGGATGTAGGAGTCTCTGCAGGACCGAGGTTCTCTTTAGTGGAGCTTTTGGGTGTCCTTGGTGGCAATGATGGGGTTTTTCTGGCCACCATGCCCCATACTTGCCTTGTTCTTGTCCAGAGCTGAGCCCAGATGCCCTCATGGGTCAGTTCTGACCATCTGCTTCTCAGTCCCTTTGCTTTATCCCTCCTTCCCTTGTACTTCTCTCTTGCTCCCTGCTGTGTGGAGCAGCCACAAGATCTCCAGGTTTTTCTGGAAGGTTTGTGAAACTCCCTGGGTGCTCCTGTTGTTTTTCCTTGGATGTCCTGGTATTAGTTTATTGCTAATTCTCTTCTTCCTTCACGGATGAGGATGGACAGGTACCTGTCTGGTATCCCACCAGAGTATAGCAGTAGTTATTGATTAATTATCATTTTTCACACTCTAGGGGTGCCAGGAGAACCGTGAGGAGGACAGTCCTCCAAAGAGGTCCTGCAGGAGACAGAGCAGATGAGTTGTTCATTTCTTTCAGGAGACCTTCACATTTCCATCTTCTGTCTCATCTGGAGGGTGACTGGTGCAGCAGCTCCAGGTGCAGCAGGAGCTGCAGTGTCCTCCCTCTGCTGGAGGAGACAAGGACACAGGGTGGCTTTGCTCTCCTGCTTGTGTCTGGCTCTGGGAGCAGCTGCTCCTGGGTTGTTTTGTTATGTTCAGCCCCTGACTGTGCCTCATCCTGAGATTCCCAGAAGCCTCACCAGGTGAGGAACAGCTCTGTGCAGACACCAGCAGATTTCTCGGTTTCTCTCCTTGTTCAATCCCTGCCCTCTGTCATTGTGAAGCTATTCCCCCTTGTCCTATCCCTCCAGGCCCTTGTCCCATGTCCCTGTCCCGCTCTCCTGGAGTCCCTTTGGACACTGGAAGGGGCTCTGAGATCTCCCTGGAGCTTCTCCTCTGGAGTCTGTCCCCCAGGTGCGTGTCCCTCCTGTGCTGAGGAGTGGATGCCATGTTCCAGGGGCGCTCTGTGGAGATCACCCAGCCTGGCTCTGGGGCAGGGAAGGTGTCCCGGTGTCCCTGTGTCCCCTCAGTGTCACTCTGGGGAGGGAAGGTGTCCCTGTGTCCCCTTAGTGTCACTCTGGGACAGGGAAGGTGTCCCTGTGTCCCTGTGTCCCCTCAGTGTCACTCTGGGGCAGGGAAGGTGTCCCTGTGTCCCTGTGTCCCCGTGGCCGCTCAGTGTCACGCTGGCACCCCTGGCCTGGCTGGGACTGACTGCAGAGATGTTTTCCTCCTGCTGTGTCTGCTCGGGTTTCAGTGGCAGGGAGGTAAGGTAGGAAACAGTCAGTAAGAAAAGGGCTGGGTTTGTTGACTGAGGTTTAGAAAGCTTTTAACAAGTTGAATTATTGGTTGTATGTGAAGTCAAACACTGCTCTCCTAACTGCTCTCATTTCCTGTATCATTCCGGCCTGTTCCCTGCATTAATTACAGCTCAGATTTACAGTGTATTTGGTTACACACTGCGTTGCAGTCTCTTTTTTTTTTCCTCTGTGTGTATAAATTTCTTTGGGAGTCAGGCCAAGAGGAGAGTGTGCAGATATGCACACACACATGGACTGAATTTGACTGTAATTTGCTAATTTACTGGGGAGAAGAGATCTGGCTTTTCTTCTGTTTTGGTGTAAAAAGAGCCTTTTCTTTTTCCAGAGGAGGAGCAGTAGCTGAGAACAGCCAGTGTTTGGAGAGTTCAACATTTCAGAACAACCAGAGATGAGAGAAAATATTATCTTGTGAATTGTAAATGTGGCATTTTTAATTTGGCTGGTGTTTCCCAGAGGTTAGTGGATAATGGGAATATTATCATGCTCTTGGCTCAACCAGTAATCAGCTTGCTACTTCAAGTATTTTATAAATGCAGTGCCTCAGAGTTCAGCTGGATGAGGTAGAGCCTTTCACAGCTGAAGGAGTTTTTTGTGACCTGAAATATGAAGTGTGATGAGATACTGAGCATGAAATCTAGCATTTGGAAATGAGCTCTTTAGGAATTGTAAAACACAGAAGGTGATTAAAAGGAAGTTTCCTTTTCAGTTTAACATTTTTCTTTTCGCTGTATGAAAACATAAGAGGAGGTGCTTTGGGAGGATTGGTTTGGAGAGTTCATTCAGATTTTTAAATTCATTCTTCACATTTTAACCGTTGATGCTGCAGACGATTTTCATTCAGAATATTTTGTGTCGTGGTTTCATAAGTAAATTATTGTGAATTAAGCAGAATCAGATATCAAACATGTTACTCTTTTAAAATGAAATATTCCTAAACAATTGCTTTAGAAGTACTGGTGTGATGAATATTGCTATGATGAATAATGGCATGATGACTGTATGAGGAATGATAACACACAAAAGAAATACTGAATGCAAGTGCTGCAATAACTAGGTGAAAAGTAAGAGGAAAATTCCAAATAACCATTTTTTGAAATATTTGATCCTTCTTTGTTTAGCCTTGCCACTTACCAGAGCAGCCTTTCATGGTCCCTCTTGCCTGAATCCCCCTGCAGCCCCATTGTTGTGCAGCCTGGCAGGGCACAGCCCTGGGCACACCCAGGGCCCTGTTGTGGCCCAGAGTCACCCTCCTCCATCCCAGCTGGCCAGGAGCTTCAATGCAGAGCCAGGCATTGAAATCTGTGCTGGTCATCCCTCCCCGCCTGGGCTGGCTCTCCCAGGAGCCTGGGGAGGGTGGGGTGGGCAGGGTTAGGCTGGAGCTGCCCAGCACAGCCTGGGAGTGCAGGGTGCTGAGTTAAATCCTGCCCAGCACAGCCTGGGAGTGCAGGGTGCTGGGTTAAAGCCCAGCACATCTGGGAGTGCAGGGTGCTGGGTTAAATCCTGCCCAGCACAGCCTGGGAGTGCAGGGTGCTGGGTTAAAGCCCAGCACAGCTGGGAGTGCAGGGTGCTGGGTTAAATCCTGCCCAGCACAGCTGGGAGTGCAGGGTGCTGAGTTAAATCCTGCCCAGCACAGCCTGGGAGTGCAGGGTGCTGAGTTAAAGCCCAGCACAGCTGGGAGTGCAGGAGCAGGGGTGCTGAGTTAAATCCTGCCTGGCTGCTGGCTGGGATTTTGTCAGGATTTCAGAGTGCAGGGTTTTACACACTAATCCTGACTGGCAGTTGGAGCTTGGTGCTTTCCAGCATGGAGTAGCAGATTTCTCTGGGGTGAAACAATGCCCCAGTGTGTCTGAGCTGCCTCTACAGAGCCAATAAATCTGTTTTGTTTTGTTTTTCTCCCTCCTTTTCTCTCTTCCCCCTCCTGCAGGCCAGGACCCACTCGAACTGCTGCAAACCCTTCAGCTCCTGTGGACAAAGCAGGAGCTGGGCAAGGTAAGGCTGAGCCCTGCCCACAGCAGCTCTGGATGCTGAGCATGTCCAGGCACAGGACGCCGGGTCAGACCCGCCAGCCTTCGGGGCTGCTTTCATTCCAGCACTCAGGGGAAGAGCCTCTGCATTTGCAGCTACAAGTGAAAAGAAAAGGTAGCTTTGTGTGATGGGGAGCAGCTCAGGGGCTCCTAGAAAAGAGCTGGAGTTTCCAGGGCTGAGTTACAGAAGGAAAGAAAATCAAAGTTGCTTTTGTTTTGTTTTAAACACTTTTTTTGTCCATTAAATGGAGGATCTTGGGGGAAAGGGGAAGAATATTGCTGGTAGCTGAGAAAAATGAGAGTTGAATTTGGTAAGGAATTTGGTAGGATATATCAAAGCTTTCATATTTGAAGTATTTTTCTTTTTTTTTTTCTGATTTGGTTGGGTTTTGCCTTTTAGAGTGGTGAATGCAATTTACACTGCTGTCTAAAATTAGTGCTGTTATTTTTATACAGCACAACCTATGGGCTCTACACTGAGATTTTTCATAGGCAGTAAAATATATTTAGTCTAAGTTTGGAAGCTTGAAAACTAGCAAAACCAGCAGATGCAGGGTTGAGTTTTCCATGTTTAAGTCTGTGCTGCTCAGGCAGGTTCACAAGTGAAACGGTTCCTTTTCTAGGAGGCCCAGAGCCCTGCAGCTCCCACATAACCTCGTGGAGCATCTCCTGTGTGGAGTTGTCAGGGTCAGGGTTAGGCCCCAGCGTGGCTGAGGACCTGGTGGACGTGCTCCATCCTGGGTGTCTGCAGTGCTTACTCACTGTCCTGGGCTGCTGCTCTTAGACTTTCCATTACTGTTAGTCTGTGGTGGCCAGCTGGAATAAACAACTGCAAACCCAATGTGTGGTGCCTTTCCAAATGGTCACTCACTGGCGGAGACTTGAGCTCAGCAACTGTGAAACCTTGAGCTTTCCATCAAGTTTTGTTAGTCGGAGAAAAAAAATATTGTCCTTTAGGTCTGGAGGGCAGTTAATCCCACAAAACAACAGCAGGAAAGAGGAATCATCAAAATCTCTGCACTGGGTACTCTGGGACGTGTATGTGGATTGGGAAGAAAAATACTCTGGCAAAGAAGAAGCCTCCCATGGACGTGTCCTTTGGCAGAGAGCACTGCAGTGATTCTGCTGGGGATGGGAGAGCTGGAGGATCCCCAGGACCTGTGGAATCGCAGACTGGTTTAGGTTGGGAAGGAATTTAAGGCTCATCCAGTGCCAGCCCTGCCATGGCAGGGACACCTCCCACTGTCCCAGGCTGCTCCCAGCCCTGTCCAGCCTGGCCTTGGGCACTGCCAGGGATCCAGGGGCAGCCACAGCTGCTCTGGGCACCCTGTGCCAGGGCCTGCCCATCCTGCCAGGGAACAATTCCCAATTCCCAATATCCCATCCATCCCTGCCCTCTGGCAGTGGGAGCCATTCCCTGTGTCCTGTCCCTCCATCCCTTGTCCCCAGTCCCTCTCCAGCTCTCCTGGAGCCCCTTCAGGCCCTGGCAGGGGCTCTGAGCTCTCCCTGGAGCTTCTCCTCTCCAGGTGAGCACCCTCAGCTCTCCCAGCCTGGCTCCAGAGCAGAGGCTCCAGCCCTGGAGCAGCTCCATGGCCTCTTTTAGATTCATTCCTACAGCTCCATGTCTTTCCTCTGTTGGCCACCCCAGTGTGACCTGGGCTTTGCAGGTGCCCAGTGGGGTTTGCAGGTGTGTCCCCCCTCCAGGCTGTGTGCTGAGCAGGAAGGTGTTTCTCAGCTTGGAGGGTGCCCAAGGAAAGCCTTTCTGGAGCAAAGGAGAGGGCTGTGGTGAGCCCAGCTGCTGTGGGGGCCACAGCAGGAATGTCCCAGTGGGTTCTGACTTGTGCTGGTCAAGGTCAGGTCACTGTCACCAGGACGGGCTGAGCCATGCCCAGGGCTGTGCACCCACACAAAGTGCAGGCTCTGTTTTGAGGGGCTGGGCTGCTCTGCCCTCTGTGTGCAGCTCAGGGGGGTTGTGCTGCTGCTGCCCCCCACATGTCCACCCCAATAACTGAGGTGAGGTGGCTCAGGTCCAGCTCAGCTGCCCCATGGCTGGTAAGTGGCAGCAGCTTCTCTGCCTCTTGCTGTGGGTGCCTGTAGGTCAGTCCTGTCCATAGCTGGGGAAATCAGCCCCTGGGTCTCAAATCAGTGACCATGGGCAGGAATGTGTCTGCCAGGCTGTGACCCTGGAACAAGAAGTGGTCATTTCCTACATAGGAATGGCAGTTTGGGAATAACCAGGAAGCATCAGCAGACTGCCCGGAGCTGTGGGACTAGAAAGAGGGGATCAAAGCTGAATAAAGGACTGTGTAGTTTGAGCATCAGTAACATTTTCCTATTCCCATGATCTGTCAGGCTGTAGAAATCCCCCCAAGGAGCATTCCCTGCCATGGGAATCAATTGAAATGGAAATGGCAATTAGAAAAAAAAGTTTGAGAGGAATCCCTCTCTGGCAGAGGGACAGCCAGGCAGCACAGCACCCTTTCCTCTCTGATTTAGGTGTCTTGTGCCCTTTTTGTCCTCTGCCTTTGCCCCTCAGACCATAGCTGCCCTAGCTGAAGGCTCGCTGGGGGTTTGGGATGAGGCTTTCCCCAGCCCATCACAGCCTCACTGTACAAAGGCCACACTCAGACAGGCACAGCTCGATGGTGGCAGTGCTGGGAGCTGCTCTGCCTGTGCCAGCAGGACCTGCTGTCTGCTGCAGCCCTTCCTGCCAGAGCCCAGGCCCAGATCCAGCCCAAGGACGAGCTGAGCAGGGTGGTGGAAGCTCCAAATGTGCTGAAGTGAGGCTTTTGGGGGGAAAAAGCCATTTCCAAACAGTGCAGTGGAGTTGGCGAGTCGCTTTATTTTCCTTTGGCTGTTGTATTGGATGTTTGTGGTTGGATCAGAGCTCATCTTTGCCTTCTGCTGCATCTCCCAGCAAAGTTGGAGCCCTGTGTTTAACATTGCAAACTCTCGCCACAGGGAAAATTACTTAGAGGGAGAAATCTCTTATCTAAAGTCCCATCTCCGTTAGTCATCAGCTTTTTCATACTGCCTTTATAGCCTACTGAGAAAAAAACAGTTTCTGTCATAAACCATAGGTTCTGTGGGTTTTCCAGACATGAAAGACACTCTGGAAAACAACTGTCTTCCAGTAAAAATTGTCGATAAATAAAAAAAGAAAAAATTCATTGGCAAATTTTCTGTGGATTTTATTTTGTTTTCCATGTTGCTCTTCAAACTTTATATTGTTTCCACTGGAAGCTCCGAATGGGGCCATGAATCCAGTAAATTACAAGTGCTGGCTGCAGCAGGAATGAGCATCTTTTGGATTTGGCTTTTTAGCCAGAAAAGAAAGAGAGCAGCTGCTCTCAGTGATTTCTGGTTTTGTGTCTCTCTCTTGCCCTGCTCCACGCTGGTGATGTGCCATGCAGTGAGAGGTCCTGTGTGGGTACTGAGGATGCCACCTCCTCACCCTGCCAACCCTCCCAGCTCCCTGGAAACTACTTCTAATGTAAACATTATAGAGATACTGCTCAGTACTGCTAATTTATCACTTCTACCAGATGGGGAGTAAGTAGCCTATTAACATTCACAAAGTGAGGGTGCAATTCCTTCACATTTCTAAACACATCACCCTGGGATTCCTAAGATTTATGGCATGGAGTTTTCCCATGTTCTGAGCCCCTTTGTGGGGCCTTTAGGCTCATGGAGGTGTGCAGGGGCAGGAGGTGCTCAGGGAGCTTTTGGGGGAAGGAGCACAGATCTGGAGAATGACAATCTGACAGATTGAACTCAGATATTTCATTCACTTTGATCTGAGTGTAAAATCCAAACTCATTTGAGACTCCCAAATATTCTGATTGTGGGCACTATTGTGGCTGAAGTGGGCATAAGGTCAAATGTGCAGGTTTGTGGTGCAGCCATGAGGATGGGCTCTTGTTCTACACCTTGCAGGTATTTTAGAAGGCCAGGAGGTTTTTGAGCCCACTTCTCTACCTTCAATATTGCCATTTTCCCAATAACACCCCTCTCTCCAGCTAACTTCTCCCCCTCCCCCAAATCCCAAGCCCCTTTGTCTGCCCCACAGAACAACTTCTCTGTCTTTATGGGATAATTAGTGTGGACAATTGCTGCTTTTCCCATTGGGTTTGAGGTGCAGTGAGCCATGAAGGAATCTGTAATGACATGAAAAGTCACTGGAGGCGCGGATGGTGGCTGAATAGCAACAGTTACCTCTCTGAATAGATTAAATTAAAAAAAATAAAGCTTTGTGTTCAGCTGGGGGAAGGGAGGATTCACTAATCTTTTTGTACATGACAATGTGGTTTTGTATCTCGGCAGCTCAAGGAAGAAATCAGGCGGGGCTTTGCCAGACTGGAGGACCCTTTGGCAGCACTCCTGGCCATGCTGGAGAGCAGCAGCGACTGGAAGGGGAAAGGGCATTCCCTGGGGTATTGCATCACCACCGAGCTGCAGCTCTGGATAAAAGCACATCCTGCTGTCCCACAGGTTAGCAAAAGAGAAAGCAAGAGAGCTGGGAGAGAGGAGAGAACAATTAATTGCAATGTTCCTCAAGTATCTCTAGTTTCACTTTATTCCAAAGTCCAGTATCTTCTCTGTAGCCTTATACAGAGTGTGACAAGGTGTAAAACACAGTGAGATGTTATCTGTGGCATGCTGGCCTGAAAATGAAATCATATTGGGAGCTGTGCTGCCAGAGCTGTTTCCCCTCCAAAGTTGGGATTTCATCTCCCCAGATCAAACCACTTTGGTGGAGCGTTGCTCTTGCAGCCTTTCCAGGCTGGAGGCTCTCCCACTGGAACCCACATCCCTGCTGTCAGGAGAAACCCAGTTGCAGAAATCTGCTCTGTGTGTTCTTCCAGCTCTGCAAATAGAAGCCAGTTACTTTAGGATTGCTTAATTCCTGCCATATGGTGGGAATGCAGAAAATGGGAACAGCCTGCCTTTTCAGCAGCTGGATGATTAGTTCTGTAAAGTTGGGTCATCAGATTATATGTCCTAATGTTTACCATTCCTTCTGCCTTCAGACATTCTGACCTACTGAGATTTTCTCTTTTCTGTGAGATTTTGGCTCTGAACTGCAGGATACTTTTATATTTGTGTTGCTTCCTTTCCCATTTTTCCAAATTGCTCTGGTTAGATGTTGAGCTTACAGGTTCGGCAAAGTGCTACTGGCACTGAAATTCCTGTGTCATGAGTGAATGTTCATATGGGAGCACAAGGATTTAAATACCTGTGTCTGTGCACCTTTTGATGGTGCTTTTGCTTTCCCTACCCTTCATGCACCCAGCAGCAAGCCTGGGAAGGAAAATTGAATTCTTATGTTTGATAGGTGAGATCTCCCTGGAGGGGAGCTGCTGGATTCAAAGATTTTCTTTTGGGAACTAGGGGGGAGAATTTCTGAAGGGCTCTGTTAGCACAGAGGGTATTTTTCCAGTTTCAGATTTTACTTTGCACAAGGCCCTATCCCTTCTCCAGAATTACCCCACAAACATTTCATGTTCTTAAAGTGGGTGCTGTGGAAAAAATGTGCATCATATTGTTGTGATTTCTGCCTGCAGACTGCGTGGGGAAATCGGAGAATCCCTTCCAGAGGAATTTGCTTGCTCTGTTTAAACAAGCTGTGCTTTCAACCACTGTTGAATCGCAGCCATCTTTACCAAAGATGTTTGATTGTTTTTTTGGTTGTTTTTTGAAGTCTGGCACCAAGCTGAAGAAGCTGCAGGCCCGTGTGCTCGGAATGCTCTCCCAGTGCCCAGCTAATCTGCTTGACCCCCTGATTAGCATTTACCAGCTCCACACAGCAGACCGGAACTATTTGCTTGAACATGTCAGTCATCTTTATCTCCAGGGCAATTACAAAGAGGTGGGTCATGTCTTTCAAATAAATTTACCTTGCCAGCTCTCTGTGAATGTCTGTGTCCTTTTTTTTGGATGCATTTCAATGTGAATTCCATTTCATCCCAGCAGCTGCACGCTGTGAATGCTGCAGCTTAGTGTGCTCTTCCCATGTACAGGAGCAGCCTGGGCTCAACCTTGGCTTTTCTGTTGACTGAGGACAGAATGCCTGGGAATCCTCCCTCCACTGCTTTGCTGACCTTTGAAAGTAATGGGTTAATAGGCTTTAATTTGGAGAATTTAAGGGGATGGTTGTATTCTTTTTTGTTTTTCTTGTCCTTAGAAAGAAAAGAAGGGATTTTAGGCCTTGGTCGTAGACCTGCTGTGCTATCTCCAGCCCACCTGCAGCTAGAAAACCTCACTGGTCCCATGTGATTGCCCCAACCTTAGGTCTCAGTTGGAGGAGTTTTGAAGCCTCTTTACCACTGAGGCTCATATTCCAAATGTGTAACACCTCCTGTGTCTGTGTCTGGGTGGTTGACCCAGGCAGGAGTTCACCAGACCCAGGATCTGGGGTGCTTTACCCTGTTTCACAGCACTGCAGCATCTCCAGCATGGTTGCCCCATCCCTGAAATTGTTCCAGGCTGGCTTGGACAGGGCTTGGAGCAACCTGGGGTAGAGGAAGGTGTCCCCACCCATGGTAGGGGCTGGAACTGAATGGTCTTGAAGGTCTCTCCCAAGTATTCTATGATCTTTCTTTTTTAAAGGCAAAAGGGTTTGTTTTTCTCCCAGAAGCATGGTTCATTTGGATAGTATATAACAACTTGACCTTGTTAAGCAAAAGTAAAAATTAAAATAGCATTCTTAAAATCTTAAAAATAGCAGTCATAAAACCCTAAAATTCTTCAGTACAGCTGAATTCCCAGGTGACATCCTGGAATCCCATTCTTTTTGATTTCTTCAATACTGAAACAAAGATATTTTGTATTTGGTTCGAAGTTCCCTGGTAGCTGCTTGGGAGTTAGTCTTGTGCTCAAAAAGTTTTTGAATGTGACCATTTGACAATTACAACATGAAGAAATGTCTTATTTGATCATATTCAAGTGGGATTTTTAGGTTCATGGCTCCAAAAATATTTGTTGTTTTCATTAGAAATACAGTTCTTTCTAGATCCAGCTTTGGAAAGCTCTAGATTTTTTGGAGGAATTGTTGTTCTGTTTTTCTTCCCCAGCAGAGATCATTTACTGCTCATTCCCAGTATGAAGAATAGGAAACCTCAACAGCTTCTCACTCTCAGCCATAGCTTTCTTCTGGCTTTCTTTTGTTACCCGAAGGATGAATAGAATTCCCTTCAAAAATAACAGGAAGTCTTTTACTGCCCTTGGGGACTGAACATACCTAAGTCAAGCTAACCCCAAACAACCTGGAGCTGCGGCTCTGAGCATTGCAGTGGCTGTGGGTGTCCATCTGTCCTTCCCTTCCCCATCTCTCAGCTGGGGCAGTGAAGCAGACTCACATGTAGGATTGTTGGTTCTTCAGTCTCTCATCTGAAAGGATAGAAATCCATACAAATCCTGACTGTCATTATTTATTTTCTTGCTGTGTTTGCAATAAAACACCAGGCATTTTACAGTTCAGCACTTAAAAGGGTTTATAAAAAAGAGGGAGATGACAATTTTCATGGGTATATAGTGATAGGACAAGGGCAACTATTTTAAGCTGAAAGAGGAGAAATTTAGATGGGATATCAGGAAGAAATCCCTCCCTGGGAGGGTGGGCAGGCCCTGGCACAGGGTGCCCAGAGCAGCTGTGGCTGCCCCTGGATCCCTGGCAGTGCCCAAGGCCAGGCTGGGCAGGGCTGGGAGCTCCTGGGGCAGTGGGAGATGTCCCTGCCATGGCAGGGGATGGAGCTGCTCAGGCTTTAAAGTCCCTTCAAACCCAAACCAGTCTGGGTTCAGTGATTTATCCTAGAGCAGGTTATTCCCTTTGTCTGTGGTGTGCAAACCATGAATGTCCTCTGCCCTGAGAGTTAAGGCTCCTTTCCCTCATGGAGGTTTTGGAGAAGGTTCCCTTTGGGAAACGAGATTCCAGAGCTCCCTGGGGGTGCCTGTGGCACGTGTTTGTTGCTGGAGCACCTCTGGCCCTCCCTTAGCCTGGATTTGGGGAGCTGGTTGGAGGCTGAGCCTGGGGCTTGGGGCAGTGCTGGCACAGGAGAGGGGACAGGGGACAGGTTGTGGCTGTGCTTGAGCAGCAGGGGCTGTGCTGAGGAGGCACCTGCGGGGGAGCAGCGCCAGCGGATGGCACTGTGCTCCCGGGATGCAGGGAGCAGGCACTGGGAGCTGGGGAGCAGCGGGGATGTGCAGCTGGGGTTTGAGGTGTCTGGGCTGTCTGGCATTTTATCTTTATCTTCTTTTGTGATGGGACCGTGCAGCTGCTGGAGCAGCAGTGAGAGCTCTGAGAGTGCAGTGAGAGCACTGAGGGCTCCCAGCTCTGCTCCTTGTGGGCCCCATGGCGTGGGGACATGGGGGGTTCAGCACTCCCACTCAGGGAGTTCCAGTGGGGCACAGCAGCCTTGTCCCCTTCCCAGAACCCCTCTGAAGGCAGCTGTGGCTCCATGCCACCCTCCACCTGGGCTGTGCCAGAGCTGCCAGAGCCCTGCTGGCTGCAGGAGCCAGGGCACGGTGTGGGGAAGGGTCTGGGGACCAGGGGAACACCGTGTGGGAAGGGTGCTGGCTGTGGGGGGACGTGCCATGGGAATGCCCTGGATCAGTGCTGTGTGGGAAGGGCACTGGGTGGCAGTGGATGTGGTGTGAGAAGGGCACTGGGGTATTTGGTGAGGGGAGGGTGCTGGGTGCTGCTGGATTTGGAGTGTGTGGGAAGGGTGGTGGGTGTTTCTGCTGTGGGAAGGGCACTTGAGTGTCAGTGGAAGTGGTGCAAGAAGGACCCTGGGTGGATTTGGTGTGGGAAGGAGACTGGGTGTTCTGGTGTGGGAAGCGTGCCTGGTTTGGGGAAGGACACCCTATTCTGATGTGGAAGGACACTGAGTGTTGTGGTGTGGAAGGACCCTGGGTTTGGGGAAGTACACCCCATTGGGGCGCAGAAGGGCACTGGGTTTGGGGAAGGACACTGTGTTTGGGGTAGGACACCCTGTTGGGGCACAGAAGGACACTGGGTTTGGGGTAGGACACCCCGTTGGGGCACGGAAGGGCGCTGGGTTTTGGGTAGGACACCCCGTTGGGCGCGGATGGGTGCTGGGTGTTGTGGTGTGGAAGGACACCCCATTGTGGCACAGAAGGACACTGGATTTGGGGGAAAACACCCCATTGTGGCACAGAAGGACACTGGATTTGGGTAGGACACCCCATTGGAGTGTAGAAGGGCGCTGGGTGCCGCAGGACAATGCCGGGATTCAGCAGACCGGGGGTAATGCAGCGCGAGCGGGGCTGCGAGAGGCCCTGAATAGGCCAGGCTGTGCTGGAGAAGAATGAGGGGTAGGCAGAAGGCAAGCTAGTGTTTCATGGTCATCTTATGTTACACTTCAGCCTTTCAAAGAGTGTCTGGGGCTGCTTGAATGAACCTCTCTTGCACTGCGAATGCGGGAGCCCACAGACAAAGGGGACTCTTGTCACTCGCAGGCCCCTTTGGGGAATAAAAGCCATTGTCACATGAACAGGGGCAGTCTGGCAGGCTGTGCATGCTTCAGTGCCCCATGATATCGCTAAGTCTCAGCAGAAATCACATTCAGGGCCCTGTCAGCTTTGATTAGCGGGGTCTCATGACTTAATGTGCTGCGATATTTCATGTCTAAGGGTGGCGGCTGTCTTTCTGGGGGATGAATGCCCTCTATTGTCCACTGAGTTATTTTATTTACATTTTTTAAACAGCTTATAAAGGTAAAAAGATAGCTGTGCTTAAAGAAGAAAATCAAATTCCTTTGCTTCTGGATCAGCAGTGAGTGCTGCTCGGGTCAGATACAGTGAAACTTGTTTTCACAGTCAGCATCAAAGTTCTCGTCTTGTTTAACAGCTTTATAGTAAATTCTGAACAGGTGGCAGTGGAGCTGGGTTTAGGAAGGAAACAATAAATAATCTTTTTAGCCTCTGACAAGCAGAAATATTCCTGGGCCTGAGAGACCTCCCACTCCAGCCTCTGTGTCAGTGATTCGCAGAGTTTCTCTCCCCTTCATCACTTTGGTTCTTAAAAAAGAATATTGGATGAAGCCAGTAGTATTTTATATTTAACAGAATTTTCAGTTGCTGTCTGTTCAGATTTCTCTGTTTTCAAAAGCAGAGTATATTTTTTTCATCTAATGTTTTATCCATCAATTTCTAGAAATAATGAAGGCTTGTATATTAAATGTGGTTCATGTTGGCTCTTTCAATTAAGATAACGTGGGTTATCTGTTAGAGTTCAGTTAAAATTTGACATAAACTATGTTGGAATACCCAGAGAAGAAGTTGTGTAGCCAGAGAATTGCAGGTTTTGGTCAGCAGTACTGCTACAGACATAATAGAAAGGGTGATTGACCAGAGTTAAACTTAAAGGAGCACAAATACTCAGAAGTGTAAAATGCCCATCATGACCTTCAGTTTCAGTGCAGGGATTTTGTGAACAGAGCCAGGGGTGTTGGTGTTTGTAGCCCTCCTTCATCCATGGTGCTGGACTACACACAGTGTATCTCTGCAGATCTGTCAGCAGAGATCAGTGTTAGCATTGATTGAGCACATTAAAGGATAATCAGATTTTTGATTCCTCACTCTGGCTCTTTCTGAGCTGTTCTCAGGCCAGGGAAAAGGTCTCTGATACTGCTTATCTCCATTCACCACCTTAATTACACAAAGGCATGTTCAGCTCTTACTATTTTTTAAAGTGTGTTCATTTGTATTTTCTTTTTTCTTTTAAATTAAGAATCATATTGGCTCAGAAGCTGAAGGAAAATGTTACAGCAGTTGTTTCACCCATAAAGATGATGATGTTTCAGCATCCACCCCTTTTTCCTCTGAGCATACCCTGCTGCTGCTGCAGTGGCACGTGGCCTGCCCACTGGTGCCCCAGCCCAGGGCCATGGGCCATGCTGCCCTTCCCAGCCTCCAGAGCCACCTCTGCCCTGGGCTGGGCCTGGGCAATGCTGGGAGTCATAAATGAAATGGCAGATTGCTGCTCCTACTGCCAGAATGTCTGGGCTCTGGGACAGCCCTGGGGATGTGCAGCAGATCCAGCTGTGCAGAGTCTGCTGAGGTGGGCAATGCTCAGAGAATGAGCCAAGCAGTTAAACTCCACCTAAAACTGCTGAGGGACCTGAGGGACACAAATCAGAGAGGTCAGGTTCAGTTCCCTCTTCCCCTCACCTGTGCAGATTCCAACCTGCACTTGTACTTCTCTCCTTCTACCTCAAATTCTTTGGCTGGGAATAACCTGTCACTGCTCCATGTTGATGGTCTCACTCTTCCCTGGTTCCCTGAGTGTGAACCTGAGGAATGCTGTGTTTCCCTGGTTTCTGCAGACCTTCCCACAGCCAGCTGTGTATGAAGTGCCCTTTGAGCAGGAAGCAATCAACCATCGAACCTGATGTCATCCCCTTGAAGTGATGCACTCTGAGAGCTCAGCAAAGCTGATTAGCCTCAAGTTTGAAATGAGTGATTCCCAAACACAAAACAGATGTGCCCAATGATTAATACCTGGTGTGCCTTTTACTCAATTATTTCTGCCATTATCCAGGCTTTGATCACTGTGATTTTCTTGGAGTTGACGTTGGTTCCTCCTCTGCAAAGTCTCCTTCTGTTGTTTTGTTTATTCTTTGGGTTTTCAGAAATTCCCTCACCGTGTGTTCAGAAATAGTGCACTCAGTCAGGCACAGCCATCTCTGTGTTTGTGCTGTCCCAGCTCACGTGCAGCAGAGCCAAGAGCAGGAGTCACCAGCACCCACTGGTGTCTGTCCTGCCTCAGCACTCCAGGCACTTCTCCTGCACGAGGCAATTCCTCTGCTGCAAACCCCACCGTGGGAAAACTGCAGAAATTGTCAGTGCAGACACCACCCAAGTGCACATGCCCTTGCAGATAAGATCTTGTGTGGCTTCCTGCACCTCGTACTGTATGTGGAAAGAATAGTCATTTTTCGATGAGACAGAGCCAACTGCATTCAAAACAAGCCAGGAGGAGCAGGTATTGGTGCAGGGTGTCTGTGCTCCAGAGCACTCCCCACTTTCCCATACCCGTGGGTTGCATTTGCGTGACTGCAGGAGTGTTCTGCTGCTCGTGCCTGGGCCTGAACGTGTGAGGTTTAGGAAACTTCCCCCATCCTTTGGTCACTGCACCTACACCTGGGTTAGGTGGAATTCAGTGTCATGTTGCCCAGCTTTCAATTGTGCCCTAGACTCAACCAGCTCTCTGCTGTATTTTAGGGATTTATCCTTGGCATACAAAACTATTAGAAAATGTCCAGATGGGATTTTTGCATTCACCATCATTAAGTCAAACAATGGGCCAAAGCTCCCCAAGGATGAGGAGACTCAGGGGCTTGGGCAGAGTTGGATCAGCCATTGGCCATCAGCTTTTCTCCTGCCCTAAGCAGTGCATGCAGTGCATTCATCACATCCTGCTCCCAGGCACGCTTGGGGGTTCAAGGCAAGAGAGGGACCAGCCTCCCCCACGTTTGTTGTCATCTGTGGGAGTTTAGTACAGGTTGAACACTTGTATGTGCTGCAATAATGATAATTATTGCTGTTATTAGATTATGCTAGAAACTCTCTGTGGATGAAACATATTTTTGTGCAAAGGCTCCTCGTACCACCAGCCATGACAGTAATATTCTCTTTGGGGTTTGAGGGAGTGTGTAGACCCTGATACCTGTCAATATCTCAGCATTCCCTAGAGCTTGCCCATGTTCCTGCCTCACGTTTTGGCCCTTTCTGACCAGCTGGTGAAGCTGGGGGTTCCTGCTGCCAGGATCTGGGCAGCCCTGCTGATCCAGCCCGAGGATGGATGCTGGCACTGCCAGATTCCAGCTTGCCTGGCTCGCCCTGCAGCCCAGCACTGCACAGGGGCTCTGCGTGGGGAGGGGGTTTCTCACTGTTCACTTACAGCCCACTCGGCCTCATTAAAGTGTTTGTTTTCCGAGTCAAATGAGCCTGCGAATGAGGTGTTGCTTTGCTGGAGATCTTATCGGCTGTAAACAGACTGTTAAAAATAGGGTCCTTTTACACAAAACTTGTTTGTGGAGTGAAACAATTCAAAACACGATAATAACAAAACAAAATCTTAAAATAGCTCGGAGCTGAGACCACAGACACAGCTGCCAAGCACTTTCATCTTTATTACAGTTACTCATATCTCTTCTCTTACTATTCCCATTGTAAACAGACTGATGTTATCTCTGCTGGCCTCCTGCTCAGCCCAGCCCCTGGACCTGCACCCTGATCCAGCCTGGTGCCTGTTTCTAGGGCCCAGCTCACGATTCTCCTTGCACGTGTGGCTTCAGGCATGGAGGGGGCAGGTGCCCTGCTCCTGGAGTGTTCCCTGTTCCCAGAGTGTTCCCTGCTCTGGGAGTGTTCCCTGTTCCAGGAGTGTTCCCTGTTCCCGGAGTGTTCCCTGTTCCCAGAGTGTTCCCTGCTCTGGGAGTGTTCCCTGCTCCTGGAGTCTTCCCTCTTCCCAGAGTTTTCCCTGTTCCCAGAGTGTTCCCTGCTCCGGGAGGCTCTGCCGGCAGCACCATCGCTCTCCCTGCTCCATTGCCTGCTGCTGCTGGAGGATGTTCAGTTGCTGTTAAAAACCAGCTTATGGGCCAGGCTGCCCAGAATGGAGTCATCATCCCTGGGGATGTTCAAAACCACGTGGGGATGTGGCACCCGGGGCTGTGGTTTGGCAGTGAACACTGTGGTGGTGCTGGGTTGATGGTTGGGTTTGGTGATCTTAGAGGTCTCCAGCCGTGCAGGCTCCATGAATCTCTGTGGGATTGGAGCTCCTGTGTCCTCCAGGCCTGCTGTGGGGGAGCTGTGTCTGCCAGCCCTGGGCAGGGAAGGGACAAATGAACATCTGTTGTTCTGCACCCTTGGGGACAGGGTGGAATATCCAACCAGGGAGAGAGGAAAACCCAACCTGACACCACACATGTTCATCTGATTAAGTCACCTGTACAGTTAGTAGAGCTGGAGATAAACCTCTGCCACGTAGATAACAGTGCTGCAATTAGGTTAATCTGAACATTAAAAAGCCATTAGGGAGCTGTTGGATGTTGCAGTTAAAACTAAGGCTACAATAGGAGGTACTAATGAGATCAAATGATGAAATAAGGCCTGGAGAGTTGCAAATATTTTCTTCTCTCTCTCTCTCTTTTTTTTTTTTTTATGATTTCTTTTGATTCAGCAAACTTGAGGAGCTGGGAGGAAAGCAAAACCAGCTACCAAAGCTTTGGGGACCCAAATCCCTTTTCCACATCCACACCAGAAATAGCAACTTTCAACTTGAGAATAATCACTCAGCTTGAACATTGTGTTGTTAAACTGATAATGTAAGAGGAAAGAAGCAGCTCTTTGCCTGTGAGCTGTGGAATAGTTACAAAGTCTGGAGTTGGAGAGGTTTGGTTGAGGTTTAGCTGGGCTAAGCAAAGCTCCTGTGTGTTTCTGTTCAGTCTCTGTGTTAATGATGATTCCTCTTTTTGTCACTTAAAATTCTTCTCTTGATTTCTCTTTTGAAGATGAAGCCTTGACTTCCAATGAAGCAGTGTTAGAAAACACAAACCACACAAACTTCCCCAAAACCAAACCTAAACCAAAGCAAACAGAAAAAACTGTTTTCCCACCTCTAAGTGGGGCAGTAGAGTAAAGCAGCTGAATTTCCATGGCATGTGTTGCTTCTCTGCTCTTGCACACTCAGTGTGTGATGCAGTGGGTGAAATACAGGCACCAATTCCCCAGAAAGGAACACAATCCACTGCTGCCGCTGAGAGCAGGGTTGGGCTCTGAGGTGCCTGGGGCTTGTGTGGCCCTGCAGGACATGTGTGCCAGTGATGAGGTGACTTCAGGTGGCACTTGAGTCATCACAGGAAATTAATTTCAAGGCATGTGCCTGCCCCCACTTGGGTTATTCTGTCTTTTTTCCAGAAAAGTTCCATGCAGGTGACATGTAATGGTGGGGTTGTCTTTCCCTGGGGAAATACACACTTGGTACTGCATTTTGTTTATGTGTTATGGGGTTTATTAGGAAAATGGGGACAAACATTTTAGCAGGGCCTGGAGTGGTAGGGAAAGAGGTGACGGTTTTAAACAAATAGAGAGGAAATTTAGATTAGATATAAGAGATTTTTTTTACAGGAGGGTGGTGAAGCCCTGGCACAGATTGCTGAGAGAAGCTGTGGCTGCCCCATCTCTGGAAACATTCCAAGTCAGGCTGGACAGCAGCTCTGAGCAACCTGATCCAGCTGAAGATGTCCCTGCTCACTGCAGGGGGATTACAGCTAAGTTGCCTGTTAAAGGCCCCTTCCAACCCAAACCAATTTACTATTCTGTATTCCAACAATTAGCACAGCTCTAACGTGTATCCATTTTGACAAATGTGTCGTTTTCCTGGTCTTTCTCCCAAATCAAAATCAATCCCCAAGAGCAAGGAAACCTATGGAAGAGAAGAGCTTTTCCTCCAAGCCCTTCCACACTGTTTTTATCCTGATGTGAATAAACAGGTGTTTGTGAGCTCAGTGGATTCCATCCCATTGCTGGTCAGTTCTGCACAGGTGCTCTGCCAGGATCCCAGGTGTATTTTCAGCCCTTTGGGAAAATCAGCCTGACTTGGCAGAGGTGTTGGAAGGACACTCCGTGTCCACCCTCCTCACTCCCGGTTCCCTCTTCAGCTCTGACACACAGAGGTGCTCCAAGGCTCCTTGCCCTGACTGCCCCAGTTTCTGGCACAGGGCACTTTATTAAAGCCACCCATTAAGTGCTTATTCTGTATTTGGGGTCCAGGTGTTCTCACACACTACAGAAATGAGACACTCACCTCCTGTAAACCCTAATCTGTGCCTCCCAAGCAGGGCACAGTTAGAGCTTCGTCCATTCCTGTGGTCCCCAGCTGGGATGGGACAGGCAGTGGCTGAACCAGCTCTTCTGAGTTCCTGCCATTCATCCCAGCAGGTTCTAGAAGATCCTGATTTGGATCAGTTTGTGAACGTTGCAGGTCTTGGCTTATCAAAGACTCAGAGATCCCACAAAAGGGAAAAATACATTTCTTCCCATGTTGCTGCCTGTGGTGACCCTGGGTGCTTTCAGGGCTGTGGAATGACTCAGGAATTAGAGAAACTGTAACCTTTTGATTTCAGGGTGTTTAAAATCTTGAGTTGCTTTCACAAAATGCAATTGTTTTACAAAACTTCAGAGGCAGAGCAAGACTAATAAGGGTGGCTCAGTAAGTTATGGTGGGTCAGGTGTTTTTACCATGACATTGATAGGAAATATCTATCCCAGGTGGTTTTGTCCAAGTGCTTCACTTGCTTTCTGCCCAACAACTTGATCTTGAATTTTTGCTCCAGAGGCTGTTGATACTCAGATATGCAGCTCTGCCAGGAGTGTTCTTGTACTTTTGTGGAATCATTGTGGCCAAATGTTTGCAGGATTTGTGCTTGACAACATTACAGAAATAATTAATACATTAAAAATGTGTATAACAGCATTTTTATTTCACTTTGGAATAATGCCCATTTATCCACTGTAGAGTTCTTCTAAATACACAACTTTTTTCATGTTTTCTAGGCAGCCATGCTGAGTATTAAGCTGAAATTACAGCCATATCAAGATGTAGAGAAGGTGAGTCATTTTATCTGCAGGCTTCTCTGTCATCAGATCCACCTTTTGTTAGCAGGAGATCCATCAGGGCCCTCCAAGTCCTGCTGCCTTTCACCTGAGGCTTTACTCCATTCCCAAGAAGTCCCTGTTGTGTGGTTGATGTACCTTTCCATCAAGGTTAGGCACAGAGTGTTTTATTAGCCCCCATTACACATTTCACCTGGTTTTTCTGGCTGCAGCCCCTCTGGAACAAATCCTGGCAGTGCTCATCACTGAGGCAGAGATCAGTACTCTGCTGCACTGAAGGTTTTGCTCATATTTGTGTTACAAATGTCACAGCACTCCTGTAGGCAGCACTGGTGGCTTGGGCAGGGTTGGGACTCGCTCTCCTGCTCCATGGGGATCAAAGACAGGCGCTTTAACATAATTCCTTCTCCTAGATGTGTACCCCACTACTGCTCCAGGATAAAGCCAACTTGGTGGAGGAATATGTGGCAGAATATCCCGAGGTCCAGAGGAAGCTCTTGCAGACCCTGGACACATGGTGTGAGCCCAGCTTCAATATCAGGGACATCATAAGGTAGGAACACTTGTCTTTCTGAACAGCTGGGGCCAAGGTGCTGCCAGAGCACTGTGTGTCTGTCCCCTGGCTGTCTGTCTGTGATTGTGTCCCAGTGTAAGGGAGTGCAATATATTGACTCTTTGGCTGAAAAAGGGAAAATTCTGGTGGCTGTGTCAGAGCCTTCTCCAATGGCCCAGGCTGTAGAACAGAGGAATCCTTGCTATTGACAGATGCTGCATTCCTGCCAAGATGAGACCTGTGCAGGACACCCCAGCAGCAGAGCAGTATCAAAGCTTCCTGGGGAGGTTGGAGCAATCAGCCTCTTCTCTTCGCTGCAGACAAGGGTGACTTTCAGTATCGGTCGTACAGGTTTGGCAGGAAGATAACACTGTGATGAAGTGGCAGAAAAACAAGAGATGCAAGTGGTTAACCTTCCTCTGCTCATCAACTCCTGGTGTGTGTTTTCACTTCTGAATTGCCTCTCATTCGAATAACTCCTGTCGCTCAGAGCCAGCAGCACAGAGTCACAGTGTAGCTGCAATAGCTGCTGACAGCTCTGAAAAAGACATGAAAAGGAGTTGCTCACTTTCTCTTTCTTTAAAATGAGCCTCGGGACTTGCTTCAAGTGGTTGACTGAAATTTGTGTGGTTGTGCTGTTGCCTTTTCACTCTATCTTGGGAAAGGCAGGGCCTGTCCTCCTCAGCATCCTGCAAACCCCAATCCCTGTGCTGGTAAATGTCTGCTGTTTGGGAAATATCCTTTGCATGATGCCACAGATGTGTCTCTCTGGTGTTGTTACAGACCCTATCAAGGCCTGTCCAAGTGCAAACCCGAAAAATTGAACCGCAGAGTGCTCAGTAAGCTCATCTTCAGGCTCCTGGAGAGATTCAACGTTGACTCAGGTATGGGATATTACAACATATTGTGGACTTATCTCAGTAATAAAGAACAAAGTCAATTTGTCTTCTTCCATGTTCATCAAGGAACCTTTGCTGTCATTTATCCTGGGGAATTTCAGGGTTTAATTAATGACATTGAAAAAACAAAGCTGGCAAGTTGTGGGAATTATCACTTTGTGCTGTCAAAGAATGAAGTGCTGGTGACTAATAGACTGCTTCTGCCACGATCTGAAATAAATCCTGACCTCAGCATGGCTCTGCATAAACACACCATGGTCAGCTCTGAGTTATGACTCCATTCCTCTCACATAAGAGGCAAGTCATTATTCACTGGGGATCTGTTTTCTTGGGCTGTGGGTGCGTCAGCTGGGAGGAGATAACCCTTGGGAAGCAAGAGCCTCACAGCCCTTTGTATTCTTTGCATAAACTAGGGTTGGTGGGGGGAATTTTAAGGCTCTTGCAACCTTACAAGAGAAGTGGCACATTTTCCATCACTTCATCAACAGATCTCTAACAAAATCTGCTTTGCTTTGGTTCTTAGTGGGCACTGTTGATTTTTTCTTCTCTTTGGGGCCTTGCACCAGACCCTTTTAGGTGCACCATTAGCTTTTACCCTGCAGAGGTTCCCATCATCAACCCAAGGTATGCAATTCTCTTTTCTTGGACTGAAAAGGGTTTTCTAACCACAAATTGTGGGCTTGTTACACCTGTCAGCAACACTATTGCATATTAATCGTCAGACTGGTGTTCAAAAGTTACCAAGATAAACCTTTCAAACCCTCACTGGAAGAGAAGTGAATATATTTAAACCCAGCACATTCATGTGAGAGCTGAGACATATGGGAATAATTTATTTAGAAATTAAAAGCTTCCCAGGAGTTCAGTAGTTTTCCCTCCTTGACTGTCATTCAGTTGGCTGTGTTGTCTTTGATGATCTGCAAAGAGAAAAGTGTTGTTCCTCTTTCCTTATGAAAGCTCCACCAAGGGCTTGATATAATGGTAGAGGTGAAGTGATGTAACTGTTCACATGCAAAATCCTGAGAAATAATAATTAAAGAAAAGAAAAATCTAGAAGAGGAGCATGTGTTGGGCTCAGGTGCACTCCATGGGATGCAGTGCTTTGACCTAGTGATGCCTTCCAGATGTTGTAGCTGCTGCTAATGGCCAGATCTTTCTGGTCCTCCACAGCCATTCACTGGTGAGGAGATTCCTTGGGGTAAATACAGATCCCATTCCTTCCAGATAAATGTCCTTCCAGGCAAATGTCCTTCCAGATAAATGTTCTTCCAGCGCTTTCTCCCATGCAAACTGCAGTGTCTGCAGTGCAAGACAAGGCCTCGCTCAGGTGGGCTGCCCACCTCTGCTGGTGTGAGAGGGGATGTGGGCACCTGGTTTGGACTTCAGCTACAGCCAGTGCTGGGTGACTCCCACAGTCCCAGAGAGGACAGTAGGTGTTTATTTTTTACATCATAGCACGAGCAGGAATTCCCACATTGCTAAACTGTGGCTGTCAGTCTCCTTTGAAGTGCTTTGGAAGGGAATGAATACCTGCAGAGGAATTGCTGCCTTAGTGCTGGGCATGCTGGAACTGAATTGGGAAATGCTAGCAGCTGGAATAATGTGCCTTTCTTTGTCTCCCCATCTCCCCCTCCCTTTCACTGAATTTCCGAGTGTTCTTTCTCCATTCTTTAGTAAAAGTAAGTCTGACTGGGAGGGAAAATTACACAAAAAGTAAGCAGCCTGGGCAAAGCATACAGATAAAAGAAACCCTCATTTCTCTTGTTCTGAGCAGCTCCCCCAGATGCTGGTGGTGAGGCAGAGCTCACACTTGTCACCTCACCTGGGCTTGTCTGCTGCTGTGGCTGCTTTCGGTCTCCTCCTCCCGTGACTCCCACTCGCTGTGAGAGCCTGAGAGCAGCAGCAGGGAGGGAAGTGGCTTTGATGAGAAGGGCTGGAGCAGGATGGGGTTTCTGGGTATGAGAAAGCAAACTTGTGTGTGACTCAGTTCTTGCAGTTCCAAACCGACTTGGAGATTTCACTGCTTGAGCTCACTCTTGCCCACTCACAGTAAATCACACTGACTGCCAAACACAGCTGAGGTGTCCATCAGCAACTGAGAACACTCCTGGGAACTGCCAGCCCTGAATTTCAGAGCCAGATAGGAGGTGGCCCAATTAAAAAAAGATCTCACACCTCAGGGAAAAAAAAAAAAATAAAGCTATCCTCTTAGATTAGTCTTCCTGTTCTTTTTCAGAGCTGTATTTCAGTATTCCTGTTAAGTCCCAAACAGGGCATGGGAAGTGGGCTGAGTCCCAAAGGTGTCCCAATAAACTGTGTGTGGATTTCATTTAATTACCTTTATTGGGGGAGGAAGAAGCTGGGCAGAAGTGGTGTGTGATTGAGGAAACTGAGGTTTATAGAGTCTTTCCTCACACCTGGGTCAGTGTGCTTGGGCTTAACGAGCCTGTAGCTTTTCCAAGCTAATTACTTAATAGTCTTTGGAGACCCTGTGAGATCGACTTTACAAATGCAAGTTTCAGTCAAAACAGATCTCAGAGGTGAGGGAACAGCCCTGTCCAGGGCTGGCATGGTTGAGTCTGTTCTCTGCTGTGGCTTGGCACAGCCAGGACACAGAGAGAGCCCAGTGATGTTTTTCGTTGACAATTCCCAAGTCTGAGGTGGAAAGGATGCCGCTCCAAGAAGTGTAACAGCCTCATCTGTTGGGTTTAGTGCCTCCGTGCCAATGAGGGAGATGCAAGGGGAGGGACAGAGGGGCAAGTGGGGAACCCGAGAGCCCCGGTGCCGGGGGGCTGTGCCGGGACAGTGACAGACAAGCGCCTCCGGTTCCGAGCGCTGTGAGCGAGCGTTTGCCGCGGGGATCCCGAGGTTTCTGACATGAACCAGCAGGAATGTTCCCGTCGCTCGAGCACCCACTTGTCCGTGTGGTTTGAGGTGGGATTTCCGTCCGTGTGACCGCCCCGCCCGGGCCGCGCTGCCGGGAGCGCCGTGCTGGGGGCAGCAGAGGGCAGGAGAGGGCTGTGCACGGCCACAGCTGCACAGGTGAGCCACAGCTGGCCACAGCTGCACAGGTGAGGCACAGCTGGCTTCACATCCTCAGGGCTCGAAGAGCTGACAACCCATGTCCAGGCAGGCACCAGTGAGAGCCCCAGCTGAGGCCTGGGAGCCCTCACCAGGCAGAAGATGCTCTGTTAGAAACAAGGGAATGACTTGTACAACTTAACAGGAATGCCTTTGGAGGGAGGGCAGGAGGTTATTCCCTTGTTTTGCTCCTGACTTCCATGGTGATTTTCCTCCAGAGTGTTTTAACTCCGGTGTTAAATACCAGCACAGCTCTCCATTCTGATGTCTCTCTTAACAAGTTACCCTTCACCCTCATGTTTTTCATAGAATTCCCAACTGGTTTGGTTGGAAGGGACCTTAAATCCCATCCAGTGCCACCCCTGCCGTGGCAGGGACACCTCCCACTGTCCCAGGCTGCTCCCAGCTCTGTCCAGCCTGGCCTTGGGCACTGCCAGGGATCCAGGGGCAGCCCCATCTGCTCTGGGCACCCTGTGCCAGGGCCTGCCCACCCTCACAGGGAACAATTCCCAATTCCCAATATCCCATCTAGCCCTGCCCTCTGGCAGTGGGAGCCATTCCCTGTGTCCTGTCCCTCCATCCCTTGTCCCCAGTCCCTCTCCAGCTCTCCTGGAGCCCCTTCAGGCCCTGGCAGGGGCTCTGAGCTCTCCCTGGAGCTTCTCCTCTCCAGGTGAGCACCCCCAGCTCTCCCAGCCTGGCTCCAGCCCTGGAGCAGCTCCATGGCCTCCTCTGGATCCATTCCAGCAGGAGCTGGGCCCCAGGGCTTTGCAGCTCTGCAGTTGGGATCTCCCCAGAGCACAGGGGCAGAATCCCTCCTTCCCTGCTGCCCACGCTGGGGATCTGCCCAGGGCAGGGGGTTCAGGGCTGGGGCAGGTCCAGCTCGGAGCCGCAGCACCCCCAGGTCCCTCCCAGGGCTGCTCTCGGTCTGTTCTCTGTCCAACCTCTGTGTGTTTTTGATTCATCCTTCTTTATTTTTTGTTATAAAATACAGAAACCCAGATTCAAACTCAGTTACTTGGCTCCATCAGAATAAAATATATCACCAGTGCCTTTAAACATGTTTCCAGTCCATCCACGTTCCTCTGTCTTTTCCACAAACATTCAACTCCCCCAGTTCTGCCAGAGCCTGTGCTTTGGATATTTCCTTTAGAAGATATTTTGGGTGGCCTGCAGGGGTCATGTCATGGTTCTTTCTGAAGAGCTTTGCAAACTTTTAATTTAGGTGGTGGTGTTACTAATTTTCACTTTGATCTTACATTCTTTAGAGAGCGATCCTTTCCATGAGCTGATGATTTTTCCTCCAGACATTGGGACAATATCCAGAGGAAAGATCACCATATTTACTGGTGCAATATCCTACGTGATAATGGCAGTGATTTCCTCGGATGCTTTGAGGGAAAGGATTTGTTGCCACACTGTGGAAGATTAACTTACAAATAACAGCTTTAAGCCTTTCTGTCTGAGATGGAAACGTTCTCATTCTGAGGTGATGTTTCAGGGCACTCTGAAGAGCTGCTGTAACCAGTGGGACATAAACCCACACCCCTGTGATCCCAGGCTCTGCTGTCCAGAGATCACTCTTTGTTCTCCTGGGGTTTAGTGCTCGGCCATGCCCTGTGTGGGGCACACAAAGGGATGAGGAATCAGCTTCTCCCTGTGGCTGCCAATTCCAGGGAAGCTACAGAGAATTTCAGGTCCTGTTCTCTGTGGCTGTTTGTGACTGTGGCCCTGCTCCCAGTGAGATGGTTTTGGTTTTGGCCCCATCTGAAGGCCAAGGAAGGCTTTGGTGAAGCCTTTCCCTGTGCAGGCAGCCCAGCATCCAGCAGGAACTGACAGATACCTGTGCTAATGCCACTGCTTTTTATCTCCAGCCTTTATCTCTCCTTGCACTGGGTTTCAAAACAAGGTGCTATGTGAAGATCTTGGGTTTTGCAGTTGTAATGAGCCATATCTAATGAAGGTGACAGCAATAAAAATAATAACAACAACTGTGGCTTGCTAGCTCAGCAAAGCAGTATTTCCCACCCTCTTTGTGTGGATGTGGAGCCTCTTTCATGGATCTGTGTTTTATCGATAAACTTCAGCCACAAGTTTACATCCTGAGTGAGCTGTTCACAACTGCTTGAATGAATTAGCAGCACAGGTCCAATTAAACCCGAAAGAATGCAGCCTCTAGAGACTGAGGCGGTGCCCATGTGAGGATGCTGCCTAATTAAAGGTGTGAAGTCATTGACTGTGGAGCATATTGAACCAGAGAGTGGATCTTATCGCTCAGGGGTGGTGGAAGCAGAGATATCAGACCCAAGAATTAGCATTGCTAATCACGGATGAAAGTGTAAATAACAGTTTATAGTTGAGATAAGCTGACAGTGTGTGAGTCTGTCCCTCATTGTTCCAAGTGTGAGGGCATCCTGCCTTCCACAAACCCAGTCTGACACTGGGGAAGGAAAAGTGTAATGTCTAGACAGTAAAACTTCCAGGAAATGCTGTGTACTTAAATGTCTTTTTCCTTCTTTCAGCTCTCTGCCCTAATGTCATAAATCAACGGCACTTGAGAACCCTGAATTACCTCTTTTACAAGAGATTTGTTGAGGTATGTGCTGTGTTGTGTGTGGCAAATGAGGATTTTGGTTACATTTACATTTTTAATAACTTACTTGAGATAATAAAAATGTATTAATAGTTTATGATCAAGTTTATTTTACAAGTTCTGCTCCAAAGCCCTCCCAGTCCATCAGGGAAGCCTCGGATGTGTCTTTGCTGCCTGCCAAACCCACTGCCAGAGGAGATGGGGAGGATGGAACACTTCAGCCTCCTGCATCTCAGAGCTTTAATGCTGGATGATGTCACTGTAGGGAGCTTGGTCATGCACAGAGGGAGCAGAGAGTATTTCTCCAGGTGTATTTGTTTAGCAGAGGGAACGGATTCGTGATCTGCTGTTCTGCTCTCTTTGGCCTTCCACTTCCTTTGTTTTGGAGAATTTGCTTGCTTTAAAGTATCCAAGCTGGCCAGTTATTTCCATTAAGGTACATTTGGCAGCTGTTTCTGGACACAGTCCCTTCTTCTGAGAGTTCTTTGGTGCTCTCTGTTTACCATTCTCAGCTGTGTCTGAGCTCTGGTTAAATGTCTCCTTTATCTCACTAATATTTAAATTACATGCTTGGATATCTCAAAGCTGTTTTCTTTGAGGCTCTTGCTCCCTGTTTGCTCTTGTGTATTTCCATAAAAGTGACACTGACACTCCCCGTTTCCTCTGCCAGCTCTGTGCTGAGAGTCATGGTGGGTCTCATGCAGTTCTTGGCAGAGTGGAGAGCAGGTTCCTTCCTGAGTTTCTCCCCAGGTTTGGCTGTGAACTGCATTAGAATGGGAATATTACCTATCAGTTTTCTTTCCCAGACCTCATGATTCCGGAGGATTTTTCATGATTTGACTGTTGAGAAAAATTGTATTTGTATATTCTGAAGGCTCAGCCTTGCAGATGAGCCCCGAGATGTCTCCCTTGGCTGGAGCCTCCAGGAGGGCTCCCCATGGCTGGCTGGAGAGATGGGCTGGGCACAAACTGCACAGGAATTTTTATGTTTCACGTGTGTGGGGTAAGAGTTCCCTCATCCAAGCTGTTCTGCCATGCCTCAGGTGGGGACACTGAGGAGCTGAGGTGTCCTGTGTGTCCAGGTTACATTCCTTGGTCACAGGTGATGCCAGAGGTGTTCATTTCTAGTTTGCTGTATGGAACATCCTCCCTTTCCTTCCATGGCTCAGCAGTGATTTTGTCTTTTCAGAAAACCATGACTGAGGAGAACTGGGCAGACCACATCCAGGTGAGTGTGAATTTCACTGGGTTGTTTGCTGGGAGGTTATTTGAAGATGTTTTAGCATAACCAGCTCTGGATGTTGTAGTCCTGCTATCACAGTTCTGCACTTTCTCAGCTCTTTGAAAGCAAATTGTAAATGCAGGGGAGAGCAAGGGAGAACATTTGTGGTTTAACTCCTTTTACATCTTTGAAAATGCTTTCTTTTGGCTGGAGCCAAATTAGAGCATTTGGACAAAGCTCTCACAGATGCACAGGGTGGGATTGTTGGGGTGTCTGTGCAGGGCCAGGAGTTGCTCTGGATGATCCTTGTGGGTCTCTTTCAGCTCAGGATATTCCATGGCTCTGTGATCCTGTGATTTAGATAAGATTATCAAATACATTCTTTTACTTTCCTGCACTTGTAAGTGAGCACTACAAGTATTTACATTGATTAATGACAAGGAAGGGGGAAAGGAGGCTGTACCTCAGAAGCTAGCAAGGTGTGTGAGGAAACTGGGATTGATGTTAGATTCCCTCTGCATGCTCTGACCAGTTTCAACAGGTGACTGATGTTGTGACCTCTCTGTCTTGTGCTACAGGATACAACTAATTTTAACAGCACAAGGAGAAGGGAGCAGGGTGGGTTTTCCTTGGTGCATAAACCAGAAAGTTCAGGCAGCTCCCAAGTCTCACACTCTGGAGAAGGAGGCTCAGGATATCCTTGGGAAGTGCATGTGTAGTGCCTGGTGAGCCCTGGGAGCACAGAGCTGCATGCTGCACTGGGGCAGAGGGTTGTCTTGCTTTCCAAAGGATTGCAAACTCTCTATTTCCTGCTTGTTGCCAACTGGTGTATTTTTCACAACTGTGTAATTATCAGCCGAGTGGTGCTGAAACTTGCCTGTTATCAGCCTGACTCGGTGCTATCAGGGCTCCCTGTCTCTGGCATCAGTTGAAAGTGATGGGAATCTGTACCTGTGCATCTGCAGGAAGCTGAAATAACAACCTGTGCAGGCTGGTGGCTGCTGCTGGCAGGAAAAGGAGGGAATAAAAGAAGGATCTTTGAGCAAGTTTTGGTTTTCAGTGCAGAAACTAACACTGTCCAGATTTTATTTGTTTTGAAAGGTTGGACTTTACAGGAGGGAATGGCTCAAAGTTCACACAGAGCTTCATAGGATCACAGGATCCCAGACTGGTTTGGGTTGGAAGGGACATTAAAGTCCATCCAGTGCCACCCCTGCCATGGCAGGGACACCTCCCACTGTCCCAGGCTGCTCCCAGCCCTGCCCAGCCTGGCCTTGGGCACTGCCAGGGATCCAGGGGCAGCCACAGCTGCTCTGGGCAGCTTTACCTGTGACCTGACATGTTTGACCTAAAAAATTCCTTAGGCTCCTCGTGGAGCTGAGGAGCCCTCACATTTGCGTTGTGTGTCCCATCCCTGTGTTCACCTGAGGTTCACATAAAGTTTGGATCTCCCAAGCTTTGCCTGGTCAGGCACTATTAAGGACTGGAGGCAGAGGATGAGACACAATGTGACCTCTGGTCACCTGCAGGAATAGAAAAAACTCCCAAAAGACTCCACAGTGACAGACTCTCAGGATTATTGTATCATTTTTGGATGCTTTTTTCAATTTGTAGTTCAAAGAGGTTGGAAGTCTTCATGGGATTTTTTTCAATTTCAGTTTTTTTCAAATTCGTTGCTGCAGCCATAAAAAAGGACATACATTATATTGATATGACTAGCTCTAGTGATTATATAGGTAAAGATATCAGGATTTATAGAGATACCAGGAACTCTGGTGAGGTGGGACTGTCATTGCTTGGAACTTGCCATTGCAGGCCAGTGACATTTTGGGACTGGGATTTTCTTTTGTTCACCCTGGACAGTACAAGTACAGATTTTTTCTGTTCCTGCTCTGTGGAATGAATCCTAGATGTGATCCTGACTGCTCCTATAAACAGCAGAAACTCAGGAGTTAATTGTGGGGCCAATAAAACCTGTTCCCAGCCCTGTGGCAAACTGGTTTTTCCCCCTCTGCCTGCCAGCAGTCAGTGGCTGAGCCAGTGTCCAGGCAGGGATGGCAGAGGAGGCAGGAGGGGAAGGAGAAGGATCAAAACCTCTTCATAGCTGAAGAAAGCTGCCCTCATCCCCACTGGCTGCTGCAGGCCTGGTCAGCCAGGAGAGCTGCCCCTTGCAGCCCCTTCTCCAAGAGGAGATGCCTGGAGGGGGGGGAAGAGACTCTCTGTGCCCAGTGCCAGCTGCTTGCTCTGCATTCCCTTCCTGGGCTGCTGGAACACAAGGAGTGCCTGTCCTCACAAGCAGGGGAACATAGGGAGGATATTGGTACACAGGCAGGGAAAAAGAGGCCGGGCATGAGGCTCCTGTCTGCTTTCTGTGTGCCCTTGTGGGTGCCACTTTGGCATGCTTTGTGTTTGTCCTGGCCTGGCAGCTGCACGAGGAAGGTTGAGTTGGGCAGAGCAAGCCCAGCACAGCTGGTCTGGCTCTGCTCAGATGTGTTCAGGCTGCTCCTGCCAGCCACTGCAGGCCAGCAGCAAGAAGGGTTGTGGAGGGCAGATGCTCCCCTGGACATTCTGTAGGACAAAATCGCTAAAAAACATAGAAGGAGTTTCTCCATGGAAGGAGTTTCTCCATGGAAGGAGTTTTTCCATGAAGTAAACACACATGGAACTGTGATATCAATGAGAAGCACGGTAGGGGAGTGACTCTGGTGGCAGGTGTCACCTCTGGCAGGGTTTAGGTGTCAGACTCTGTCTGAGACACTTGGCAGCATGACAAGAGCCCTGCTGAAGGGCACTTCTGTCTCAGAGGGCAGCTGGAGCACCAGGACATCTCAAATAGCACCAGACACATGCATTTTGGTGGCCTGAAATGTCCCAGTTTGACAGAGAACTTGGGTGTGGGATGGTTCTGCTGCCCTGCTCTCAGTGGTGTTTTCTCACTGGTGTTTTGTAGTTAGGACCTTCTAGACTTAGCTGGGCTGGTCAGTGCCAGATCTTGCTGGGGACAGTGACTGGGAGCAGCACTGGCAGACCATTGGTTTATTTGGGATTGTCAGTGTTAGAACCACTGTGAGGTGTGGGTAGAAGTGGGATTTTCACTTTTAGTGACCTTAAGCAAGGGCTTTTTGCTGCTACATCCCAAACTGTTTTGTGCTAGTGTTTGCACAGGGAAACTATCCCTTAACTTCTCAAAATTAAACATCTGAAACTCTTCCAAATCTGGTACTCAGAAAAGCACTGCTGTTTGGAAAGATGTCCCTTGTTCAGTGAGTGCTCCTGGGGAGCAGGGGCCTTTTGTTCAGGATGAGAGGAAACAGCCTCAAAATGCACTAGAGAATGTCCAGATTAAATACTAGGAAAAAAAAATCATGGAAAGAGCTGTGAAGCACTGAAATGGGCTGCCCAGGGCAATGATGGGGTCACCATCCCTGGAAGTGTTCAAAAAATGTGTGGATGTGGCACTTGGGGATGTGGCTTGGTGGTGAATGTGGTTGGTACTGGGCTGATGGTTGGACTTGATGATCTTAGAGGGCTTTTTCTGCCTGAATCATTCCACAGTTCTCTGATTCTGCACTGACTGAGACCACTCTGACCTTGGTGTGTGCTTTGAGAGGAGGGTGCAGGGATGCACGTCCCAGAAAAGGGCCCTCGTTTTCCTCAGGCCCCAATCCTGCAGCCTCTGCTGGGCTTGTGAGGGTGCAGAGCTGGGCTCTGGGGGCAGCTGTTCCCATGCTCTGCTCAGGGAGAGCCTGCAGCTGATCTCTGTCCTCCTCCAGCTGGGACAGTGAGATAACTTATTTATTTTAAAATTTCTGACCATGAAAATCAAGCACTGTGCCAGCTCCTTTTCTGGGTGAGTAGGGGTCAGATGCTGGTAATTCCTAGGAAATGCAGAACTCCAGTTCCACTACAGTTCAGGGGTTGTTATGCTGCTTACAGACAATATTCAGAAATCTGCCCTTCTTTCTGTGTTATACATTGGAAAAACATTGACAATTCCTGGTACCTAAAAGGTGTAAATTACCTTACACTGCAGCAAGGAGTTGATGTAATCTTATTTATTTGACAAATTAATTTCTAAATGGCAGTGGCTGATGCCAAGTTTCTTTCTGTACAGAACCATTTTGACTTCAATTAAAACACAGCTACCTCTGGAATAAAATGTAAAAGCTCTTACACTCAAGGAGGGAATTTTTAAAGGGTAGAATGCCATTTATGTTTTCAAAGGTTTTTTTGTGGCCAGAACACCTGGCCAGGATTCCTGGGAAGTCTTGAATAAGGACAAGAAGTCAAAAAGGCCACTTTGCAAATACCTACATCCCCTATTCTTCCCTGGAACCCTTGAGCTGAAGGAGACTTTTCAACTGGTCTGAGTACAGCAACATCTCTGCAGTGTGAGGAATGGAATATCCCCAGGGAATGGAGCAGTGTGTGCTGTGCAGATGGGAGCAATGCTCTGGAGGTGATCAATAAGTGACATGGCTCTCAGTGTAAGGCTGCATACAAAATCCTCTCTCCCTCTGGTTGGAGTGAAGTGTTTATTCAGGGCTGGGATGGCTTTCATCACTCCAATGTCAAGCCCAGACTGGCTCTTTTCCTGGAGGGTGGAAACCTGAATGAGTTTAACCAGCCAACGTGTGGAGTCCCCTGTTAGTACTTATGGACTTCTTTAGCAGGAAATCAAACCAGTAGATGATTGTTTTGTTCCTTCTGGCCTTAGAAGTCTCAGGGAGGAATCATCAGCTGGAATAAATGTTCATGGTCCCACCCGTGGTGCTGCACGTGGTGCTTGTGCCGAGGTGCTGAGCCACTGGAGCCCAGCAGCTCCCAGGATGGGGGTGTGTGTGAATATGCAGGAGCTGCTCCCACTCTGGTTTTGCCTGCAATCTGCCAGTTCAACCATCTGCAAAAGAATTGCATTTATCTTTACACAGCTTTAAGCAGCTCCCTAGCAGCTGCCATTGCAGAAAAGAGAAAGTTTGATTTTTCTTTGCTTTTTCCTTTTTGCAGAACAGCTGGTGTCTACACCTGGACTAGTGACAGGTTTCAGGTCTGCTGTCTCTCTTGGGAAGTCGGGACTGGGGGAATTGCTTTGTTTAGGGTCAGGACTGGCAGCCTTTCTTCCCCCAGTGTCCACTTGTAGCTCCCATTTCTCCTCCTATTCCTCTCCCTGCATTTTGTCCCCTGTTCAGGGACTGGCAGGAGCTCATTGGGGGTGACAGTGCTTTGACACTCATTCTGCTTTTTCCCTGTGCCATTTTCTCTCGATTCACTATTCTTGTTGGAGGTCTCTGGGGAGAGCACACAGCCA
The DNA here is from genome assembly GCF_047830755.1 of Zonotrichia albicollis. Lineage (NCBI taxonomy): Eukaryota > Metazoa > Chordata > Aves > Passeriformes > Passerellidae > Zonotrichia > Zonotrichia albicollis. Next base: position 1,601,231 of record NC_133839.1, on the reverse strand, counting down.
CAATTTGGTTAAAAGGGAATATTAAACCATGGACAAACTGGAGTTTGTGGTAAGAGGAAAAGTGGGAGGCAAAATATCGATCTCCTTCCATTTTTCAGTTTCTCATGGGGTCATATATTGATTGGAAGCTTAAATAACACCAGTTACTGGAAAGCAAAGGGATGACTGATGGGGCTGGTGCAGAGAACAGGCTGTCTGTGACCATCTCAGGAGCAGCATCCCGTAATTCCAGGAGCTGGACTCAATGATCCTTGTGGTTCCCTTCCAGCTCAGGATATTCTGATTCCATGACTGTGATTCAGTTCTGCAGCTGCGTTCTGCTCTTGGGAGAGAGCAGGCAAATGTGCACCTGTACGAATGAGGTCTGCACTGCTGGGCTAAAAGAAATGGGAGCTTTGCATTGAACAAACCCCCAGCTGCTGTGGGAGCAGCACACAGGAAAACCCAAACATGCAGCATATTCTGTGCCTCCCCAGCTAAGGAAGAGTCTGTCAAAGGATGACGTGTACAGTTAAATGTAAACACTTCCAACTACTTCCTGCATGGCTTAGGCTGTGTTAATTCTCTCTAAGACCTGGAGGGCTGGTGTGTCTACTGTAATTGTAGTAGTTTTATTTATAACAAATCCAGCCATTGCTAGATAAATAAATTGTGGTTAAACACAAAGACACTGATGAATTCTGGTGTAATATTACAGTAGGTACAAAGAAGCCAAGAAAAACTGCCATAATTTGCTGTCCAATCTACCAAATTGTCAAAAATGTCCAAATAATTCTAAAAGTCAGCTAAAATTTCTCTGGAGTGATGTAAGATGTGTTTGTCCAATAACTTTAGAAAATCAGCCCCCATTTACTGAAGTGTGGATCTACAGGGCCAAGCTGGGGATTGACAGAGCTGGGTGTCGATTCTGCTTCAGGGAGACATTGGCAAGGGATGCTTGGAAAGTCCAGGACTTCAGTCTTAAAGTTGATGGCCAAATAGCCTTAATATGCAAACTAATTAAGTACTGGAGAGTGAAGAGAGGAAACTGGAGAGAACACACTGGGGAGAAAAAATCTCCTTTAAATTGTTTTGGTGTGTTAGAGATACATTCTGACCTTAGCCCCCTGCCACCAGCCAGGCCAGCGTGCTGCTAAGCACTGTAATTACATTTCTGTCACTAGCAGGCATTCACTCGGCAGCACAGCTTCATCAGAAGGAGATTTGGTATGGTATAAAAAAGAGCTAATTGGCTTATGGCTGTAGGTTGAGAGGTCAGGGTTAGATTAAGGAGTTAAGAGCATCAGTGAGCTGTTCAACTCCACTGGGGTGTGCTGGGGGAGGTTTAGTTCTGCCAAGTGGGAAAAGCATCCTAGGAGTACGAAACTATACAGGAATGATGATCATGTAAAACCTTATAGGAACATGTGGAACATACCAGGTCCTTAAAATCAACATCAGGAATGCTGTCCCAGATACCTGCTAGTGACTGCAAACTGCAGCAATACAGGGTAGAAATCATGGAATCCCAGACTGGTTTGAGTTAGAAGGGACTTAAAAAATTATCTTGTTCAAACCTCCTTGCCATGGACAGGGACACCTTCCCACTGGCCCCGTCCAACCTGCCCTTGGACACTTCCAGGGATCCAGGGGCAGCACAGGGAAGAATTTCTCCCTTATATCTAATAAAAATCTTTCTTCTGTCAGGTAAAACTGTTCCCCCTCACCCTCTCACTGCCTCTGTTTAAAGTCACTCTGTCCTTTCTATAAGCTCCCTTCAGGTACCAAAGGGCCATAACACGGTCTTCCCAGAGCCTTCTCTTCTCCAAGATGAACAACCCCAACTCCTGTTTGTACTCCACAGAGTAAAAATGAGGACAGACTCACTTCAAACAAGCAACTCCTCATGTTCCTTTTGCTCCAGGACCAAGGGAACCCTGTCAAGAGCCCTGACACTGGCCTGTGCAGCCAAATAGGGAAAGGCAGGGGAGAAGATGGGACATGGAGCTTTCCTGTTTCCCAGGGTAGCACAGAAGGAGGGATGGATTCACTGATAAAAACCAAGGCAGACAAGGGCTCTGCATGTACTCTGTTTGCAGGTGGGAGCCAGTTCTTACCTGCAGCTCCATGCAGGAGCCCCACGATGCCCTCGCCCCGCGGGAGCTGCTGTGAGCTGGGGCTGTGCAGGTGTGGGGGCTCTGTTTGCCCAGTGTCACTCAGTTTTCAGCCTTCACACACACACAGATCCTCTCTGCCCTCCTTACCCAGCCAGCAGTAAAATGATCCAGCCATTCAATAATCATCCCAGATTATTTAAATCCTCTGTAATCGATCGGTCCCTGTCTGAGTGCTCACTGATAGATATTGGCTTCTAAAGCCTGTGCAAATCAGCTGCCTTGCACACAGATAATCAGGCTGCTGGCAATTGATAGTTTGGCTGTATTCTACTTTTAGGCAAGATTAGTTCCCCTGTTCCCTGCCAAGAAGAGAACCACATAAACAGAGGATTGTTTAGAAACAAAAAAGTTCCTCTTGACGGAGAAGTCATGTAAATGGGAAGAAACAGGAAACTAATCTTCCCTTGTTCACTCTGAAAGAATGCATATCTCTGAGGAATGTTGTAATTATGGATTTAGGAAATCAGTCCAATTTGCCAGGGTGTGAATTTCAGAGTTCATTCAGTCAACCCTCTCAAGCATTTCTCCTTCAGAACAAAAACCACCAGGAGCTAAAGTGTAGCAAAAGAGATTAAAGCAGAGAAAAATCAACTGCCAAGCTTTGCTTTTGGGAAAGATCTTGCACAGATACTGATTATTGCTTTGGCTTTGCGCCAGGGAGGTTTGGGCATGGCAAAACAGAAATCAGTGGTAACTTATGTTTGTCCCGTGGGCATCTCTTTTCCATACACTAATGATGGGAAGAGTTTGTGCTCCTGAGCAAGTATTTCCATTGTCAGGATTTTTGCTTATTTACTTTGAAGGCTTTCCTAAATAGAAAAGAGGAGACTTTTTTTTCCTAAATGGAGTCTATGTACTCTCATGATCTATGTGACCAGGGAACACTTACTGGAGTTATTGGTGGGTAAGTGCACACTGGATTAGCTCGTTAGGGTTAATGCCAGGGCTCCAAACCAACCGAGCAGTGTTGGAGTGACCTTGGCTCACGCACATCCCCACAAGCAGATGAGTGAACTCCGTGTTTTTTGAAAATACTCGCCCTGTGAGTTCAGGTCCCAGCAGAAGCACAGAGGCAGCGGTTTCACTCCCTCACACACCTGCAGCTCTGGTAGCCCTGCAGTGATGTGGAGCTGCAGGGCCCTGTTCCTGTCCCCACAGTGGGCCCAGCTCTGGCAGCACATGGAATTCCTGACTCTGTGGAATTCCTGCAGACAGATTCTGTGGCACACGTCGATGTCACACACCGCTGCTAAGCTGGAATTTGGAGTGCTCAGATTGGATATGCACCCTTCAGGCAGCCCCAGAGCTTAGCAGAGAGCTGTATTTTCCTTGTGCAAGTCTCCATGCTCCAGGATAGAAACCAGAGGAGAGTTCTGGCATGGTGACTTCTGTAGAACATTTATGGAAGTGCCTAGATTGTAAAAACCTTCTGAGGCTGGAAAGCCCAGAGAAAGGATGTTTGGTGACAGTAGGCTCAGGCTCAGGGATGCTCAGCAGCAGTGCAGGTCACCCAGTACACAGTGGGAGCCTCCACTTCCTTAAACTGGAGAGCAGGATGGTCCCATGACACTTCATTCGTGTGTGTGTGTGTGTGTGTGTGTGTGTGTGTGTGTGTGTGTGTGTGACACGATGACAAAAGGCAGGGAGATAAATGCTACTTCAAAATACACTGGCAAGATAAGGGTTGCCAGTTTGTCTTCAATGCACTGTGTCATTGGGCTTAGACAAAGCATCTACTGTGATAAGTAACACAGTACTCTGCTCTGAAAGAGTTTGGCCAATTTCCCCATCCTCATTCATCTTCAGTCTTGCCAAGTGCTGGAGTGCTCCCAGAAAATATCTCCAGCCTGCCATCATGGGACCGAGGTGTGAGAAACCTGGAAGCATATCAAAAATCTGTGGCTTCTGTATTCAGACCAAGTCCTTGGTCCTCTACTGATCCCTAGGATGAATAATATTCAACAGCTCTGGGGCCAGGGTTAGGTTAGAATTCAGAAGGTGCCTCTGCAGTGGTTGTGAGAAAGAGATTTTGGGAGGAAGCACAGATCCTCAGGACAGAGTTCACACAGAAGAGAAGGGAAAAGAAATTATATCTGAAAAAGCAAGTAGGGTAAAGTTACCTTAGTCTATTTGCTATGTAATTGTATTTTGGTGGGTTATGGATGTCATGCAGTTACTCTTCTCTTCAAACAAAGGTTATTTTAGTGGGGTTAGTTGGATAGTACAGCTCATTGCAGAGCTACACCTGTGCCATTCCCTGACCAGCTAAGTGGAGGGGATAACAAGTATTACAGGTGAGTTGTGATTTTGTGTATCAGCATACCTGGAGTTGTGGGATGTAATTGAGGAAAATGAGATAATTGTGGGCTAAAATAAGAGGTTATGATCTGGGAAAGTGCCCACAGTGTCAGGCTATGCTGACACTGCTGAACAGGACCAGGAATTGATCAGTGGCCCCAAAGACAAGTGGCACTGCTGACTGGTCCCAGCACAGCCTCAGGCTGCCTTCCTCCGGGGATCTGTCTGAAGTCTGCAGTGACAGGAGCAATGGGACAAGATCCCTTCTCTGAAACCTTCTCTGCAGTAGCAGTGGCCAAATGGGCTGTAAGAGCTGATTTTCTAGGAGAGCAGTCAGTGGGGAGTGGGATCCAGAATCAGGATGAGCTTTGCTATCTCACAGATGTACCGTGGTGTCCTCTTTATCCAGAATCCTGTCCTGAAGTGTCTGGGGGATTCTGTGCCAGATGGTTCCTTGGGCACATGGGAGCAATGTCTCTGTACAGTATTGCCCTTCCCTCTTAAACCTGTTAAATGTCTATTGGGGAGTTTTTGGATGGATATCAGGAAAGGTTCTTCCCCCAGAGGGTGCTGGGCACGGCCCCGAGGCTGCCAGAGCTCCAGGAGCCTTTGGACAGTGCTGCCAGGGATGCCCAGGGTGGGGTTGTTGGGGTGTCTGGGCAGGGACAGGAGTTGGACTGTCTGGTTCTTGTGGGTTCCTTCCAGCTCAGGACATTCCACAGTCCTCCATTTCTGTTTGGGTTTGTGCTTTGTCCAGCCAATTAACATTACTATCCACTACTGAAGCTACTGAAGTGAAATCTGGGAATGATCATGCCAGATTCACTTCAGTGAAACTCCTGTTTGGAGCTTTTCACCTCTGTGGAGGGAAGAGTCCATGCCCCATGCTGTGGAGCTGCTGCCAGCAGCAGGTTCATCTGTTCCGTGGTTCTGCAAGCTGCGTGAAGGCCCATGGAGGATATCCAGCAATGTGCTGAAGGAAATGGTCTCAACTTCTTGCTCATGTGTTTTTGAAAATACTCTCTCTCCAGATATGCCTCTGAAAGCCGCATTGGTTCTTTCCTTCTGCTCTGTACCTGCTCACATCTGTGGCAGCCAGAGCAGATTTTGGAGACACAATGACTTCATCTGTTGAAAATGAATTACTTCCCTCAGGGGCTGCCTGACAAAAATTTGGAAGGCATCCCAGTGCAGGAAATGTATTTGGATCTCTGTGTAGTATTGTTGAGTATGATCAGGACCATCCTGTATTTTGGGTAAATGAGATCTTGGGTGTTCTTCGCCCGGGAGGTGCTTGGGACATGAAAGCAGCAGTTGCTGCAAGAAGCTGCCCGTTTGTGTGGGGAGGAGCCTGGGGAATGCAGGGCACTGCTAATCACACAATCAGAGCCTCATTTCAGTTTGAAATTAGCTCTTCTCAGAGTTCATCTCTGCCCTCCTGCTCAGACCAGGGCCAGCTTTGTGGGACAAGGTGTTGCCGTGCCCTGCCTGGTTCCACTGCCCTGCTGGGCCTGTTGCAGTGCTTAGCCACTCTCACTGTCTCATTTTTTTACTTTTCGGCCTGGTTGGAATTTCTATGAGGATCTGACTCCATCTTCTATGGTCCCTCCTGCTAAAACTGAAAAGGGGATTATATTCCCCTACATCCAGCCAGGACTTCCCTATGCTGAACAAGCCCTGCTCCCTCAGCCTCCCCATGTCCTTCAACCCAGTGACCATCTCATGGGATCCCAGCACGGTTTGGGTTGGAAGGGACCTTTAAAGCCCCTGTGGGGGTGAGCTTTACCAGAGAAGCTGTGTGGTGTGACTCTTGGGGCTGCCACTTGGCCGTGGTTGTGTGAGGCACACAGGAACATGGAGCAGATGCATCCTGTCACACAATATTGTTCAGCTGCTCACCACAAACCAGCAGCTTCCTCCAGGTTGCCCAGAACCATCAGCTCCCTGTGAGGAGCCCCAGTTCAGAGGCAAACTGACTTTAAGAGTTGCCTTTGCCTTGATCCCTGCCAGTGATATCCTAACTTAGACTCCTCTGAATTGCCTTTGGAAGGGGCCCCGGCGGCCCGGAAGCCGAGTGTCCGGATTCGCCAAGCAGGAGGAGTGGTGCGAACGTGCCCCGGGGAGCCGAGCCCGCCCCGGGGAGCCGCAGCTTTGTGCAGGAGGATCGGGCCCCTTCCCCGCCATTGATGTGGTAATGGCTGCCGAGCTGGGGAGCGTGGCTCCGGCACTGACGCACTGATCGCTATCTGAAAACCGGGCTGCGGGGCTCTCAATGGAGCCTATTTAACTCTTCTCCAGTTCATAAATTAGTGCCTAGTGCCTGTGAGCGAGAGAGCAGCTCCAGTGATGAGAAAGCAGCGTGTTCTCAGGGTGTTCTCAGGCTCTGGCTGTGGGTGGTGGTGGTGGCCGAGTGACTGCTGCTTTCACAGGAAACCTTGCTCAGGACGGACTGGAGGGAAAGTTGGCCTCTTTATCCAAGGGAGAGGAATTCCCCTCTCCACCCTGCCCTTCTGACACCCCATGTGGAGCACGGTGTCCAGCTCTGGGGTCTTCAGCACCACAAAGGCATTGACCTGTTGGATAGTCCAGAGGAGGACACAGAGATGGTCTGGAGCCCCTGTGCTCTGAAGCCAGCCTGGTAGAGCTGGAGGCGTCCAGCCCAAGGAGGAGAAGCTCCAGAGAAACCTTATTGTAGCCTGTTGAGACTTGAGGGGGGTTTATGGGAGAGAGGGAGAGGGACTTTACATGGGCAGACAGTGACAAAACAAAGGGAAATGGCCTTACACTGAAGGAGAGCAGGATTATAATAGACATTAGGGAGAAATCCTTCCCTGTGAGGTGGGCAGAGCAGCTGAGCTGCCCCTGGATCCCTGAAGTGTCCAAGGCCAGGTTGGATGGGACTTGGAGCAACCTGGGATAGTGGAAGGTGTTCCTGCCACGGCAGGGGGGTTGGACCCAGATGGGCTTTAAGATCACTTCCAGCCCAAATTCCCAGTTCCAGGATCTCTGTAGGCTCTCCAGAAGACAAGATCCCCCTCCCGTTAGGGAAAAGGCTGCGGCCGTCGTCTGAGCTGGCTCTGAGGGTCCCAGCTCCACCCTTATGCTCCAAGGAGTTCCCTTCAGTGACATCTGATGGTGACACTGCAGCATCTCCCCATGCAGCACAAATGATGGAAACTTTGAAAAAGAAACCTCGAGCACAAATACAATAAAGTTGCAGTGACAGTACCACAGTGGCATGTTCAGGGAGTGTTTAAGCACAGGTGTCTGTACCTGCCACACCACACAGAACTCAGCAGTGCTCTCAGTGCCTTCCACTGCTGACAGGGGTTTGTCCTTTTCAAGCCTGGCTTTCTTTTTCCCCTTTTAAAATTGCTGACTTTAAAATATTCTCCTTGACATTTTCTCTACATTAGCAGGAGGGGGTTTTGTTGGTTCTGGAAGCACTTGAAAACAGGGGAAATAGGCCAAGACATTCAAAAGTTAAATTAAAATCTGACTCTGCAAATAGCCAATGTCAGTCGTGTGAATAACGTCCCTCTTTGGGAAAAGATGTTGAGGCAAAGGGCAGAATTGGCTGGGACTGAAATGCAGCTTAACGCATACAGATAAAACTGATCTAGGGTTGGATAGGGTGATTTTTAAGGGAGATATTGGATATTTGGTTTCAAAATTATTGGGATGAATGGAGAAATGGTTGATGGGTTAAGGTCAGGACATCGCTGAGCTTGCCCTGCGTGGTTGGTGTGAGCTTTGTGAAGCCTTGGTGGTGAGAACAGGATTTACGGGTAGGAAATCTGTAGCCATCACTGTGGAAAGCTTTAATCATGGGTTATTGTTGGTGTCAGGGGTTTCTGTGTGTTCCTATGGATTAAAGAATGTATGATATGTTTAGAATTCCAAGAGGGATGTAAACAAGCCGCATACTCTGTAGAATCTTTTCCTGCTCGGAGGTGTTGCTGATGTTGATCAGAGCACCCGTGCCAGTTTCCTCTTGAGAAGTGTTCATTTACTGACAGCAAAGCACATGAAATGTCATCCCTGGTGAAACATTACTCTCTGCATCTGTGCCCACATCTCTGGGGCCAAAGTTTCCACATTCTTGCCTCTTGCAGAGCTGTTGCGGTGGAAGCCTTCCCCCTTTGGAGCAATGTTGGCTTTTTTCTTTTTTTTTTTTTTCAGTAAAAAGAGAAACAAAGCTATTTTCTGTTTCAGAATGCAAGATGGGATATCTCTGGAGAGATTAACCTTCTTTACAGAGTTGTTTTTTCTGGTTGAAAGAAGAAATCTGTTATCATTAAAATAATATTTTAAAAAATCTGCACCTCATTATTTCCAGAAATAAACCTGCCACAATGAGATTTATTAAGAATTGACTTGGGGTGAACTGAAGAGAGCTCCAACACCAAAGAGTTCATGTTTTAGAAAAAAGACAGGAAGACAATAGGATGGACACAGGGGGAGCAAGAAGAGGGAATTGCTCTGCAATGTTAGTAAGAAAATATGTTCTTTTGGGGAAGGACTCTGAGAAGTGGCTTGGCAGATGTGCAGGAGGGTTTAACTCAGCCCCTCCTCATGTGTTCAGTGCTTGTCTGAGCTCAGTCACAGAAGGCAAAGGGAGAGGGGAGAGAGGCACAGAGGTCAGGACTGGCATGGCCGGGGGAAGCATAGCGGGCAAGAAGCACGAGCAGAAGAATGTGTCCTGTCCTTTCCCTGCCCTGCCCTTCCCTCCTGTACCTGAGCCCGTGGGGAGCTGCTGGGCCCCTGTCCTGTTCCCCCGGGCTCCTGGTGTGCCCCCAGCCCCTTGGGAACAGCAGTAAAACTGTACCTCCACATATCCATGAGCAGAGCTGTGCCTTGGCATTTGGCAGTCTCCCAGGTGCAGACAGAGTGCTGAGGCAGCAGTTTTTGTGAGCAGGCTGCTGCTACCTGGGGTGCCAGATCCCTCCAAGCTGTTCTGAGCCTCTGCCCCCTTCTGCACCTCTGGGTGGGGGTCATCCTTTTTTTCTCCTTGGCTTTCTGTTTCCCTTCCTTTTTACCTTGGGGCCATCAACAGATTTGTTTCCTGATGTCTGTGTCTGCTTTGAAGACAGATTCTCACCTTTTAGTTACTGAAGGAATGTGAGGAATGAGGCCCCACGGCCACAGCCTCCCACCCAGCTGGGAGCTGTTCCTACACGCTGGGCAGAGGGAGCAAGGTGCTGCCCTCCCTGGGAACAGGCTGGGGCCCCGAGCAGTGCGGGTGGGCAGCAAAGGGCAGATGGTGGGGATGGACTTCCAGTGCAGATCTGAGCATTTTACTCCTCTGAAATTCTCGTTTGTAGTGCCGGTCCTAGAGCTACAGGTCCTGGGCCACCCTGTAGGGTTTCAGCTTGTTTTAGCAGTTTTCTTGACAATATTAACTTCAAGGGTATATCCATGACTAGGTCAGAGAGGAGAAGTGGCTGTGGGGGCTCTGGGATGTTTGCAGCACATGTGGGCTGGCTGGGAAGCTCCCACCCCATGGAGCTGGTGTGACCCTCAGTGTTACTGTCTTTGTATTTCCTCTTACACCTGCACCTCTCAGAGGTGGACAAGGCAGAAGAGCTCTGGTGCATCCAGCTGTCATCGACTGTCACTGCCCCTTGGAAGTGGCTGCTGACCCCTGCCAGGGTGGGCACTGTGCCATGAACCACAGGCAGGGTGCGTTTGTGCTGGTGTCCCCAGGCTCTGCAGTGGGCCAAGGCACTTCCCTTCCTTCAGGGAACAGCTGGGAGCAGGAAATGTCCTAAAGTGCCCTCCCTGTTTGCAGTTGTGAGCACAGGGAGTGACACAGCAACACCTGAGAGTGCGTTTGTCCCAAAGCAATGATCCAGTTCTCACCTTCACAGGGGCCTTGAACAGACACAAAGGGAAGAACTCCTTTATGCAATCACTGTTCACCCCAGCTGGATGTGGGACTCACATAGCATATTTCATCCAGCTGAGTTCCAGTGCAGGGTGACACTGCTGCCAGCCTGGACTGACCCGTGGCTGTGCCTTGTGCTGGGGGTCCCGGAGCCCCCATCTCACAGCACTGGGGGTAGGAGGCTGGAGGGGGATGTGAGCCTTTTCCTGGCTCTGAACACCACTCAGGAAAGCTTTGCTGATGTGCCCTCCCTGCCGTATGGATGACTGGCAATCCCATCCATGGTCACCTATGGATGACTGGCAATCACAACAATCCCTACAAATACTTCCAAGGATGGAGGAGACTCCACATCACCATCTGCCCTGAACACACAGCCAATGTCTATCCTAAGAAAGCCATCCCAAAGATGCTCCAGGGTCTGGAGTCCCTCTGCTCTGGAGACAGGCTGGGAGAGCTGGGGGTCCTCACCTGAAGAAGGCTTTAAGGAGACATTTCAGTACTTAAAGGGGGCCAATAAAAAAGATGAGGACAGAGTTTTTAGCAGGACCTATTGCGACAGAACTTGAGCTGATGGTTTTGAACTGAAATAGGGGAGAGTCAGACTAGATAGAAGGAATAAGGTTTTTACAAGGGGGGGATGGAAGTTGCACTGACAGTGTGCTCTCCCCTGCTGCCCTTGCAGAGCACAGTTGGGGAGAACCGGTGGCTGCAGGCACACCTGGTGCAGTCGCTGCTCCGGCACTGCAACGCGCGCGGGGCAGCGCGGTGGGCGCGGCACTGCCGGGTGCCCCCCGAGATGCTGCCCCAGGCTGTGGCTGAGGAGCTTCAGAAGCTGCACATCCAGGACAGGTAAATCCTCTGTTTGGTGCAGATTGCTTGTCATACAAACACTGTGTATTTGCTTAAAGGTGTCTGCTGTGATGCATCCATGGGGACAGAGGTTTGCAGAGACTTCCTCCATATACTTGGATCCCATTGTGGCCCTGCACACACTGCATTTGATTGTCATAAGCCTGGAAATGTCTGTGAAAGGGGCATTTTAAACTCATCCTGAGTACACAGAAGCTCTGTGAGATTACTTCATGCTACTGAGGGCTCTTACACTTCTTCTGCCAGATCAACAGTGCAAATATTCATCAATTTTACTGAGGTGATTGCAGATCTGTCAAAGTTTTACTAGTTATTATTTTTTAATGCTGGTGATTTTGGGAAGGTCTCACAGATGGGCTTGAACTGTTCATGTTCAGGGATCCTGGTTTTGTGGATCTGCTCTTTCTCCTTGTGCATATCTGCACTTGTTCAAGCGCTGTGTCACCTCAGGAAATACAACACAGATGTAATCACCCTGAACACACTTCTCCAGAGGATCCTCAGCTTTTTTGGAGCACATGAAACTCTTGTCTGTCTTGGACATGCTCCTGCCTTGATCCAAAGCACTGCCAGAGCTGCCCTCCTCCTCCTCCCTCCTGAAACCACAGCAGCCACCAGTTGGGAGCCAGGAGGTTTTTCCATGAGGGATAAGCCCTCAAAACACAAAGGGGTGATTGCAGATATGTGGCTGAGCCACAGACTGTGCATCCAGAGATAAAACCCATCACTGCACCTCTGTGCTGTGGGAATGCTGTGCTGTGGAGGAAAGGCAGGTGAGGGTGCGCTTGCCCTGCGTGAGGAGCTGGGATGGATTAATGAAGCCCTTTGTACTGCAGTTTACTCATCCAGTCATGATACCTGCTGTGGTAGCTGCTATAAAGTCGGCAGAGCCATGAAACCCCATAAAACAGTCTGGCTGCCCAGTCTGTTGAGTAACACAGCCACAGGTTCCCAGAGGGAGCTCACACTGCACACAACAAGGTGGCACCAGCATATAAATGACATCTTCTGTCTCTGGTCACACCACACGCGGCTCCTGAGCTTTGCAGGTGAGAATATTCCAGGAGACCTGAGGCTGCACACCTTCATTAAATATTTTACACAAATATTGACTTCCTCTTGCACACAAACCCACAGGAAAGAGTGTTTGTGCAGGGAGAGCTGCTCTGCTGCAAAACTGGGCACACAGCCTCCCAAACATAGGTTTCCCAAACATTAGTTTCCCAAATAATGAACCATTTCAAGTCTCTATGGGAAAAAGACTAACTGGAAATGTGTGATCTGTCCAAGGGAGCTGGATCTTTTTGATTAGTTTCTTTTCTCTGAGAAAGAGCTGAGTGTCATGGGGAAAAAGAGGATCAGGGTAAAATAAGGGGAGTAAAACTTGACCCTCTTGTTCCAGTCCGGGATTTCCTCCTGGTTTTCCATGGCTTCAAACTGTTGCATCTGATTCTGTGCAGGGTAGAAGAGGTTACAAAAGCAGATAATTATGAGGTCAGTAAGAAGAAGGACTATTACCAGCTTCCTATTCCACGGGAAAATATTCACTTTCTGCAGACATGGGAGGAGACACTGCGGTGCTGGGAGAAGGTGCTGCAGGTGAGTGTTACCTGGGATTGGCCTGGCAGGGTCATGGAGCTGGAACTACATGCCAGGCTGAGACACAGAGCTGGATGTGGCCACTGCCATCCACTGCCTACCTCCCCAAGCCAGGAACAGCTGCTCCTTTAGGTTGGTCTGGTTTGGGGAAGGTGTTGGGAATTGTACCAGGGAAGGTTCCCGTGGGTGACACAGGTGCTATGAGAGTTCCCTGTGTCTGTGGCAGTTTGCACAAAGAGCTGCAGGTGCTGGGGAGGAAATGTTCATGTCCTGGACAGATTCTGCAGGCTCCTCTCAAGCACAGGCAGGCTCTGGGTGCAGGAAGTGTCTGTGTTGCAGCCTGGGCAGGTCGTTGGTGTGGACATGGAGTGGAAGCCTTCCTTTGGCATGGTGGGGAAGCCCCGTGTTGCCCTCCTGCAACTTGCACTGAAGGATGAGGTGTTCCTGTTGGACCTGCCACGGCTCCTCGAGCAAGCTGAGGCTGAGGGGGAAAAGGAGAAGCTTCCCCATTTCATCCAGATGCTCTATTCAGATGCAGCCATCATTAAACTAGGTAACACCCCTCTCTCTTCCCCACCTCGGGACTTCACACCTCCTGTTTTGTCATCTTTGTCATTCCTAGATCCTCTTGGTGTTGTCATTCCCTAAATCCACTTGCCATGGAACCAGCTTTTGTAGCCCTGAGTGTTCAGGCACTTCCAGGCCAGGAAACAGTGACTGGTGTAACTGGGAGTGATAGAGATACAGGATCACAGAATCACAGAATATCCTGAGCTGGAAGGGACCCACAGGGATCCCCCAGCCCAGCCCCTGTCCCTGCTCAGCCCCCCCAGCAGCCCCAGCCTGGGCACCCCTGGCAGCGCTGCCCAAAGGCTCCTGGAGCTCTGGCAGCCTCGGGGCCGTGCCCATTCCCTGGGCAGCCTGGGCAGTGCCAGCACCCTCTGGGGGCAGAGCCTTGCCCTGAGCTCCAGCCTGAGCTGCCCTGACACAGGTCCATGCCATTGTATGTCCCCATCTCACGTCAGATCCAGGATTCCTGATATAACTTGCACTTTCAGACTTGGGATTGTGCTAGCTCTGTACTAATCCCCAGCTGACACCCAACCTTCAGTGGTTCAGGTAATTCTGGTGGGCAGAGCTGTCTGGATGTGCTGTCCCAGAGTTGCTGTGCTGGACACCAAAGATCTCTGAACTACCATACATGGTTTTTGGAAGCTTTTATCAGGAGCTGCTAAACCTGGATTTCAAAGGCAAATTCATAAATACATTTCCCAGATTTTAAGTAAGTTGATCTTAAACTCAGCATTTTTCATGCACCTCTCTTTTCCCTTGATATGCAGGAGTGTCTCTTGGGAACAGAAGAGACAGGACCCAGTCTTGCTCCCTGTTTGAACAGTCTTCCCACCAATGCTTATAAATATTTTGTCAGCATTTTGATTCTGAACTAGAAGAAGCTGCAGTGCATTAAGCATGATTTGAGTTTTCCTACCTGTGTGATTTGGGCTTCTTTTGTCTTCAGGTTATGGGATGTCTGGAGACCTCAGCAGCCTTGCAGCCACATGTTCTGCTCTGAAAGACACAGAGAAGCAAATGCAAGGTGTGGTGGATCTTCTTGCAGTGGACAAACAAGTAAGGATAAACACATGGAGATGTGGGAAGTGGTGTCTCCTGCATGTGCTGGTGGATAACTGTCCTGAATCCACAGCACTGTCTGTTTGCATCCTGGATTGGCAGGGAGATGGCTGCATGAGTAGAGAGACCATTTCCTCCAGATGGTTTGAGGTGTTGGGATTCTGTAAAGGAAGACAGAAGTATTTGGTTTTCATCAACTAAAATGTTAAAGCTTATAGTACTGACAGCTTTTTCATAACCTTTATAGAAGCTGTGAAAAGCTCTTGGAGACTGAGCTCCTTTCAGCCAGGACACGGTTTCTCAGCACAAGTTATACTTAGGTAGAGGAAGTTCTTGTAGAAATTCTGCTACTCCAAGGCCATGAATTATTGAAGCAGATATGGTGGAGTTAATGATTTGTACAGAACTCTGATGTTCCTAGGAGGGCTGCTGGTGGGTTCAGCACAGGAATTTCTGGTCAGCTGAAGCACAGCTGTCCCTGAATTTGCACACAGGAGCTTTCAGCAGTCCACGAAAATGTTCCGTACAACCATTTTAATGGGTAAAATGTAAGAGAGTTTTTGAGGTTGTGGGTTGAGGTGAAGCAGATCTTTGGGATTGATAGCTTAACCTGGGAAGTGCTGCATGGCTGACATAGCTGCCAGCAGGCATTGCCTCAGTTTAAGCTGGGAAATGGCAGGGAAATGGCAGCTGCAGAGAGGGCTGCTGCCCAGGGTGTCACAGGAATGCCTTTTCCCACTGGGACTAGGAGGAGAAAGGTGCTGAACTGCCCCTGCTGTCCTTTATTGCATGGATGCCCAGCAGCCCCCTGCATGGTGAGCACCCTGCAGACCCCTAAGGAGCCTCTGCTGCAGGGCTGTACAAGAATGCCCTTTTCCCCCTTTCTTGGCTGAGGAAGAGATTTCTCTCCAGCAAGTGTGTTTGTTAAAGAAATAATCCAATGCCATGTTTATCTCGTGCCATCCCAAGGGCTGGGGTTCAATATGCCGGGCACGAGGTGGATGTCATGGGGCTGTGCCTGGCCCCAGCAGCTGGAGCAGGAGGTGTTTGGGAGCTGCTTCCTAACCAGGTGGTTTGTATCTTTGTGTTTCCATCAGCTGCAGTGGGGGAAGGACGGCCGGAAGGTCGATGGACTGTCCCTGGAGCACAGCCACGAGGAGAGAGGGGTCAGGCAGCCGGAGAGGGGACTGAGCCTCCTGGTGCAGCACGTGCTGGGGAAGCCTCTGGATAAAACAGAGCAGCTCTCAAACTGGGAGAAGAGGCCACTCCGGGAGGAGCAGATCCTCTATGCAGGTCTGGCCCTGGCTGGGTGCTGCAGGTGCCCAGGCCAGGCTGTGTTTGGCTGCTCTGTCCCCAGGAAAGTCTTTAAGTAGCAGAGGGAGAAAATGGCTTTGCAGATTAGTTCCTGTTCAAAGGAGTCAGCACATGTTTTGTTTGTCCTTTTGAGGACATGACTTTAATGGTTGAAGTTTAAACTGTCCAGTGATTCATTATTTCCCTGAGGAAGGAATTCCTGTGCTTTGCAGATTTGGTCTGATGAAACATCACCTCAGTGGAAACTCCTCTCAATAACTGTAAGGAGGAAAGTCCACTTCCTTCTGCCTCATTTCACTGCCTTCCTGGGAAACAAATGCCGTGTTCATTTGTCACAGTGAGGTGCTTGTTAGAGCCGGGTTTGAAATGGGCAGATGTGTCAGAAACTGCAGCACAGACTCAGGGCTATGGAGGGACCCATAGAGTTTATTGCTGATTAGCCCAGAGTCAGAAGTCTGGGTCTAAACCTTTTCCTGGTGCATCAAAGGACAGTCTGCTGATGCAAACTAGCCCTTTGTTAAATTCGACTATCCTTGAAGCTGACACAGTTCTCACAAAAGTTAATCACTGGGACTTGTCAGACTGGCTGGGAGAGTTCTCCTGTTGCTGTTGCAGGGAGCAGCAGCACAGGGCACTGAGTGTGGGCAGGTGATTGCAAACAGCTCGGGCAGTACCTGCTCAGATATTGCATCTCCTGGGGAAGCTCCCTTCCTGTCAAGAGGAGTGATAAGGAGCTGTGGGCAGGCTTGGGGACAATGGTGAGGAATGGGGGCTGGCTGGAGCTACCTGGTGGTGGTTGGAAGAGCCACACTGCAGTTTACACTGGGCTATTGGGTTAGAGTGGAGATGGCAGAGCCTGTCTTTAGGAGCTCCTGACTCCCTGTGACTGTGGGTTCAGCTGTGATGCTCAGTGAGTCAGTCCTGGAGCTTGAGGGTATGACCTGAGGGAGTTGCAGCTTCACAGTTGTTCACAGTGGCTTTTACAAAGGTGGGGGCTCTTCCTTGCCTTAGGAAAGCCTCTGGTTTACTTTTGAATGAGCCTCATCTGAGCTGAGGCTCACATTCTCTTCCCTGCAGCCTCTGATGCCTACTGCTTGCTGGAGATCTATGAGAGGCTCTGCAAGGACCCTGAGAGCTTCGGTCTGAGTTCAGACCTGACAGAGAGTCTGGTGGGAAAACAGAGCAAAAAACCCAGGGCAAAGAAGCAGCTGAATAAACAAGAAGCACCATCACCTTCTGGACAGGTTTGTAAACATCTTCAAAGAGCTGCTTGTTGCTCAAGACCCCTGCAAATCACACGCTGCTGCTCTCAGTCACACCATTCACTGGGCACGGCTGTTCTCAAGACTCTTGCAGCAAACATCCTCCCTACCCCTCCCTCCCAGGACACTCTGCTCTCTCCTTGGCCTGCCTGGGCCTAGCTTTCCCTGCTCTTTGAGGTTCACTTTCTTTGCACAGTGTGGGTGCAGATCTTTGTGCTAAGCCCAGTGAGCCTTGCTCGTGGAAATTCTCCTTCCACATTTTGGGTTTGGATTCTGTGGCCAAGGTTTCAAAACTCTTACTTCCTTACTTTTTCATTTTTACTGAGCTTCCACACCTTGCTTTCACATTGGGAATGTCTGGAGTAGAAGTCTGCAAAGTTAAAAGCAAATGATCCATCAAAAATGCCTTTCTGCTGAAGGTTTGTCTCTGCCTCCCTGCCCACCACCACATTCCATGAGAGGCCTCTCCCAGAAGTTTGTCCTGTGGCAGAGCCTTAATACTTCACCAGAGCTGTGCAACTCTGCTTAAGTATCTTGAAATGGGACTGGTGCCTGTCAGGAATAACGTTTTACATTTTAAATGGAACCATTCAGTGGTTTGTACACCTTTGGAAACCCTGGCACAAATCCCATTTTGTCATTGCCTGAGAAGACCCACCATGTGTATCTGTGTATCCTGAGGAGCCCCAGGTGTGTGTGGAGCTTCTGAAGTCAGTGCCCTTTCCGTGGCTGGGCTGAGATGCTGCTGGGTGTGTCCACCTGTGTGTAAATGTGCAGTATCCCTTGGCCTTCAGCAGGCAGGAGAACACAGAGCTGCTCCCTGAGCATTGCATTTATGGGAATGTTGTGTGTTACAGCAGAGCTGGGTGGCTGCTGCAGAGGTGGGAAAAGTGAGCACTCCAGGCTTCAGTCACCTTGGAAACCCGCAGGTCATCTTTGTGCTCTGTACAGTCAGATCCATCAGCTAGAGGCAGTTGGTAAAACCTGGACTGGGATGCCAAGAAAAGCAGACTTGTCCTGACTGCATCCAGCAGGACTCTAAGCTCTCTTTCCCAGTGTTTCCTTGTCTGAAGTGGGGCTAATGACTCCATTCTCCTTTATAAGCTTTTTACTCTCTGCTGGCATGAAATGTGAGAAAAAAGCTCTGTATGACAGTGCTGGCCACTGGATAAACACTGGCTGAGAGCCAGCTGCAGCTCCTGCACATCTGTTTGAACAGCAGCAGCAGCCAGGGGCAGCATGTCCAACTGCCTCAGCTTCAGGGGGCAGCTCCATTCCCTGTCACCGTGTTCTGGTGTCACAGCTGCATTGACCAGGGTCCTGCAGGAACTAGTGACAGCCCAGTCTGCCCAGTGCTGCAGAGCCCTGGCTGCAGGGACCTCTGCTGGGAACTGCAGCATCACACCAGGGTTGCTCCTGGACCTGAGCTGGTTCCCATGGAGAGCCCAGGTGGAGCTGCCTGGTGTGCCACAGCATTCCCAGCTTGGGGACAGCTCCTGCAGAGCTGATCTGCAGTGCTGGCTCCCTGCATAGCTGCTGGCAGTGTCCTTCAGTCATCCCAGCTGATTCAAGTTCCTGGAGTCAAAAGCTGGACATTGGAAGTTCCTTAATAACTTCCCTTCTCCATGAATTTAGCTATTGTACTTCTGGGAGCCTCCCAAAGCCAAAGTCCTCCCAGTGCAGGAACTCCCCCAGCAGCAGACATTTGAAATAAAACAAACAGAATGCAGGCACTGTCTATTTTTAACCTTCCAAAGATAACAGAGTTGACGTGGTTGCTTTGTCTACCTGTTTCTCCCTCTGTCTGTCCCAAATCATAGCTTTGACATGTGTTTATTAATTGCAGAATAATTTAGGGGAACAGCAGCCTTGGCTATGTTTCTGTGATTTCTTGATGATGAATGCCTGTGCAGAGCACTGGAGGCCAGGTTGGCACTTCTCCAGGGAAAGGCTGCAGGTCCCTGGATCAGGTGGCCAACTGGTCAGTGAGAGAATGACGAATGCAGAATTAGCCCCATCATGTTCTGCCCCTGCCTAGGTGGAACGTGGAAAGGATGGGAAGGAGGATCTAGAGGTGCTGCAGAGCATGGGGAGGTGGTGACACAGGTGGAAGGAGGCAGTTGGATGTGCCATGGTGGGTGAACTAACGCAGGGAGTAAAAACACAAATGTACTGGGAATCAGACTTCTGCTCCTTATGGATGTCCTGCCTTTCTCTAGGAATTCCAAGGACCCAGAATGGAGCCCTCACGTCCCCCTGCCCCTATCTCCCCCCAGGAGTTCAGTGTAGTCTGTGACAACATGCTGCAGGGCCTGGGGCGCTACCTGCGCTGCCTGGGTGTGGATGTGCGGCTGCTGGACAATGAGGATGACCACAGGAAAGCTGCTGAGGTGAGTTCACAGCTCCCATGTCCATGGGGACACGATGGGGCTCACTGGGAAGCTGCACTGGTGCTCAGGCTGCAGGAGCTGCCCCATGGGTCCCTCCTTCCATCCCTGTGCTGATTCCCAGCTCTGTGGGTCACCCTGAGCACTGGCAGCTGGAATCAGCTGGTCCCTGCAGTGGTGTGCAGCCTTGGTTCTCCACTTCCAGGAGAGAGGAGGGGAGCAGAGCCTGCTCTGATCTCACTCTCACGTGTGTCTCACTCTCGTGTGTGTCTGTTTGTGTCATTGGCAGCTGGGGCAGCTCAAGTCGTGAGAAGAACACAAGGGGAGGGTAAAGATCATAGAATCACAGAATGGTTTGCTTTGTCTTTGAAGGGGCCTTAACGATCATCTCCAACCCCCAAAGACGTGACCAAGTCATGTGTGTGCTTGCAACAAGACAAAAGTCAGTGAAAGGAGCCAGCATTCACTTAGATTTCTAATGCACTCCAGTTTGGGCTTACAGGGAAGGTACTTGTCTGCCTGGTGTCCAGTTCAGTTGGGCAGACCCATAATCCAAAGGTGGCTGTTCAATACAGAAGGGAGAATGTCCTTAATCAGTGGCCATGTAACATCCTGGCTGGCCTTGTGAGGTGACTCAAAGGTGATCAGCCACAACTTGCAGTGGTGTTTGGGAAAGGAAGAGGGGACCATGAGTATTGCTCTGGGCTCCCATTATAACTCTGCCCCTCTGCCTACTGGATGAGAGACAAATGCTGCTTCATTTCAGACACATGTCTGCCATCCCAGGAGTGCAGATCACAGAATCCCCTGAGCTGGAAAGGACTCACAGGGATCATTGAGAACATCCCCTGTCCCTGCCCAGCCCCCCCAGCAGCCCCAGCCTGGGCACCCCTGGCAGCGCTGCCCAAAGGCTCCTGGAGCTCTGGCAGCCTCGGGGCCGTGCCCATTCCCTGGGCAGCCTGGGCAGTGCCAGCACCCTCTGGGGGCAGAGCCTTGCCCTGAGCTCCAGCCTGAGCTGCCCTGACACAACTTCATGCCATTCTCTCAGGTTCTGTCCCTGGTCACAAAGAGCAGAGATCAGTGTCTGCTCCTCCTTTTCCCCTCACCAGGAAGTTGTAGCTGCAATGAGGTCTCCCCTCAGTCTCCTCCAGGCTGAACAGACCAAGTCTCAGCCACTTCTCATACAGCTTCTCCTCAAGGCCCTTCACCATCTTCGTTACCTTCCTTTGGAAACTCTCTAATGGCCTAATGTCTTTCTTACTTTGTTTGTGGTGCCCAAAACTGCCATCAGGGCTCGAGGCGAGGCCACCCCAGCCCAGAGCAGAGTGGGACAATCCCCTCCCTTGACCAGCACATGATGCCCCCAGGACACAAATGTCCCTCCTGGCTCCAGGGCTCTGCTGACTCACATTCAACTTTCTGTCAGCCAGGACTCCCAGGTTCCCTCCTGTGATGCTCTTCTCCAGCATCTCATTCCCCAGTCTGTATATCCAGAGTTGCTCCATCCCAGGTGCAGAATCTGTCACTTTCCCTTGTTGAACTTCATCTGGTTGGTGATTGCCCAGCTTTCTTATTTGTCCAGCTCTCCCAGAGGACCTCCCTGCCTTCGAGGGAGTCAAGAGAGATATTCAGGCCACACAGTGTGTGCTATCAAATGTGCATGGATCACCCAGCCTGGTGTGCAGGATGTTTCCTCTTCAGATGTCTGCTTGGCCAGAATCCGGGCCAGGCTCTAACTTCTGCAGAAATAATTAATATCTCCTCCCTGCCAGACTTGCACAAGTTATTTAAACAAACCAGTTCTCAGTGCCTCCCCCCAGAGCTCCGTCTCCACTTCTCATCCCCATCCCTTATCGTGCCATGGACAGGATGTTTGACATTGCTTTCTCTATGGTGACTGGACAAACATCCTTTCACTATCAAAAGCCCTTGGAGTGTTACTGTATTGTAGAGCCTTTGATCTGGGCTTGGATAATCAAAGATAAAAATAGACTCCTCCTACCCTGTTTGATATCTGGCTGGTCCTGATTGAATCAAAGTTGAATGTTGACCACCCTACGCCCAAAAACTTGGGAATGTTATTGCAAAGGCCAGCAGAGGGTTTGGATCCTGGTCACTGAGTACAAGACAGATGGTTTGGGTGTTGTCCCTGCAGAGTCCCAAACTGGTGTCACTAGGGACACCTAAGAGTGTACAGCATTAGTGTTTGCTCTTTAATAAAGTCTCTTCACTCAAATTATTTATAAGTCATACTACACTTCTCCTTGTGCCAAGAACTCCTGCAGCACCTGGCATTTGCTCCTTATTGTTCTCATTCCTTCTCTTTGTTAAAGTGGCTTCAAGTATTGGTGGGCAGATGGGTCCTTCACCCTCTGTTATTTGGGATCAAGTTTAAAAGCCTGAGAACTTCTTCAGCTGTACTTGGGTAGTTATGGATTTATCTTTTTTGTTTGTTTGCTTGTTTGTTTTTTGTTTTGTTTAGGCTAGCACGTGGTACAGGAAATGGTTTGGCAACCCCCATTCCCAAGGATGTGAAACCCTTGTCCTGTGTTATGCTTTGTGTTGTGTTGCTGTTATTGACTAAATATTTTATCTTGGACTTGTCATGGTGAGTTTGTCATGCCAGATCTGGAGAGGTGTGAGAGCAGGGCCTCTGGCACCACGATCCACTGGATCCCCTCTGACTGACCAGAGTTAGTGGTGGAGTTGGCAGTACTGGGTTTGTGGTTGGACTTGATGACCTGGGAGGTCTTTCCCAGCCTTAATGATTCTGTGGTTCTGTTTATGTGCTATGAGATGCTACAAGCTTGCAGTCTCTGATTTAATGATGCCATTTAATTAGGACTTGGCCGGAGAACTGACTGATTAAAGTTGCCTGTCATAAGTGCAGATACAGAAAATCTTTAAAAATGGAAAACCAGTAGAAATTCATACTAAAAATGTCTCTGGTTTAATCTATCCTCATGTGAAAGGCAAAGAACTCACAGGCTGTCCTTACAGATGCAGTGGGGGTTGTTTTATTAAGCCCTCTCACTCAATGGGGTGGCTGTGCTGTTTTTCCCATATTACCCTGCTGTCCTACCTGCTGTAGCTCCTGCACACACCTGTGTGGCCCAGCAGGTCTGCAGCTGGGGCTGGAATTAGTTCCAGATGTGCTGGACAAGCTCCTTTATCTGAGAATTTTTGCAGCCTGTGCACTGAGAGCTGGTGGGACCCACCGTGTGCTGTCCCCAGCAATCCTTGCCCAGGCTGGCCCCAGCCTGGCTCTCTGCTGTGTGCCCTCTGACAAAGGGCTGTGTGCATCCAGCCATTCCTCCCCAGGGACTGGCTCCAGCTCCAGGCAGTCCATGGGGTAAAGAATGTAGAGATTCCATCTCGGGGATGCAGCAGGTTCTGAGTGTGCAGGTGCCAGTTTTGGGTGATCCATCCTTTGCCTTTCCACTTACTCCTACAAGCAACATGTTATTTGCAATTAATACAAGTTTATTTACTTAAAATTATGCCCTGTGCCTGTTGTGTTCCTACCCAGGTCCTTCATGCCCCATCCCTGGAAAATTCCTGGTCAGGTTGGATGGAAGCTCTGAGCAGCCTGAGCCAGTTGAAGATGTCCCTGCTCACTTCAGAGCAGCTGGGACAAGATGACCTTTTCAAGATCCCTTCTAAACCAAACTATTCTATGATTCCATCTTGTCTTCTCCAAACTTCTCTTTGCAGAGAATCTTAAACCTATCTTTTGGGTTTTCCAGATAATTGGAAGGAGATGGAAAAGTGGATGCTCCTGTTTTCTCTGCAGTTTTGGAGAATCAGGCAAAGCAGTGGGATCCTTCTCACACCAACCTTACAGGATCATCCAGCAGCCTGAGTGACTACAGTAGCTTGTGCAATGTTGTACCTTGGGGGCAGAGCAAAAGGTTTTAAGAAAATTTTAATAGTCTCTTAGGTTTCTAATAAGAGACTCAGTGGAATCTCAAAGCTGCTCCAGTTGTGTTCTGGGTTGGTTTACTTTATTTTTTGAATGGACTTTGCACTTGGTCTTCAAAATCATCCTCATCTCTAAGGATAATCTGATGCTAAGGCAAACCTGGTATCTTTTGGAGTATGCTAATAACCAGAAGGCAGGTAAAACTGGCTTCCTGAGGCTCCTCTGCTGTGGAAGGTTCCCTTGCAAGGTTACACCTCCCCTCCAAAGCTCCAGGTGAACCAGCGAGTGAGGGCCAGGCTGGATGGATCTCAGGAGCCAGATAGAGCATTGTACACCCAGATCTAAATTGCCCTAGACTAATTTGGAGCCAGGTGACACAAAAGGGATTTTAATCCTGCAGTGAGCAGATCTTCACCTAATGGGGGAATCTAATCTTGGATCTTGTCTCAGCTTTGACTGGCTTTTTCCATATTTTTGATGTAGTGACATTCTCCAGGTTTGCTGGTCTTTTTAGTCTGCTGGGAAGCTAAATTCAGAGAGGGCAGATGAAGAGCTGTGTTGCTTTTAAGATCAAGACTTGGCTTTTGATGTTGGGTCAGCAGGAGGAGAAGGTCTTTCATTGGAGACCTTGATACAAATGGATCTGCACAGAGAAAACTGGGTGGATGGTTTTGGTGTGACATTTAAGGCCACGTTACAAAACCATGTGATAACTCTGTGCAATTTATACTTTTCAGGAATGCTGAAGAGAAGATTAGGGTTGCAATACTGGGAGAGCTGGACTGAGCGTGCTCAGAGCTGTTAAGCTCTTGGTTTACTGTCTCTTTTAAAAGAGCCTGGGATTACAGGGGGGGGCCCTGGGTTTGGACTGGGTTTTGTGATCTTCTTCTCTAACAGATCCTTGTCTGGGTGCTTTCCCAGCACATGTCCTGGGGCAGACACTTTCTGTGCTCTCCCTTTTGGTCTGGCCGGGGCCTTGCTGGCCCGGGCTCAGGATCACTGCAAGGGAAACACAGCTTTTCCTGTGCTGCAGTTTGGCTCTCCAAGGACATGTGGCATTGCCCAACATGTGTCTTGCACAGACTTGGCAAAGTTTAACTTACAAATGCACAGCCTTGTGTTGCTGTTTTTTGGAACCTCCTTTGGCCTTGGTTCAGGACGCTTTAGATTGTCACGAATCATCCTGCTGCTGGTGCTGGCTTGGAAACAAAGGGTCTCTCTCTGCCCTCTCTCCTCAGTCGTTGCCCTTGCAGGTCTCTCTGACAGTAATTTGTGTGGGTTCATTCATTTCTGCAGGATGGAAGTTGGCTGAACAGACAGACACGTTAAGGGATAATCAGTAATACCAACAGATTAGGGAGTGCTTTCTATCCAGAAGGCCTGAGCCTTTTCCAGAGGAAGTTGATATTATCTTTGTAATAGATTGTGAAACTGAGGCCAATGCCCTCTCTGAAGCACTTGGGCTAGAGCACAGGTCCCTGACACCCATGCCAAAATGCTGCCCTGGGTGTTCTTTTCCTCTCATTTGCATCCCTGACCACACATCCTCCCCATGGTCCCAGTGCTGCCTTCCCTTGTTGCTTTTGCAGAAAAAGAAGGAATTGTGCCCTTTTCTCCAGCACATACCCTCTGTGATCTCAGTCAGATGTGTGCTATCACATGGCTTTTCTGGCTCTGTGTGCTTCTCCCAGTCGTTGTTCCAGAGGCAGAAAAACATGTTGGAAGAGTTATTGCTTTTCTCCTTTTTATTTGATGTTCTTTGCCTGTCTCTGCAGAGCCATTTAGATAAGGGGATTTATCAAGCTTGAACTAATTAACCCTGGATGCAGAAAGTCAGAATGGAGTGTTCCAGCTGTGAAATCCTCAGACTTACCCTGAAGCAAACATGGGTCTGGAGAAATTTCACATCCCTTTTCCCTTGCTGGCAAATCCCTGTGGTGACCTTTTGCTGTTGCCTTGCCAGACCTCCCTCACTACTGTGCCCCAAGGGTGCTGTGGTGGCTGCTCAGCAGCAGGACTGCATGGGGTGTCTGTGCTGCCCCTTCAAGGCTCCTGTTCTTAGAGGTTTTTTTCCTTTATTGAGCGAGAGAGGGTTGATTTTGAAAGAAATCCAGTAATTTTGCCGGTAGAAAGATGTTTTAGAAGTTGTTGCCAATCACTTTCTCAGTGCAGAATTTTCAGCCAAAGAGTGAGTTCACAACTAAAGGAGGGAAGCAGATACGTGAAAGCTCAGGAAGAGGAAAAAAGGGAAAAAACAAGTTGTTTAACAGGTTGCCTGCACAGGGCCTTCAGAGCCTTCTCCCCTTGTTTCCTGTTGCCATAGGTTCAGTGAGTCTTAAGAGAATGACTACCCAAGACAGAGCTTAAAAGTTGTGCTTGGTTTGTCTGGTGTTCCCTGGCTGTGCTCGCTGGTGTCTCTCTGGGAAGTGCAGCAGGACTCTGATCCCAAATGTGTCTTCCTGCCAAGGGTAGAGAGGGATCCAGACAGAGCTGCTGCACTCTGAACCAGATGAGAGACCTCCATGACACACATCTGGAGTCAGTGAAAAACATGAGGCCTTCTAACAGAATCCAAGCCAGAGAAGAGACATAACCTTGTGCCTACTTCAAAGCACTGATCTCTTGTCAGCAGGATCAGAGCTGAGTCCTGGTTCACATGGGAATCCTTGTGAATCCTCCTATTGCTGCAGCCCTGAGTCTGTCCCTCCTGCAGGAGGGTGGGGGGTGCCAGGGAGGGCGTCACTCAGTCGTGTGGAGGAAGGTCAGTCCCACCTCACCCTCGCAGCTCCAGAGTCGGTGCCTCCCCCTGGCAGCGCCCCCTGTGCGTGTCCCCGAGCCCGGGGAAGGTCAGCAGGGCACCGATGGCTCCCTGGGGACTCAGCACACACCTTCCACTTGAAGGACTCTGACAAAAGCCCGGGATTCCAAGTGGGGAGGTGATAAACTCTTTGGGAGATGTTTCCTGCAGCCTGGAAAGGTGCAGAATTCCTGTGTGTTGGGTTGCCAGGACAATAACACCCTCCTTCTCTAAGGAGCAGTTTTGTTAAAGGTATGAAGTTTGCAGACACATTTCACGGTACATTTTTTTTCTAGAATTACCTGCTTAGGTTTTTTTTCCTTTTCTCCCTGTGCAGTAGAACTGTTTCCTTCTTTGTGACCCAGACTGGGGAAATAGAAATAATCTGGGTTAAGCGAAAAAATTAAAAGGTTGTTTTTGTACAGAATCGTTTCAAGGTGGAATGGTTCCCTGGGCCAGCAGCTTGCTCCACCACATGGCAGATGAGGCAGGGATTGGCAGGAAAGGGACAAGGGGTGAGCCATACCTTGGAGCTGCTGTTGCTGTCAGGAACTCTTGGCCAGGTGTGGACTGACAGTGAGAGAAACACTCAATATCTCCAGTTCACCTCCTCTCTTCTGTGACTGCAAGTAAAGCCTGGACTCAGTGTAACTTCAGCCCCTGCTCATTTGGATTTTTACTGTTTTTTCCAGATTGCCCGACAGGAAGGAAGAGTCATTTTGACCTCTGGACTCCCATATCAGACTGTGAGTGTTCCAAGCTGCTGGTGTGTTTCTGGCACTGATCATTGCATGGTCTGGGGTGTGCAGGGGAGACAAGAGGAAAAGTCAGATGTGAATGCAACAGCTGGCTTGGATTTTTCATGTTTTCTCCACTAAAAGCTACATTTAGGGTCTTCAGAGGTTTGCTTTTCTCAACCACCAAGGCTTGGGGCAAAATGTTTTTTTATACTTATATTCAGTCCTGCATTGGTGGGGAGAGCAATTGCTCTCCATTGGGGGTGGAAGTCAAGCCAAACAATCCAGAGCAGTGTGTTTCTGTCTGGCTTCACTGGCAGGTGAAAGGCAGCTCAATTTCTGTGCTTTTTATCCCAGAGATTCTTGTTTGCTGGCTGGCTCCGCACTGAGAGAGTTTCAGCCCTCAGGGACATTTCCTCAGGCTTGGAAGGGGGAGATTGGAAGGCCCCAAGCATGGGTCTGGTGGAAGCTGGAGAGGTTTCGTGTTGCTACACAGAAAAGGCAAAGCAAAGGCCAACCTTGCCCTCAGCACCAGCTGTTCAGAGCTGTTCACAGACATGCTTCAAAATGCAGTGCTGAGCCTGCCAAGTCAATGCTTAGACAGTTGTGATGTCCTGTTGCAGGTCCTTTGCAATTTTTTAGTGCCTAAAAATCCATTTAGAAGAGTGAAAATGTTCTGCATGAGCCAGAGTTCTGTTCACATGAGCCAGGGTGCAGGATTTCTTTGTCACAAACTGTCAGCATAAAATCTCCCAGCTACTCAGGCAGGCAGTCAGAATATTTGCAGAGTAGGGGTTGCTGATTTCCTGTGGAAAATCAGAGTGTGGAATAAAACTCCTCCCCATAATGAGAGGCTATGAGGCAGGTGTAGCCACCCTGCAGGTTCCATGAGCCTACAGCTGGTGGAATAAGGAATCCAGCACCCTCTTGTTTGGCAGAGCTCTAATTTCAAAGTACTGTGTAGGAATTGCAAAAGGAAAATAACTGCTTCCAGGGTACAATATTCCTGGGAAATACTCTGGTTCCCTCGGTTCCCTTGCCTTTGGATGCCCTCCACAAGGATGGGATGGCTCTGCCAGGCTCCTTTGCTGGTGTGTAGCTGATCCCATTCCTGTGAGTCCTTAGCCTGGTCATAAGATGTGTCTGGGACTTCCCTGTGCTCATTCACAGATGCACTTCTCTACAGACTGTGGAACAAACATTGAGAGACTGCCCACATCAACCCCTTCACACTTCTTGGCCACCAGGGAACTCCAGGTGAAACGTTTGTGTGAATCAGAGGGGTTGAAGTGGTCACTGGGCATTCATTGTTTCCATCACTGTGTTTTGGCACACTCTGTGGGATCTGGCCAAGTTTCCTCAGAAAGCTGGGATTGAGGTCAGGTTTCTTTTGCTGCCCCTGTCAGTACCACCTCACCAAAATGTGAGTTGACAGGACTTGTGTATATTTTATAGAATAGAATAATGGAATTGTTAAGGTTGGAAAAGACCTTTAGGATGATCAAGTCCAGCTGTTAACCCAGCATCACCACTGTGGTCCCCACTAAACCATGTCTCCAAGTGCCACATCCAGATGACTCTTGAGCTCTTCCAAAGATTACTCCAACACCTCCCCAGACAACTCATTCCAATGCCTGACCACCTTTCTGTGAAGAAATGTTCCCTGAAATCCAATCTAAACCTCCCTTGGAGCATCTTGAGGCCATTTCCTCTTGTCCTGTCACTTGTTAGCTGGGAGAAGAGACCATTTCCCCCCGGCTGGACCTTCCTGTCAGGGAGTTGTAGAGAGTGAGAAGGTCCCCATGAGCCTCCCTTTCTCCAGCCTAAATCATGTTTTGTACACATAAAATCACACAATGCTTCAGGAGTCAGAGCTCTTGCAGCAGTGCCTGTTAGGTTACCAATCGTGGTGCTCAGACCAGAATTCAGACTGTAAACACACACTAACTCTAAGCATTATTCCGCATTCAGACCAAGCCAAGAGCATCAGAACAGCCCCAGGTGCCCTGTGCTCGGTCTCACTGGTGTCTCTGGTTTGCAGCTGCGCTCCCAGGTGGGAGAAGGAAGGTGTTTCTCTGTGAACTGCTCCCAGAAGGCGAAGGACCAGGCGCTGCAGGTGCTGAAGCACTTCAACGTGCAGGTGTCCCTGGGTGACATCTTCAGCCGCTGCCAGGTAGGACGAGGCTGGCTCCAGCCCCAGCTCCCACTCGCCCACCACTCCCTGCGCTGCCTCGGTGTCCTGGGCCTTGCACTCGGTGTCTTCTTGGTTCCCAAGAGTTCTGCTTGAACTTTGGCAGCACCTGGCAAAGCCGTGAGGAGTTCTGAGTGCAGTCACATCCGTCACGGTGCTGAGGGCTCAGTCAGAGGATCAGAGGCTCTGCATCTGCAGCTTTGCTAGAAACTCGCCTGTTTTTCTGATTTTTGCTACTTGGCCTGTGTTTTGGCATCAACTGTCATGGTTGGACTCTCTTTGTTGCTGTGTTCTCTGTCTAGGACACATGCTGTTTTAATTATAAACCATGTTTAATTATGGCTCTGTGATTCTGTTAACACTTAATTACTTTAATAGGAGGATTTTTTCATAGGACTTCTTTTTTTTTTTTCAGAAGTTATTAGGTTAATTCATGTCCATGCTAGTTGATGGCTCCAGATTGTGTTTGGCACAGGATATCTGTGGATTGCTGTTAAGAATAAATTTTAATTGTGTTAGCTCAAATCCCCATCTCTTCCAATTTCACTATTGTATTTGTTACAGCAACACGCTGAAACCTATCCCTTCCCAAACTGCATTATAAAACCAACAGGGAACTTCAACATCTCTCACCTTTCAGTGTCTATAGAGAGAAAAAGAAGCAAGTTGGTTCAAAAATTAGCTTTTTCTTAGGCATAAACAAGCCAGTGAGTCTGGCTCGGTGCCTCATGGTGGAGATCTGGGGTCTCCTAGCCCAGTGGAATTGCACAAGTAGTGTAGGAGCAGACACACCAGAGAGCGTGTCCTGAACCTCTGTTTATGTCTGCCATCAGATGTTGAAACTGGATCTGTAACTCAGAAAGCAAATAAGAGTTGTCCAGCTGGGCAGGTTGGCTGTGAGAGGAGACTGACGAAACTCCCTGCAGGTCAGATCCACAGAACAGGGGTTCATCTTACTGCAGCATAAATGGATATATTCAGCTATGGGATACTGCCTTCAGTCCTGTGGTTTTATTGTCCCAGAACAGATTGCAGTTGTTATACATACATATATTTAAAGTGGCACGCCGGCTTCTTGGCTGTTTTAAACAAACCTTTGAAAAACCTCATGGATTCTCCAGTTCCTTGACATCCCATAAAATAGCAGTGTTCCTCCTGATGGTTGTTGAAATACCACAAAAATAAGCACACACACACACACACACATAAAACCATGCTACAGGAAACTCAGTGCTCTCTAATAAATGCACGAGACTGTGCAGCAGACAATGGAAAACTGACCCCCTCACCCAGGATCTGGGGTCTGGAACTGGTTAACTCTATGGGTTTAGTACATGCTGTCTTAGTTTACAATATAAATAGGGGTAATCAATCTGGCTAGGAATATATACTAAGTGTTCTCTTACTTCCAGGAGAAATGCCTTCCCTGTAAATTGTGGTGGTGGAACAGCTGCATGTTTTATACCCCTCAGCATGCGAAGATGCTGATTTGTCCAACCTCTCCCTGTTCTGAATCACATTTACCTTCATTTAAGGCCTGGGCATTTTGGAGCGGATTTTGCTCAGCTGTCTCTGCAGAGAGCACAGGTTTGGCTGATGTGCTGCTGATCCTCTGGGGGAGAATCCCAGCTCTCCCAGCTGCACTTCCTGGGGTTGTGTGCAAAGGGAGCCGTGGGCTGCACAGGCAGCAGGATCATCCTCCAGCACCCTGGAAAACTGACAGCCCACATCAACAGAGGCAATTTCTGCCTTCAGGAGGGTGCTCTGGGCCTGCTTGGCCTACAGAGACCTCAGCAGTTCTTTTATACGTCCTTCCTAAAACATCCTCATTCTTTGTAAACCTAATTGGGCTTAATTAGGATGGAGGTGGGATCCTGAAACTGCTGAGCTGTGCTTGCCAGCCTGTCTGTGCTGCTCCGGTGCTGGGTCACAGACCTGGTGGCTCCCAGACTGCTCTGAGCTCTGCTCCTCCTTGCAGAGCTCTTTCCTGAGGGGTGACAGAGTGGTGACGGAGTTTTGGCTGCCCCTACAGTGGGGGAGCATGGTGGGCACACAAGCAGAGCTCCAGAAAGAGCCAAGTGCTGCAAGTCTGGGCTAGGCAGGAGGATGGGCAGTACTCATGAGCTGGGCCCCTCTCCTCCCTCTCCTGCTCCGAGCTCGGCCTGACCTACCAGCAGGGATGGGTTATCTGTGCCATCAGCCCTGGCTGCTTGTCACAGGAAGCAATGTGGCATCCTGCCTGCTCCCTCTGTCTCAAGGAGCAGGGGCTTGTTTTGTCTCCTGGGTTCTGTTCTGTAAATGACTGGAGTGAATATGGCAGCACATGTTGTCATAACAATTAATGCGTGTAGTGCAGAGCACGTGGTAAAAATAGGTCCCAATTCAATGCTGTACCCAAGACTGCTGGAAAATCCGTTTCCTCTGTCAGCTCCCTCAGCAGGGATGGACGGGCTCTCTTTTGCAGATGTAAAGAATGGGCTTGCTTTGCAACCCTGCCAAAATACTGCTTCTGTTAAAACAATGGCCAATACTGGCTACCTCTGTCTGACCTAGAGCAGCAAGTGCATAGGGAGTGTCATCCAGGGGCTGCTCAGCATTTCTGCTCCCGCTTGTGCTGGGCTTCAGCTTGGTTGCTCCAGTTAAAGGCTTCAGGAGTGGGGACTGCTGCCAAAGGTGTCAGTGATGGTGCAGGAATGACCCTTTCATTCCATGTGTTCCTCAAGTGCTGCATTGTAAGGACTCAGTGATGATCCTGGTGAAGCCACCCCTGCAGAGTAGCTGTAGCTGGGCCTGGTGGTGCCCTTGGTGAGGAACATTTTAGTGGGGCTGAGTGAAAATAAGATTAATTTTTGGTGACATGCAAAAAACCCCTACAGAAGTTCTACATTTCATAGTCTTAAAATGTGACAAGCCCATACCTTGTATTTGAAATGCAAATGTCATGTACCTGTCACCTCTGCATACATTTGAGTATCTGGTATTTTTCTTCTTTTCAGACAGCTGAAATACTTCCTTCAGGAAGAGACAGTGTGAAATAATATTTGGGGTGTTCAGATATGATCAATTCAACATGCTGAACCCTTACAGTAGTCAGGAAGATCTCTGTGGAGTTGTTGGAGGCTGTTGTGGGAAGCCTTAAATGTCAGCTCACAGCGCAACTCAGCCAGGAGATCAGTGATGCTGTGCTCTCCACAGCTTGCAGGAGATTCTAACACAGAACTAGCAGTTAAAGAAGGAAAAACCACCCAAACCTGCTGAAGAAGGCATGGACTCCAGTCCATGGGCACAGACAGCTGACAGTGGGGTCATTTCATAGTGGGGTGAAATTCAGCTCCTCTCCCAGGCCAGGCCAGCAGTGGCTGTCTCCCACCCTTCCTGGTGCTGTCCCTGTTTGGGACATCCTGCTGTGACACTTGGGTATGGCCTGGTGGAACAGCAGGAGAACATGAACTCCATGTCTCCATGTCATTCCAGTCTCTTAAAGGAGAATGAATTGTCTCTTGAGAACAGCCATGTTTTGGCAGGATCCATTACCTGCATGACTGGTGTGACTCTTGCCATCTTGCTTTTCCATGCCATATGATTGAAAGTCCACCCAAAGCAGGTGAGGGCCACACCTCTGAACTTGCCATGTGCCAGGGCCTTGTCACTGACTGCTTGGTGAGCCCAAGGGCCCAGGACGTTTCACTTCCCATGGCTGAGGTGTCTGGCCCAGCCAACTTGTGTCAGTGAAAGAACACTGGTGTGCAGGCAGATCAGTGGAGGCACAGGGCTGGCAGGCTTGGGGTGAGCAGTGCTGCTGACAGGGAGGAATCCCAGCTTGGATGGTGATAAACTGAGGAGATAAACACTGCAAGTTGTTAGCTTTACATCTTTATATCACAAGGGTTTGTCACTATCTCTTGAAGAGACAACTGTGTTCAGTGTTGTTTGGGCTCACCAAGAAATTCCTCCTGGAATCTGGAAGAACCTTGTGGTTAAAGGTTTCTAACTGCTGTAAAACACTCACTGGTGTGAGGCTCTGCAGCTGGGTTTGGAGCCAGGAGGGCCTGTCCATCTGCAGAAAAGCTGTGCTGGGCTTTACTGAAAAGTGTAGCTGCTGCTTAGCTCAGTTCTGGGTCTGAGGCTTTGCTCGGGTATGGGGGGAGCAGGCTGGGGGACCTGGGTCCTGCAGAGCCTCTGTGCCACCCCCACCTCCCCCAGGCCTCTCCTTCCTTTCCCACCCTCTGTTTGACTTGACCCTTTAGCCTTTAAGCTGGCTGGGGCAGGGACCCCGCTTGAACAATACCTTACACAACAGGAGGCTGATCCCAGGTGAGGTTTCAAGGCTTTCCTGCAAGGAAAAATGATTGCAATTATATCCCCTGCAAAAATAAATGTGCGGGGGAAAAAAATCCCAGGCTCCAGCTGCAGTTTGTGCATCTGAACAGCCCCACATTGACAGGGGGATTATCTGCACATCCAAATAGGTTGTCTCTTGCACGTCACTGAATGCTCTGATCCTAAATAAGCAAATTACATCAACTATTCTGATGTCCTGTTTAACTTATGACCTCAGCCTGAGCACTGCAGGATATGAGAGATAGCTGCTCAATTTCATTGTCTGGAGATCTGATATATTTTTGTATTTTTTTTTTTGTGCCCCCCCACTCTCCCCCACCTTTTCAGTTTCCAAACTACTCACCCCAGCTTTTACAAAGGTGTTAGCATGGGATTAGGAGTAGGCGGGGAGGAAGAGAGGAAACCACCTTTTTTTTTTTTTTAAATTAGGTGCAAAAGCATTCTAACAGTTGTAGCAAATGTTTCTGGTTTTTTTGTGGTTAAGGTAACGAATTTCATTGCTGCAAAGCTCATCATGTGCAAGCTGACTTACGCAGAGGGAGCCCAGGATGGAGCAATCCATTTAGCAGGGACAAAGAAAAAAGCCTTATGATGAGATGGAAACCCTGTACTTGGGGCACTTTGCGAGAACCTTTGAAGCCAGCCTGGGAACTCTGGCAATATTAGTTGATAATTAGTAATATAGATCCCTCAAGCTGTCGTTTAGATTGAAAATGTGCATGTCTCTCATGAGCCTCTGTCACACCAATCTGATCAGCAGGCTTTTTTCTTCCTTTTATGTGGGTTGCTCTGTCGGTCCAGAGGATGATGAGAACTGCCAGGCATCGTCTTTCTCACTCAGTTGTGAGCTGAGCAGCTATCTCCTGCTCCAGCGTGGCATGGAAGTGGAACCAGGGCAATTTTGCTTTGTGGTCACCTCTCCTGGCCTGAGCAACAGTCATTTCATTCATTTTGAAATACCAGCCGTCCTTCCCCATGCGCAGAGAAAAACCAGAAAGATTTAAAGGCTACATGTTTCATGAGATGTTTCTGCCCCAGCAGACAGCAAGGGGTTGGCCTTGGGAGTCACTCAGGACAAAAAGCATCTTCAGCTCCAGTGGGGCTGAGACATCATCAAAGAATTCAAAAATGTCAGTTCTCATAGCCCCTGGTTCAGCTTTTGAGCTGCCCTCCACTGATGCAACATCATGTCCCCATTTACCTCCTTTCAGCCTTGAAATCTCTTTGGAAAGTGCTGTGTCACCCTCTAAATGAAGAATTTAGAAGGGTCACGTGTGCTGGATTTCAATGACTTGGGAATGCTGAGAAAGAGAATATCATTTGGAAACCCTCTGTGGTTTAATAAAAGGTTCATCCATAGGATGCAATTTGTCAGTGCCTACAGGTCAGGAAAACCTGTGATTAAGAGCATCTGTGGTTTCCCCAGATGTGTGAGTGAGCTGCTTACTCCTCCCCAGTCACCCAAACCCAGGCTCAGCCCGGTGCCTGCCCACGACGTGGGCTGTGATTTCTTGCTTCAGAGTGTGATTGTTCAACACAAAGGGTGAGGCCCTCTTAATCTTTTTGTTTATCCTGGGCTTGGCAATTCCGATGTAATCTGCAGCCTGTGCTGCAGAGGCTCCAGCCAGGAAGCACAGCTGGTATTATTCTGCCTCGACAGACACTGTTGAGGGAGCAAATTGCCCTCCAGAGGTGCTTGTCCAGGGCTGGCTGAGTGGCTGAGTGGCGAGTGCTCCTTGCCCCGGCAGCGCGCCCCGCTGAGAGGGACCAGCTCTTTGTGTGGAGTGGCTCTACAGGGCAGTCATTAAATACCATCAGACTCTGGGATCATTTGTCATGGCAAATTCCACTTCTTTGCAGTCTCTGCTTGAGATTTTTATTTGCTAACCTCCAATGGCTTATAAATGATAGTGAGAGCTCGTAGTGAGTGGTCACTGTTACTTGCCAGGGGTGGAGACACCCCGAAGCACCACAAAGATCAGGGAATGCTTTGGGTCAGAAGGGACCTCAAAGCTCATTCAGTTCCAACCCCCCCGCCATGGGCAGGGGCACCTTCCACTATCTCAGGGTGCTCCAAGCCTCGTCCAGCCTTGCCTTGGGCACTTTCAGGGATCCAGGGGCAGCCCATTTTGGGCCAGGGTGACCTGTGCCAGGGCCTTCCCACACACAAGGAAGAATTTTTTCCCAATATCCTATCTCTCCCTGCCCTCTGGCACTGGGAAGCCATTCTCTGTGTCCTGTTACTCCAGTTCCTTGTCCCAGGTCCCTTCCAGCTCTCCTGGAACCCCTTCAGGTACTGGAGATTCCAGTAGACACTGAGCAAGCCCCAGCTTGTGGTTGCCAGGCAGGAGGGCAGCACTCTATCCGTGATGGCTTTGCAACATGATACGTGAGTGCACACAGCACCAATTCTGTAAAATTCCCAGCCTGGAGTTGGCTTAGCCCTGTGCTGTTGGCCACATAAAACTCAGAGTCCCCCAAAAAAAGGGCTCGACTGGGCCTAATTCTCAGCAGCGAGCCCAGCCGTCGCTGCCTGGTTCCCACAGACTGTACACTTCCCTGCCAAGATTTCAGTATCTTCAGAAATTCAGTGGAGCATGAAGGTCACAGCAAGGGGAGAATGACAGCCTGAGAGGTTTTTTTCCCCTTTCAGCAGCTCGGAGCAGACTGTTGTCTCTCTCCCATGTTGACTGTTTTCATAGGGTTAGCGTGAAGTTTATGTTTTACACAGCCCAGTGGCAGTCGGAGCTGGGATCAGCTGTGTTTCTTCAAGGAAGACGGTCTCATGTTGCAGACTTTCTTTCTCAGTGTCTGTAAAAGCTCGGTTTCCAGTGAAATTTCCCTTACAGATCTTTGTCTTGAGGTTCTCTTTGTGGATGTATGTGAGAGACTGTACCCAAGGTTTCAGTTTGGGTATTTATTTCGTTTCTTTTATTTTCACTTGCAAAGCTGCAGGCGGAAATTAAACTTCAGCAGGGAGGGGGGAAGCTGTTAATTTTTCACAGTGTTATGTATTCCAGTGCTCAAAATGATGATGCCAAATTAGCCATTAGAGGTCAAACCTCAGCTGACAGCAAATGTTTTCTTTTGAGGAAGCCATCCTTATTCCTGGGAACCAGTTTTGTTGTCCTGTGCTAAATGCAAGAAAGGTATGAATGTGTGGTTTTTCCTGGAGGGCAACACTAGCTGGAAGAATGCTGGTTTTAGCCAGTGGAAACAGCACAAGCAAACAACGATTGGCAGTGAAAACAGCACTTGTATTTAGACTAGCATAGAAAAGAGGACACAATGTAGTACAGAGTAAATGTCCTTTTATACAGCCTGTACAAGGCTTTTTCTTCCTCTCATGGGTTTGGACAGACTATGAAGTGTGTTGGTCAGCAGAGAAGCTGGTGCACTGGGAGAAAGTAATGAAGGGTCAGCGGGTGACAGTGATGGAGTGACTGTAAGGAAAAGGAGGAACTCTCTAGAGAAGGCAGTGACACAGCTCTAACTCCCATGTGTCCTGAGGAAACTGTCCCCATGGTTTCTCTCAAATGTCATGAGAAAACAAGAGATTTTTAGCCAGTTTAAGTTCTGATGGTTTCCAGTCCCCTGTGCCTCCTGAGGTCATATTTCAGTGTATTGACTGTGTCAAGAAGCCAAAATTCCCATGTTTTATGCACTGTGTAGTTTCTCCTCCTTTTCAGCATTGGTGTCCTTATAATGTTCTCTGTTTGTATGTCATGGTGAGGGTGGCTTGGCCAGCTCCCGGTGTTTGAATGGGAGTGGGGACTCACCAGAGCAGCACAAAGATCACGGAATGCTTTGGGTGCCAGGACCTTAAAGCCCATGCAATCCCACCCCCTGCCATGGCAGGGACACCTCCCACTGTCCCAGGCTGCTCCCAGCCCTCTCCAGCCTGGCCTTGGGCACTGCCAGGGATCCAGGGGCAGCCACAGCTGCTCTGGGCACCTGTGCCAGGGCCTGCCCACCCTCACAGGGAACAATTCCCAATTCCCAATTCCCAATATCCCATCCATCCCTGTCCCTCCATCCCTTGTCCCCAGTCCCTCTCCAGCTCTCCTGGAGCCCCTTCAGGCCCTGGCAGGGGCTCTGAGCTCTCCCTGGAGCTTCTCCTCTCCAGGTGAGCACCCCCAGCTCTCCCAACCTGGCTCCAGAGCAGAGGGGCTCCAGCACTGTGATAACTCAATATCAGGCCAATGTTTTCCCAAGTCCCACTGAGAATCCTGCACAAAAACCATTGCCCTGTGGTTGCAAATTACACTAACTCCTGCAATGTGCTTTGTGGGGACTGCACAGCTCTGCAGCCATCCCTGGTCCACAGCAGTGCCAGCAGCAGACCTTTGTTCCTTCAGAGGAGGAATGTGGGATCTCAAGGCATATTTGGAGCCTTCCTTGGAAACACCATAGGCTGAGCTGCACCTACTTGGTTTCCTTGTAGAGTTTGCCAAATCTGTAATTGCTCAGCTGCATTTATCTGAAGACCCTTAGTCATTAAACTGTGTCACTTCCTATGGCATAGATCAGCCTGTATCTGTTATTAATGGTATTAATTGGAGGTATTAATCCCTGTCCCAAAACTGCGTGTCCACAGCTCCTGGTGAGATGTGGTACAGGACTGTCTGTAGCA
Source organism: Zonotrichia albicollis (assembly GCF_047830755.1). Lineage (NCBI taxonomy): Eukaryota > Metazoa > Chordata > Aves > Passeriformes > Passerellidae > Zonotrichia > Zonotrichia albicollis. The sequence continues at coordinate 1,563,202 of NC_133839.1, read as the reverse complement.
CCTACTGCTGTAAAGGCATTTCCAGCTGGTGATGATGGTCAGCAACATCTGTGGGGTGCTCTGGCCTTTCCAGGAAGGAAGATCTTGTCCCCACAAGGTGCATCTGGTCTGAATGAGTGGCTGGATAGAAGAGACCATTTTGTGTTTGTGCAAATCCTCTCATCTAAGGACTACACAGAAACAGAGACACAGAAACCGGGAGAGCCACAGCAGTATCCTGGTCAAAACAGAGACAGAAAGCCTTTAAATGAGTTCCTCAATTCATGCATTGTGTCAGTTCTGACAAAGAGGATATTTTGCAGCTATTGTGATGAAATGCAGCTAAGCCCAAGGTAGGATCTGGCTGAGCTTAGAGGGACAAATGGCAGTGTGGGAGTTTTGGCAAAAGTGGAAAATGTAACGTCCAGGGCACACTCCTTGTGAGTCATTATCTTTTCTTTGGATAAGGGGATTTGGATGATTTACTTGTCCTAATTTAAGACACACAGTCTGAGTTGATCACCCTTTTATTCATGGAAGTGCTGGGACAGGATGCAGGTGAAAGCCTGGTTTTGTCTCATGCCCAAAAGCTTCTCTATTCCCATTCCCAGATCAGCTTTTCTCTTGATGATTTCTGGGAGAGCTGCCCCTGCTGAGGCCTTTTAGTGAAGTGGGAGAGGCTGATGTCTGAGATGAACACAGCCAGATTTATTTTTGTTACTGCACGTTAAAAAGCTGTGGTTAAAGGTGTCCTGCAGCCAGGAGGGTGGTCCCACAGCCCTTGTGCCCTGCCTACTTGTCCATCCCTCACATTTGCAGCTTATGCCTGGGAAGGGAGCACATGGGCAGCCAGATGTTGAGATTGATCTGGCTGAAATGGAAGTTCCTATCCATAGCTGTGCCTTGTAGTCACAAGGGATCTCAGGAACAAGATATATCTCAGGTGTACTGATGGTATGGACTGTCCACCTCCAGCCCAATCCTGGGTGGGAGCCCTGTAGAGGTGTGGGTGGACCAGGAACATCTGCAGCTGTTGGGGTTTTAATTTGACAGTCTAACTTCACAGACTTTAAAGAAGGGGAGATCACTGAGCTTGGTCCTGTCAGGAAGAAATGAGCTGGTGGTTGGAGAGAAGGAAGTTGGTGAAGAAGGAGTCAGAGGAGGAATATGGTTCCCTACAAACAAGGTCATGTGAACGGTGACAGCATGGAGTGATCAATGTGCAAGGATAATAGGTCACTGGGGAGTCAGCCTGAAAGCTGAAGCCTCTCAAAATATCTGGAACATTGTGGAAAAGAACGTTAAGAAGACATCCAGTAAAGCTAGACAACTGGCCTGCCTCACTGTCCTGCTTCCCTCAGCATGGCTTTGCACACTCCAGCCCGTGACTGTCCGAAGGAGTTGGGCACTCAGAGGTTGTTTGTGCTTCCCTCCATGCAGACAGTGCCCTGTGGGGAAGGGCTGAGCCTCAGCTCTCAGGAGCAAACCCACCCACAGGCGGGAGCAGCCTCCCTCGCTGGGCCTGGCCAGCTCCGGCTGCCTGCGGCTGTGGGGCCGCTCCTCCCCCGAGCGGGGCCTTCCCTGGATCAGCCGCATTTACCGGCATTTACTGCCGGGCTCAGATTACCCCAGTGAAAATAATCGGTTATGCAAAGTTACGCTGTTTAGATTGGGTTTCTTCTGTGTGGCCAGCGAGGTGTGAAAGTCAATCTGCGCCGCAAACCCTGTGGGCACTTTCTCCCTGCTGGCTGGATATGATAGCTCTGGGCTTGGGTTCTTAGGGGGAAAAGCTGGCCCTGGGCTTGGCTCAAAGGGACACAAAGCACAGGTGGTTACAGTGGGACGGGGCTCCTGAGCGGCACAGGGCTCCTAAACCCAGCCTGGCAAAGCCAACGGGGCACCTGAGAGCAGGGTGTGAGGGCTGGCTCTGGGGAACCCTTTGGTGCCCTCGCCAGGCTGGCAAGGACAGGCCATGGCTGCTGGCAGAATAGGCTTGTATGGTTTAATGGAAGAATAATTAAAATTGGAAAAGTCCTCCAAGATCAAATCCAACCACTCCCCCAGCGATGTCCCCAAGTGCCACATTGATGCCCTCTAGGCTGGACAGCCTGTTCCAGTGCCTGACCTTTCTGTCTGATCTCTAATCTGAAACTCCTCAGCACAACTCGAGGCTGTTATCAGTGCACTCCTGTTCCCAGGCCATCATCATGGCCCATGCAGAAACTGCAGAGTAATCAGTAAATCTTCAGCGTTAGGAGAAGGACTTGCTGTCACAGAAGTCTTTCATTATATTCTTCTGATGCTTTTCCTTACAATCATCTTCTTTTTCACCCCCAAGGAATCTCAGATTTGGAGTTTAAATGCAGAAAAGCCTCTGTGGAGCAACAGCCCCTCCTGCTCTCCTGCCTGCAGCCACGGTGTCCCTGTGATTCCTGCCCAGAGAGACCCAGGCTCGCTCCCAGTTTCAGCTGGGGGGAGGCTGTGGGTGCCCGGGGCTCAGGCTGGGGCCCTGAGCTGACACCCCAGTGTGCTGTTGATCCGTGGTCAGAGCAGTGGCACCTCACAGTCACTGCTCAGGGCTTGCTGGCTGCTCCTTGGTGTTCACAAGCACTGGAGCATCCCAGGGTCCGTGGGGGAAGCTCCAAGGGCTGCTGGTTTGCTCAGGTTCTGCAACCCCGATGGAATGGGAGAAACACAGAAAGGCAGCTCATGCATATTTAAATCAGTGCCAATTTATGCTGTCGCTGATCTGTGACTTACCGCAGTAACATTCATATTCAGCTTTAGTGCCAAAAGCAATACTCAGCTGCTTTCTTACTCCTTAATGAAAAATACTTCTTTAGGGCTTCTTTGAAGTCCCCACTCCTGAAAATCCCAGCTATATTGCCATCATTGTTACTGTTAACAGCCCCTGCCAGGCCCGGGAGCCTTTCCTGACGGATAGCTCCGCGGGGCTTTGTCCGGGGCTCCCATTCAGCGCCGCTGCAGCCAGTTTGAAATGGCTAATGACGGGCCTCCCAGGGGACTGCTGCCAAGCTCTCAAAGACCTCCCAGGTTTGGAAGTGGCAGGGTGTCCTTTTCCTGGGGCCAGCCGCAGAAGGAATGCACACACTCAGATTCTCCTACCTAAGCCGCATCAGTCAAGTTATTTTTTCAGTTGCAAAGAGTCATCCATGCGTACAGAGCCGGTTGCTTAGCAGGAGAGAGATAGCTGTGTCTGTAGAGGACATGGAATAAATAGAGGGAAAAGGTTAGGTGGAAAGATCCCCACTAGTTTGAGGCATTATTGTGTTTTAATGTTGAAAATAACCTTTTGGAAAAATATGAAAGGCTTTGAAAACTTAAGCCAGGGTCTGTGTCAGAGACAGGACAAGACCCACCCGTCCCCAAGATGCAGTGATGGTGCAGTGATGTTTATGGGTGCAATTAGGAGTGAGAATGGTCTCGGTGGGCCCAGCTCCTACAAGCCATTTGCAAAGGACAGCCAGAAGAACACTGGATGGTCCCTCAGGGTCTGTTGGAAATGGGACCGGGATGTTTCTGCCAGGATTTCATGACAATTTTCAGTCGGTGCAGGCAGCCAGTGCAGCCGGATGGAGCCGGGCCTCTGCTTCCTGCCCCTGTCCCTCTCTCACCCCCCTCGTCCCAGCACAAGTGCTCGGTTAACTGCAGGGCCACAGGATGAGGGAACTGATCCCAGTTGAAACGGGCCTGTCAAAACCAGATGGTTAATTTTATCCCAGCTCAGCTCCCCAGTCTGGCTCGCTCTGCAGCTGCCCAGATGTGCAGGGAGGGGAGGGGAGGGGGCAGGAGGGCTCTGTCTGCGCTGGGTCAGCACAGGCTTGTGCTGGCTGGAGCCCGGTGAGCCCAGAGCTCAGGGCACTCTGGCCAGCCCCAGCCTGCGTGCCCGGCCCCAGCCCAACAGGGACAGCGTGGTGGGGCCTGCAGGGCTCTCCGGGAGCCCCAGCTCCAGCACTGCCTGCCCCTGGCTCAGGGCATGAAGCCCCAACCTTGGGGCTGGGGGATCACCCCCACCCTGGTGATACCCATTCATTTTGGACCCTCCTGGCAGTTCAAAATCTGATTAGCTGAAATTTGAGCTGCAGCTCAGGGTTAGGTGGGTGCTTATCCCGGTGTCCCGAGACTCCAGCGCGTGGAGCAGCACGGAGCTCGTGCCCCTCGCTGCAGCTCTGCCGTGGTTGAGCACAGCTCACAGTTTTCAAGGGTGCTTCTCCATTATTCCGAGTGAAAAGGGCTCTTCGTGCTTCACAAATGAATTTGCCACAGAATATGTAAGAATTGGTTCATTGCTTGCACTTGTGCTGCCAAATGCAACTAAATCTTTCCTCCCACTAATGGAATCCAAATTAATATGTTTTCTTATTAATTTTTTTTTAATTGAGGGGAAAGCTGCCCTCTCTGCAGGTGATACTGTGCCTTTAACTGGGCTGCTGCTGTAAAAGCAGTTGAAGCTTCATTTAGCCTGAATGAAAAACTCGAGGCAAGTTGCTGAAGAGAGGAAACTGGTGGTGGATGATTTACTTGGAATGCCCTACAGCAATGGGGTTATAAGTGAGAAGGGGAAACACCAAGAGCACTGAGATCTGCACCAGAGGAAATGCACGAAGCCTTGAAGTGACCTTATGCAAATTCCTAACGATGACACTTAATTGAACTCATTTTTTCCAGAGGTTGTAAAGATCAAAATAACAATACCCTTGAAATGCAAAGGTCTCTGGATAATGCACGTGAATGTATAGTTGTATACAACCAAAAACTGCCCCCCGTGGGTGTGATCAGCCTCCCTGGCAGCGGGGTACCAGACCCAGACCTGCTCCAGAGCATGGAGGCTGCTCTGGGGGCAAAAGTGATTCCTGGGGTTTCATCCTCTCTCCCACCCGTGGGACACTGCCTCTGCAGAAATGTTTATTTAAAGCTCTGTTTCTGTGCTGGGCCCCAGGAAGCCTGGGTGTCCTGGCAAGCCTGGGTGCCTGGAAGCCTGGCAGGCCCTGGGAAGCAGTGGTGTTGAGCCACTTGTGAAATGAGCTGCTGTGCTCAGCCCAGCCTGTGGGGTCGGTGCCCCATCCCACAGGCACAGCAACCCCAGTGAGGAGAAGCAGAGCCACCCCCGGGGTCACCAGCCGTGCCCTGCTCGCGGGGCTGGTTCCCAATGGGAAATAACGTGGGCATGTGTTCAGTGTGACAGCGTCAGAAACTGATCCAGAGACTGTCAAGACCAAATTCCTGTGCTGTTCGTGGAGCTCAGATTATTTTCCTCTGTGCTTGCATTCAGCTCTAGGGTTCATTCCCTGGATGGAGACTTTTCACAAGTGCATGTAGTGTTGGAGCAATGGGAAATGGCCTTAAGCTGAAGGAGGGCAGAGTTAGCTGGGATATGAAGATGAAATTCTTCTCTGTGAGGGTGAGGAGGTGCTGGCACAGAGTTCCCAGAGAAGCTGTGGCTGTCCCTGGATCCCCAGGCCAGGCTTGATGGGGCTTGGAGCAGCCTGGGACTGTGGAAGATGTCCCTGCCCGTGGCAAGGGGTAGGACTGGATAAGCTTTAAAGTTCTTTCCCACCCAACCAGTCTGGGATTCTGTGATTCTCCTCCTTCATATTAATGCATACATGAGGAAGTATTGATCTGGGGAGAAAAAGCAAATTAGGCTCTGCTGTGAAAAATTCTCATCCCTGAATCTGGTGCTTAAATTCTCTGAGCTCCTGTTTCCAAGGACTTGCAGAGTGAGGCACACACATGCACTTTTTGTCTGTGAAATACTGGCTGCCAAATTCTTCTGAATTTCATTCAAAGCACCAGATTAATTGATTTATTTAGATTTGTGAGCAGCAGCAGAGAGCAGGAGGCTCTGACCCAGTGAATAATGGCGGATGTGGCTGTGAACAGCAGCTAATGAAGATGAAAAACTCCCCTGTCCGGAGGAATCCAAACACAGCCTTACAGATGAGGCTGCTGGCCCAAGTGCAGCTGTTTGTCTTTCCAGTAATCCGAAGCCGTTGCAGAGCCCTGAGAAGAGGAGGGGACAGTGACTGTGTGTGTAGCAGGGTCAGTCGTGTGTGCAGCTTCCTGGGCAGAGGTGAATCTGTGCCATGGCAGTGCCACCATGGCCGGGCACAGCCGGGCTCCCCGGCCCCATCAGCCCAAGCACAGCGAGACACTCAGCACCTTCCCTTCGGAGGCAAGCTGGAAAATCTTCCCTGTATTTAAAGTTCCCATGGTTGCAGTTTGAATTTGGCACACAGTTGGCCATGGGGTTATCTGAGGTCATGTACTCAAATAGTTGTAGATAAAACAAGGGCCTGTTTGGATTGGAAATCTCCAGAGGGCTTTTCCTCTGCGCGAGGGTAACAATATTGCAGAAGGACAGCAGCCAAAATAAAGACTCGGCTCCGTATGCAGTAGCTCAGAAAAGTAAAATGAGCAATGGAAAAAAAAAAAAGGAAAAAAAATGTAAAAAAGAAGCCTGTTTTCATTACGTTATTTTCTGAACTTGCTGTTGGGATGGAGGAGTTCCAGCCAAGGAGAGGGAGTCCTGCAGTGAGGCGCCATCCAGGACTGGGCTCGCTGTGCTGCTCTTCCAGGAAATTCCCTGTGGCTGCAGAAAGCCACCACTGCCTGGCTGGGCTCACCTGCCCATGGGGTCACCCGAGGAGCCACCAAGGCAGAGGTGGCAGGGCATAGGGACACTGTCCAGGGCATGGGGACACTGCCCAGGGCATGGGGACACTGCCCAGGGCTGCCCCAGCACCTGCTCCTCTGCTTCAGAGTTTAGTTCCGAAGTCCTCCCCAGCTAGGGCAGTTATAAGAGGGAGAAGTTAATGGGTTTTGGAAGTTAAAGAGGGAATAAGATTCTGTCAGGCTCTTCCACAGACCCCTGGGCTTTTATGGGAAACTTTCCTCATGGCTAAGGCACACTGAGAGCACACTGGGACAAGAGCTGTGAGTCTGTGCCTTTCCAAGCTGTCACTGGGGAACAGCAGATGTGTGCAGTAACAGCAGCTCTGCTCCTTGCTCACTGCCTGCTCCAGCCAGCTTCAGCCTCCCTAGCCTGTTGTCAGGAAAATAATTGAAATGCAAAAGCAAAATGACAAGGTTGGGAAGGAAATTTGGCCTTTGGGAGCTTTCTGTCTTCCTTGGATGCTGTGGTGATGGATGCTGCTGTAAACACATCACCTAACAGGTAGTGAGGAAGGAAAGATGAGACAAGAATGAAGAGAAAAAGCCAGAGGGGAAAGCGTTCTCCACAGGTCAGAGCATGCTCAGGGCACCAGGGACAGTGAGCAGACCTGAGCTTGTGAGCTGCTCACTCCATTGGGAGCTCTGGCTGATGTGTTGAGAGCAGTTCACATCTCCCCATCCTGTGTCCTGCTCTCTGCTCCCCTGGATGGGAACACTGGGGGCATTTCTGCCTGCACTGGGGGTGCTGGTGGAGCACAGCTGGGCAGTTCTAGAAGTGCATTCCGGGTGGCGCATTGGCAGTGCCACCTCTGGGCTGGGCCTGGAGCTGTGCCACAGCAGGCAGCGTCACCCAGGCATTGCAGGGACCTGCTAAATGACCTTTAGTGCTTTCCTCTGACCTCTTACCAATAGGAATTTTACTTTATGTGGATATTTTGGTGGTGTCTTGGACAGGAGGAACCCAGCTCCCACAAGTTCAGTGGGATTCATGTATCCCTCTCCTCTGGGCAACTGAGAATAATTCAGCCTCAGTCAACAAATCTTTATTTGCATTTTCATTAAAGGTCATCAAGGTGCTCACTGGAGCTTTTCAGAGTTTGAAAAGTTGAATTTGAGGAATCCCAGACTGGCTTGGGTTGGAACTGACCTTAAATCCCATCCAGTGCCAGCCCTGCCATGGCAGGGACACCTCCCACTGTCCCAGGCTGCTCCCAGCCCTGCCCAGCCTGGCCTTGGGCACTACCAGGGATCCAGGGGCAGCCACAGCTGCTCTGGGCACCCTGTGCCAGGGCCTCAGCATGCTCAGAGAGAAGAATTTCATTCAAATATCAAACATAAATCTCTCCTCCTTCAGTTTAACATTGTCCCCCTGGTTCTGCCGCTGTCTGCCAGTGTAAAAACTCTCTATTTTACAAGCCCCTTTTAGACACTGAAATGCCTCAATAAGGTCTCCTCAGAGCCTACTCTTCTCCAGGCTGAGCACCCCCAGCTCTCCCAGCCTGTCTCCATAACAGAGAGTCTCCAGCCCTCAGAGCACCTCCAAAGCCTCCTCTGGACTGGTTCCAGCAGGTCCACGTCTTTCTTGTACTTTAATTTATCAATCATTTTATTGCTGTCTCCTGCCTGGATGAAAATAACTGGTAAATGCAGGTTTCTGATGGAGGTTCAGAGGTTTACATCTTCCCCATGCTATTTCTGCTAGTATATGCTTCAAATGTATATTCACATTCTTTCTGTGAAGCCAGTTTGTTAGGAAGAAGGGAGTCATCAGAAGGTCATGTATTCATCAGGATTCATTTTTAGAAAGGAACAAGGCTCCATGCTTCTCTTTGGAGCCTTGGTCCTGCTTTTCTCCTTATAGGGAGTATTTTAATAAAGGGAACAACTATAATTTTTCAGCTTTTGGAGACATGGAGTGCTGTTCCCAGAGAGCCTCTACTGCAGTCAGTGCTACCCGGGTTCTGTCTCTGTCTGTGCATGCCATGTTCCTACATTGTGCCTGTAACTGTGTCCTGTAGATGTGGTGTTTCCTGGTGTGTGCACAGGGTGCTTTTAGTACTGTTCTCATGACAGATTGATAATCAGAGAATCCCAGACTGGTCTGGGCTGGAAGTGATGGGCTTAAAGCCCACCCAGTGCCACCCCGCCATGGCAGGGACACCTCCCACTGTCCCAGGTGCTCCCAGCCCTGCCCAGCCTGGCCTTGGGCACTGCCAGGGATCCAGGGGCAGCCACAGCTGCTCTGGGCACCCTGTGCCAGGGCCTGCCCACCCTCACAGGGAACAATTCCCAATTCCCAATATCCCATCCATCCCTGCCCTCTGGCAGTGGGAGCCATTCCCTGGGTCCTGTCCCTCCATCCCTTGTCCCCAGTCCCTCTCCAGCTCTCCTGGAGCCCCTTCAGGCCCTGGCAGGGGCTCTGAGCTCTCCCTGGAGCTTCTCCTCTCCAGGTGAGCACCCCCAGCTCTCCCAGCCTGGCTCCAGCCCTGGAGCAGCTCCATGGCCTCCTCTGGACTCATCCAGCAGCTCCAGGTTCTTCCTGTGCTGGGCCCCAGGGCTGGGGGCAGCTCTGCAGGTGGGGTCTCACCTGAGCAGTGGGGCAGAACGACCTCCCCTGACCTGCTGCCCACACTTTTTATACTTTAGGTCTGTAATATTCCATGGAAAGCATTTCTGAGCTGCTGGGTTTCTATCTGAGTGCACATGGGCAAAAACAGAGTCCTTACTGACTAGAGAAAGGAAAACCAAGTAGGACTGGACACCTACACAGGTGCTTATGATGGCTGACAGACATGTGCAAAAAGGACCTTTCCCTCCTCCAGGCTTGGGTGCAGGTTGCCTGGGGTGGCAGCTGGAGAGGAGTGATCCTTGGCACTGTCCCTGGCTGTGCTCGGGCTGGGGTGCTGTGTGCTGTCCAGTGGTGTCACAGCCAGGGTCATTTATCCCAGTGCCAGCTGGAAGGGGACAGACTGATGTGTCTGAAGCACTGGCAGGCACCACCCATCGAGCCCAAAGCCAGCCAGGACAAGGCAGTTTGCAATGTTTAATTTTTTTAAATGTTTAATTTTTTTGTAGACATGTGCTCTGACTCCCTGGGTGAGGCTTTGTGGCATCTCCCTGCCCTGCCTGTGGTCCTGGAGCAGAAGTTTTGCTGCTGGGTTTGCTGTGCTTTCACACCAGCCCTGCCTGCCTCTTACCTCTCTGGGGCTGTGTCACAGAACCTCCTCTGAGGGCAGCAGGATTGTTACTGTGGCTCAGCAGCCTCTCAGGGCTCCACAGAAATGCCAAGGACTGGTTTGCAGCACATGGCAAAGCTGGGAGCACAAGGGAAACATTTGTACCCTGGAAGCTCTGTGTGACTGGAGCCAACAGACACATGTGGCAGTTTTATGATGGTGACATTTTGCATTTTTTCCTCAGCAGTAGAGCAAAATTAATCAGAAATGCTTTGGAGCAACAACTGGTTTATAGGGATCATAGCCCAAGTGCAAGAAGAGCTTTGTCATCAGGACAGCCTCAGAGCTAATTTGCTGAGACATTCAACTGCCTTTAAATCTCCACTGGAGAATTTTTGTCTTTCTGGTTGTGGGTCACTTGTGCTAATTTGGCATTTTTAAAGTAATTTACATTTTTCTTTCAGCACAAACACTTATCCTCTCTAGTAATGAGAACGCTCCTGTGCTTGGTTTTGGGGGTGGTGGTGAAAGAATTTCAGCTCTGAAGGGAGGCAGCTGTTCCCCTTGGCTTGCCAGCAGCTTTCAGGCATTTGTTGAGCCTACAGAGGAAACACATTCTTAAAGTCTGTGTCAGGAACCCAGCTTGGAAGGCAGAGAAGCCATGTGAATTGTCAGGGTTGCTGTAAGACCTGTCACTTGTCCCAGGACTGGGGGTGCTGCAGGGCGTTTGTGGTGTGTGTCTGTGAAACCCTCACGGGACCTACAGTGCAACACATGGAACAGATTTTAATCTCCCATTAGAGAGCTGAGTCAGAAGTGCTGAATGAAAAGGGAGAGTGGCCATGTGGCCATTAGGGCCCAGACACAGACTCCTGACATGGGCTTAGGCCCATGGGTTTGAGGGTAAACTGGCCAAGAAACAAGCTGAGAGCAGAGATACAAGTAAGACTTGTGAGATACAAGTAAGACTGTTCCTAAAATAATTTAATAGTAAGTGCATGGAGCAAACCTCTGCTCCTGCCCTGTCCTGTTCCCTGCAGCACTGGAGGGACAGTGACACTGTTGTGCCTGAGCAGCTCGCTGCTGTGGCAGGAGTGGTTTAGGCTGGAGCTCAGGGCAAGGCTCTGCCCCCAGAGGGTGCTGGCACTGCCCAGGCTGCCCAGGGAATGGGCACGGCCCCGAGGCTGCCAGAGCTCCAGGAGCCTTTGGGCAGCGCTGCCAGGGGTGCCCAGGCTGGCATCTGAGCAGGGACAGGGGCTGGGCTGGGGGATCCTGTGGGTCCTTTCCACCTCAGGGGATATTCTGTGATTCTGTGGTGAGTTTGAAGGCTCTGGAGAAGCATTTCCTGGTGAGATAAGAAGTTTGAAAATTAAAGAGGGAATAAACTTTGGATAAGTATGATTTATTGTTGTGGAATACAAGGTGCCAGGACCCGCTGGAACAGGACAGTGGCCCATGAGGAGACTCTAAAGCCCATGACAGCTCTTGCAGAAGCCAAATGCAGCACAGGGGCTGGAGCAGAAGTGTCAGAGGAAAACCAGGCCCTGGTGACCCAGGCTCCCTCTGAAGGGTCCAGGAGGTGTCACAGCTTGAATGAGTGGGAAAAGAGGGATAGCTGTGGGAAAAGGAGATGGTGGGCTGAACCTGTGAATTTAATAGACTTTGCAGATCCCCACTTCTGTGCCAGCAAGCCTTGAATTCAGGCTTAGAGTAAAAAATGGCATTCAGACCAGCCCTTCAAGTCTAGGTAATATTTTTTTTCCAAATCATATGAGTGTCAATCAGCTACTTCCCAGAAGAAGGAGACCTCCAAACTGGAGATTGTTTGTGTGTTAAAAGGTTTCTCAGGAACCTGGTTCCGTCCTTAGGGATTCAAGCCTCTGCTTTGAAGTTCTATCTCCAGCTGGAAGCTCACACAAACCTTTAGGCCAAGAGCATTTTTTCCCTAAAATATTTGATATCAGTGCTTTGGTACAAGTCTCTTATTTGTGTGTGGGTTTCTGCTTTGTGACTCATCTTCCTTGGCAGGAGACAGCCAGCCAGTGTCAAATTGGATTACTGAGTGAGGGAAAAATCCATATTCCCTGGTAAGATACTGGGGGACCTCAAAGTCCTGCCTTGAGATAATGCTCATCATCAGGCGGGGAAATGGGATTTTTTTTGCATCACTCCTCTGTGAGCATGGAAACTCTCCTCCATACCCTGATGGATCATGTGGAAATACAGAGCAGAATCATTTGTCTTTTTGGGACCAGAGACCCACTGAAGTCAATAGTTTTTTTCCTGTTTTTTTTTCCCCACTGAAGTCAATAGTTTTTTTCCCTGTGCTTGGAGCAGTCATATGAATGTATCTATTTCTCCTTCTCTTAATGCATTCCTGGAGGAGCCACAGGAGAAGCGAGAGGCCTTCAGACAAGTTCCACGCAGGTCCTGTGCTCCAGTGACTGCTGGAGGCACATGCTGGTGGTGCCATCCAGCCCAGGACACACTCCCCATGTCCCCCCTCATTCCTGGAGGACATTAAGGTGATTCATGTGCGACCTGAAATAAAACATGCTCTTGTTAGCAGCCCCACAGTCTGGGACTGATGCTGCAGAGCTGCATCCTCCTTCCAGGGCTGCATGGTGAAGTGTAGTGAGAGTCCTATGTCTATATTGTACTTGAATATCTATATTGTATTTGAATATATCTGTTAGTAATAGAAAAAGGGGAAGTGTAGTGAGAGTCCTATATATTGGATAAGTGGGTCCTAGCTATTCTAAATGAGCTACAGCTGCGAAGTCCTTAGTTGGGCAGCAGCTGTAGCTCGTGAAGGTAACTGGAATAAAAGGGGTGGGCTGAGAGCCCTGGAGGAGCCCCTGAGAAGCCATGAGGAGCTGTGCTGCGGAGAAGAGCTACATAGTAGAAAACCAGCTAGAAGGTATGGACTTTAGGAATATAATAACAACAGTATGGGACTCCAGAAATATGATAATAGCATCAAGTTAACAACAGTGAAGGCTTCCAGAATCACCTCCATGGAGGAAAGTCCCATCTCCTGGGCTCGCCCCCAGCCACTGTCCCAAGCATCTTTGTGTAGCCCTTCCCCATTGCTGTTTTCCCATGGCAAGAAGTGCCTAGTTCAGAAAGCATCAGCCCCCAAGCCCTTTGATCTTTTCTTTCTCAAGAGAAAAAAGATTAAAACGAGACAAGAAGTTAAGGATTTGTGAGGGGGAACGGAACATGAATAGCAAATTCTGCCGCGGAGGTCACCTCCCCCCAGCTTTCTTCCTGTGTGATGGGAGGAGGGAAGGGTGTGGAGCGGGCTGTGGGGGATCCAGGGAGGAAGGAGTGAATTGGGGGTGGAGCGGTGGAGCTCTTCAAAAGGAACAATGCTGCCAGCGCTGGCATTGTCAGGCGGCCCTTTACAGAGGGCCATGAATACAGGTTATAAATTCTTTGGCTATTGAGAGAGCTCTCCAAACCTGACTCCATCCTGCACTAAACCAGGCCTGAGCCCTATCAGTTGCATAGCAATGAATTCATTTACATCTGGATAGTTAATCTCCAATTCACTTGACAGTTTATCTCCTCTTGGAAGAGCAGCAGTGCCTGCTCTATTGTGTTGGAGCCAGTGAGGCTCCTCAGCCAGGCCAGCACCTCTGGTTTGTGCTCAGCAAAGATAAGCAGGGTGGGTATTGATATGAAACATGAAATTATTGCCCCAAGCTGCTTGATTCTGGTATCCTTCCACTCAGCATCCTCCTTACCTTCACCCTTTGGCTCTCCAGGGTGGAAATGCCATGTCCTTCCCTCTGACATTGTTTCAGTGCAACTGGAGTGTGACTTTTCTGGTGTGACTGGCATTAGGTGGACAATTGACAATCCAGAATTATTTCGTTTGTTCTTGTTTACTGCAGTCTCCTAATTCTGCACGGATTTTTCTCTCTGAATACTGTAGGAAAAGAGCTCTGAGATCGAGTCCAGCTGTTCCCCCAGCACTAAACCATGTCCCCAGGTGCCACATCTGCACATTTTCTGAGCACTGCCAGGACAGTGATGCCACCACTTCCCTGCACAGATCCCCCAAGAGGAGCCAATGCTCTCGTTCAGCGTGGCGTGGCAGAGCAGCTCCCCAGAGAGCTGTGAGCAGCCTGGGATGTCCTGCAAGGGTGGGAGAGGCATCATTCACCCAAATTCCCACTGAGGGGAGGGGAGCTGGTTTGTGAGCCAAGGCTTTTTGGGTAGCACTAATTCAACCACTCATGCCTGGAGAGGTGCTGTGGGACTGCACATCCAAAGGGGCAGTGATGAGGAGAGGGAACTTGCTGCTGGGCTGTGTGGGCATGCAGAGGTGAGCAGAGGGCCTGATTTGGCAAATCAACTCACTTTCTGTTTCTGTTGGGAAAATGGATCAGGAAAGAAAACCTTGAGGGTCAGGGGACAAAGTTAAGCGTGAGAATTCCTTGATTTATTCATGGTTTTAAGTCTCCAATTTTAATTTCCTGCATTCAGTATTTGTATGTATTTGATGTGGTTTGGACATGATCTGGAGAAGGGCCACTCTAATTAAATATCCCTCTTCTTTTATCTGGAGTGGCTACAAATCTTTAAGTGGGCCTTTTGTTTCCTCAAATACAGTGCACTCTGCTCTGGTCATGAGAGCCATGGCTGAAAGGTTTGCATGGTTAACACCAAACGGTTAAAAATGGTGAAATAAAAAATTATGGGAATTTAAAGTCTAATACTGAGTTGAGGCAAAGCAACTTTGTCTTTTACTTTTAGTGCTAAACAATCTTTCATTTGTGGACCACCAGGAAAAGACATATCTGTTTTCTTTTCCCATGAAAGCTCAGGGTTTCCCTGAGTCCCAGTGGTATGGGAGCTGAAACTGGAAGCAGAGCTCCAAAGACAGGGAGCAGCCCAATCTGCTGAGCTGTTCCTGCTCTTCTCTCCTCCTCACCTTGCCTCTCCATGGCAGGAGCTAGAGCCAGGAGGTCACAGAAGTTATTCAGTGAAGAGCAGCATCAGGCTGTGGGAGCACTCTGCCCACAGCAGCACTGGGACTGGATTTCCTGTCTGTGACAGGAATTGGTTTAAATATGGAAGATTTGGCTCAGCAATGTGGCCATCACCAGCTGATCTTTCTTCAGCATGAGGCTCCAGCCTGTGCTGGGTCTGCCTGGATGATGCCAGCTGGGTGTATCCTTGAGTTACTTTTGCTTCCTTTCCATGTTATCCCTAAGAAACCAGTGAGCACCCAGCAGAGGAGGGGCCTCCCCCAGCCTGCAGAGTCAGTCCTGCATTCCTGGGGAACGCTGCTGCTAGCAGGGCAGTGGCAATATGGAGAGTGAAGCACAAGCACGGGGCAAAAAGGCAGATAAATTCCCCGTGGAATTGTAAACACAAGGTGATGAAGTCAGAAGGGAGAGTGTACAGAGTCAGGTCTAGCCAGCAAGCTGCAGGGCCCTGACCTGCTTGAGAAGGTGGTCAGAAGACAAAAGTGCTTCTCTGACAGTAAGAGGCCGTGGAATTTCACAATATGATGGACCAGAAGTGAAGCTGCCCCAGCTTGGCCCATTTTTCCCTGTCATTGCCTGCTGTGCCTGGCCTGACAGTGCCATGGGGCTGCTGCAGCTGGGTTGTGTTTCCCCTTGGAGTCACAGGAGTCCCTAGAAAGGTTTAAGTTATTGCTGTTAGTAACCTTTGGCATTTCTTTTTGTCTGCTTCGTCTGAGATCTGCCCTTTCAGCTCCAGAAGGGAAGAGTTTGGGGCTGGCTGTTCCTGGGGAACAGCACACTGAGAAATCCTGTGATGAATCACTGGGACAGCCCAGGGACCAGCATGGTGCATCCTCCGACCACTGGGGATTTAATGGCATTCAGGGTGTGACAGCAAAATGAGCACTGATGTGATTAACCCTGAAAATCTGTGGGGAGATGCTGTGTTTGGTAAATAAATTAAAGGATCTGAAAAAGCAACATCCTGTTTCAAATCATGAAAAAGACTTCTTCCTACAGAACCGAGAAAGGGTTGTGGGTTTTTATGTTTCGTCCGTGTGCTGTTTTTTGTGCTTAGGTGGAAGAGTGAGGAATCATTCCTTCCCATGGAGTTCACCCCCCACTCTGCCTTCACAGGTCCGTGTCAAAATGTTTAAAGGCCTTTTTATTGTTCCTTGGTGTAGAAACAAATTTCTGTTTCTTGTGTCAGAGCCTGGTGACCCCCAGCCACCTCTCCACAGGAAAGATGTCATCTATCTTCCTTATCTGCTCTGTGGTTTTTTGTTTTTAAAATAGCCTAACATGACTTGATTTGATTTTACTCTTGTGCATATGTTAAAATGAAAATAAGTTCGAATAAATAGCATTAATAGAAATATTATGGTTATGATTTAAACCAAACAAAACTGGGATATTCAAAACTGTATTTTCCATGGATGCTGATTAAACCTCTTTCTGCCTCATTACATGGCAGTCTGGGGAGCCCACAGGGAAGTCTGCGCCGTGGGATGCAGGTGGGACAGAGTGGGGTTCATTTTGCACATTTGACATTTGTTCATTTGAAATTTCAATCATAACACATTAGTTGTTTGCAACTACGTTCTTTGTGGGTTTTTTGAGTTTTTCTTTTGTTTTTTAATCAAAAAGCAAAGTTACTTTGTGTCTTCTGCTGCATGGAAGCTACCACGAAGCAGGGTTGGAGTGCACAGGGAGTTTGTATCAGCATGGCCAACCAAAGAGCTGGCTTTGGTTATGAATTTTAGACTCCCAGGCTGGTTTGGGTCATCAGAGACCTTAAATCCCATCCAGTGCCACCCCTGCCATGGCAGGGACACCTCCCACTGTCCCAGGCTGCTCCCAGCCCTGCCCAGCCTGGCCTTGGGCACTGCCAGGGATCCAGGGGCAGCCACAGCTGCTCTGGGCACCCTGTGCCAGGGCCTGCCCACCCTCACAGGGAACAATTCCCAATTCCCAATATCCCATCCAGCCCTGCCCTCTGGCAGTGGGAGCCATTCCCTGTGTCCTGTCTCTCCATCCCTTGTCCCCAGTCCCTCCCCAGCTCTCCTGGAGCCCCTTCAGGCCCTGGCAGGAGCTCTGAGCTCTCCCTGGAGCTTCTCCTCTCCAGGTGAGCACCCCCAGCTCTCCCAGCCTGGCTCCAGCCCTTGGAGCATCCCTGTGGCCTCCTCTGGACTGGCTCCAACAGTTCCACATCTTTCCTGTGCTGGGCCCCAGGGGCAGCTCTGCAGATGGGGTCTCACCTGACTGGGCAGAGGGGCAGAGTCCCCCTCCCCTGCTGGGGTCACCCCAGGGCAGGGGGTTTCTGGGTCCCTCTGTGTGTGGCCAAGGAATGTGGAGCTTTTCATCCACCCAGCCATTGCCCTGGGCCTGTGCAGGAATTGGTGCCTCGAAGGTTTGGAATTTCCACCTGCACCCAGAAAATGTCTCAGTGAGCTGCTGCTGCTGCTCACATCCTAATGCTCAGCCGTCTGCAAAGCAGCCCCATGGGCTGCAGTTAATGCTCACGTTTGGGTGGGTGTTGGTCCTTGTCTGAGTTTGGGAATTGCTGCTGGATGCACTCCTGGAAAACTCTAGAACATGTGGGATTCAGCTTGTGGGGCAGAAGTTCTCCTTGCTGCTGCCTCCCTCGCAGAGGCAGCGACTTTCTGAGTGTCTGTTATCTTCCATGACGAAAGCCAGATGAGGGATTGCTGCTCCTTACACCAGCAAACTTTCCTAAAGAAATTCTCCCCTGGGTTAAGAACAAGCATGACAAATCCCAACCCAAAGGAATGGAGGCGGGGAATGGGAACTTATAAGCCATGAAAAACAAGAGCTTTAAATGGAAAAGGGCTTCACACCATAACACTTGGCAATCAGCCTTTCACGCTTCAACCTGCACAGCCAGTGCAGCCAAGAGAAAATGGGGGTGAGTTTGTGTCTTCAGGAACTGCAGCAGAACCCCCCTGGCTGGTGCCAGGCACAGCCCTGACTGCAGGATGGCAGCTTCAGTGAGAGAGCATTACACACCAGCTCCTCTGTGCTGTGGGCAGACAGCACCAGCCCTGAGGGGAATTAACCTCAGGCATTTTTGGGGAGCATTGGAGGCTGGTAAAAAGCAGCACTTCATTTGAGAGTCTTCAGACCCTAGCAAGACTGAGAAAAGTTCTTGGCTGCTTTTTCATAGAATCTCAAGACTGGTTTGGTTTGGAAGGGACCTTAAAGATTGTCTGGTTCCACCCCCAGCCATGGGCAGGGACACCTTCCACTAGGCCATGTTGCTCCAAGCCCCTGGACTCCATTCTCATGGCCTTGCTGCTGGTCGGGGGGTGTCATTGCCCCACAAAGCCCCTGGTTCACCCCAAGCTCCCTGCAAGACTGGTATTTCTGTGTTTTCAGAGACTGGGAGGACACAGGGCTCAAAGTCCTGAGGCAGAGGGAAGTGACCCCCAGGAGAGGGTGTGGGGGCCACTGTGCCAGGACTGCAGTGCTGGATGGAGGATGCTGCAGGAGGGGGTGTGGGGGGGAAGATCCCCATGCAGTCTGGAAAGGATTAAGGAGAGGGTCTGTGGGCCAGGGATGAGAACACTACCTGTGAGCTGCTCCCAGCCTGCCAAAAGTAGGGGCTAGAGGCAGTATCAGAACCTCAGAGGAATATATTTAATATATTTTTTAAAGTATTTTCTTCTTGAACTACTGCAAAAAACAAAGAGCTTGTTTCATTGCTCACCTCCTCTTTCAAGCTGGATGGGATCCTGGATTTTTTAAAAGAAAACAAAGTGTATTTCAAATACAGGCTTTCTTTTAGTCTTTTTTTTTTTTTTTCCTTCCAGTTGCTTTCTGTTTGCTGACAGAGATTTTGGGGCCCTGGGGAAGATGCATCTGCCAATGATGATCTCGGCTCTCCGTGGATCCGGGCCCTGTGTCAGGGAGCTCTGCCCCTCTCGCTGCTTCTTCCCAGGCCAGTGTGGGCTCAGCCCTGCTGCAGGTCCTGGTAGTTCTTCCCCAGGGTGATATCATTGGGCCAGTGCAGGCAGAAGGGTTTCAGGTTGTCCCAGAATCCTCCTATGGCAGCTCCAGGTGCTCTGGGATGTGATGCTGTGCTCAGTTCAGGCCTCACACAGTTCCTGACAGTGGTGGACTCCCGTCTTTGCCTCCTTTTGACTGCTTGGCTGGAATATCTCACTTTCACTACTGGAGAAACCAAGGCAGTGAGCTGATCCTTCTCATATACTGTGAAAACACTGGTGGCAGAGACCCAGCTTCCAGAGACAGACCCCCAGGACTTGGGGGCTGAGGGACACGTCAGAGCCCTGCTCTGGTGTCAGCTTGACATTAACCTCCAGACAAGGAGCCTGACAACCAGCAGGAGCCAGACCCTTCACTGTGCCCTCCTGTGCCTTATCAGAGGGAAATAAATCCTGCCTGATTGGTTTTTTTAAATGAGAATTCTCAGCAGATAAATGAACTGCCCTGCACAGTGATAATGGGCTGTTTGGGAAGTGAGTCTGCGGAGTGTATGTGCAGCTGGAAGTCATCAAAACCATCTTATCCCATGGAGTCTCCTGTGCTGAACTTGTGTTTACAAAATCAGACAGGAAAAGGAATTTTTCAATGGGTATTTTCTGATAATTTTTTCAGCCCAGCAGAAGTGTAAGTGAGCGCCTGTCTGCACAGAACTGTTGTATCTCTGCTGGGTGCTGGCTTCACCTCCTTCCCTCCATCCCTTTTGACCAATTTTGAAACATCCTGCTCCAGTCTAAATCCACGTGTTGAGGTTTGATGGACACTGAATGCCATGGCCAGTGGTCCTGCAGGAATATCAGTGAGGGGCCCAGCGGATGCCCAGAGATGAGCCCACCACTCCTGCCCCTGTCCCTGCTGTGGCCCCATGGTGTGCAAAGACACCAATCCTTACCCCACACAAACCTGCTCACATGTGGAAGCATTGTCAGTTTTACCTACTATTTGTTTTTTTTTTTTTTTTTTTTTTCTTATTTTAACAAGTTCTCCTAAATAATCCTGACATTTAGTCACTAGTTATAAGCTGGACAGGAACAACCTTTCAGAGGATGATCATAAATACTCAGCCATAGTTCACCACACTTTTGTTTTCCCTGATAGTCGCCTCTCCATCCTTTTCTGTGATCTTCTCATCCATAAAAATCCCTTTGTATGGTCTCTGCTAAAAATCAGGGCTGGATAATTGGCCAATTTCCTGCACTCTGGCAGTTGTGTGGATTCCTTGTGCTCATGCTTATCTTCCTCCCCATGTGCCGAGGTCGTCTCTCCCAGTGCAGTGTGGGGCCAGATCCAGCCATGGCTGTGGCTCAGCTCCAGAAAGGCACCATGCAAAAGTTTGGAGTGTGGTGTTCTGAGTAGAGATCCTGCCACAAGAATCACCCCTGCAGCAGGCAGGGAAACATGGGCTCTGCTGAGGGCTGTGAGCCCTGCTTGGGGGGGACCATTAGATAAAAGCCCTTGAGGTGATTTGGTTCAAATTACTGGGTCCATCGTACGGTAACCATGGAAAAAAATGCAAATAGACCTTGAAGCCCAATCTCACGATTGTCTCTGTGTGTGAATGTCTTGGCACCTCACATCTCCTCTCTGAAAAGCTGGTATTTTTAGATTTACGACATTATTTTTGATGCTGGAGGCCTTAAAACTCTTCTGGCATGAACCCAAGCTATTCTGCTATCTTCAAAAATGAAGTCTTAAATGAGAACTGAAATTTATTCAAGTGTATTTGAATTACAGTAGAGCAGAGCACTTCAGCATGGGCATGGAAAGAAGCCTGCAAGAAGGGGAACAAGACTGAGCGCAGGTCAGAAACTGGAGCTTTTCACAGTTACCCCTCTCAGAGCTGCACCCTGGACAAATCAGCTTTGCATGTGAAACATCCCCGTCCAGATGTGAAACCCAGCTGAAATGTAAACTTCTCTGAAGCCTTCACGGGTGGTTTGCATCTGTATCTGTGTCTGATTAGCCAGAGTTGTGCAATGGCAGCGGGTTCTGCTGCCAGTTCTTCCCTCCTTACCTTGACCCATGGTTTCACTCTTTCATGCCTTGCCTTGTCAAACAAGCCTCCTCTGGGCAAAGCAAGTTCAGCCCTGCTTTGTGGGCCTCCAGAGAGACAGACAGCCTTGCCTGACTGATGGTTCTGATTGCTGGGGACAGTTGTGGCACAGACACAGCCAGACAGCTCACCTGGAGCGGGGCTGGAGGTGGGCATGAGCCCAGGCTTTCTCTAGGAGGATTTTCACAATGATTTGCTTCCCCTGTCATGTTGTTTCAAATTCCTCTCAAGCCGTACTTTTCACAGTCTGGATTTTCTCTCATGAATTTCTCAAGGGGCTATCTGGAGGGGAAACTACTTCTCACCATAACAAACAACCAAAGCCTTCATCATTAAAAAATAAAGCACTAACATGGCCCTACAATAGACCCCTTTGTCAAGTCACATCTGTTTAGATCACCAGAAATTATAAGCCTTTACTTTTGAAAGTAACTTTCTTTTATGAAAACTGCAAAACATTCAGGAAAAATCTGCATGAAAGTGCAGGCATGTGGCAGTAGTACTCTGTGTCACACAGAAACTCCAAATTGCCTGTGTATACAAATACTGGATTTAAGCTCTTCTCACTGAAGGAACAGCCAAGTCCATAGCATGGGTCACTGCTGTGCTTGTATAAAACCAGTGTGAAAAAGAATCTGGCCTCATGGACAGAAAAATCTGATTTCAGGGCTTACGTAGTTTAGCCCCAAAGTTTAATGTCTGTCTCCCAGAAGCTGCCAGTAATTGCTAAATGGTAGAGCAAGGGGGATTCATGTGGGGCATGATGGAAAATACGGTGTGAATTGTGAATCATATGAATTAAACAATCCACAGACATTTGTCCCCAAGTAACACCAGTGCCTGCCCACCCAGGGAAGCTCCAGTGCTGCTGCACCAGGATAGGCCAGTGCAGGTGGGAATGCTGATGCTGCAGCAGGAAGAGCTGCCCCAAACCCATCACAGGAGGCCCTGTCCTCTCTTGGCCAGTGATTTTCTCTCTCCCTTTCAAATGCCTTTCTGCAGGCCAGGAGCTGGAACCACCATCACAACAACATCTGATCCCCATCCTTGGCACTGGCCCTGCTCCAGCTCTCTTTGGGAAGGGCCACCTTCCTCTGAAACAAGGGTGAGATTAGGCAGGGCAGCCAGCCTTAGGACAGTGGGTGTAAGTCAGCTCTCACTGGAAAATAAAGCTTTTCTGGTTGCTTTTGAAAATTCAAAATATTTGTGCTGAATTGGTTGAGTTTGGATTCCAGCAGGGCTCTGGAGCAGGGCTGTGGGGACAGCCAGGGGCACTGAGGTTTGGGGGATGCAGTTGAGCTCAGTGTGAGCTGTGGTGCTTGGGAAGGCGAGACACGTGGAGTTCTTAGGACAGAGGTATTTTGTGAAAAACCCTGTCCAGTGCCTGTGGCCGTGTCAGGCTCAGGGCTGGCCACAGCCAGGCAAGGGCCAGACCTGCTGCTTTCCACTGAGCCAGCTGGGACACAAACTGAGCTCATCCTGTGGCACTGACAGCTCTCCAACTGCCTCTGCTGTGTCATCACTGAGAGTTTCATTGGCAGTGGCCAAAAGGTCCCCAGGCCTTTGTCTGACACAGAGCTGGAAATGCACTCTGAATTCCCCTGTACTCACCTGAAGACACAGTGCTTGTGTTAGGTGCTTTCCCTAGATAAAAGAAGGTAAAAAAGGAAGTAAATTTGTCTTGATGGAATTTTTTTCCCTCTTAGAAATTCTTTCACATCCTTTTCAAGGGTACCACCAGTGGTGATGATTTACAGATCATTCCTGCACACCCCATAAAGGGAGGGGTTGTAGAAATTCCTCTAATTACATTTAATTGGTTTTGAAATTAAACGGTCTGTAATTTCAGTGAGTGGCTCTGTGAAGGACTGCTGGCTGAGAAGGCAGAACAGTTTGCTGGAATCAGCTAGATACATGGAAATAATGCTGGCAATAGTAGCTTTAAGAGTTATGATACTAGAATTAGTTAGGCCAGCTTAGGTCAGTGTGTGCAGAGAGTTTCCTGTTTAACTCCCATGCTGCAAGTACTGTGTTCTGACAGCTCTTCCATTTAGCATCCAGATGGGAAAATGCTGAACAGAGCATGCTGAGGAGAGGCTGGAAGACACCAATCCTCTGTGTTTTTAATGCTGAGTGATACAAAGCTGCTTCTTGCCTGTCCTTTCCCCAAGCATTTGATTCTGTTAAGTGGTTTAATTCATTCATAAATGCTCTCTGGACTGCACAGTTGTGCCAAATATGCAACTGTCTGGGTAAGGGTGTACAAACAAGGTGTGCCTGATTCCTGCAGGGAGTTACCGTAGCAAGTGCAAACACGCACTGGGAATGTGAATCCACGCATGAACAGACACCCGATTAGCAAAGAATTTCTGAATGCAGAGACCTGATTTGAGCAACAAGTCATGGCATCTGTCCATGTAAATGATGTGTGCCATTGCACACACATTTTGAAACTCTGTTTCTAAGGAATATAGGTATTTCTATGTATTAGACCACAAAGCTTCTCTGAGTTCCCCTTTTTTAACCATAGTGATGAGGTCACTGGAAAAAGAGTGACCAACTGTTCATTCCCCTTCCTCATTCTGAGTGCTGTCTGTCACACGTCAGGCAGTGCTTGGTTCCAGGCTTGCACATCCAGGGAAAGCAAGAACCAGCGATGGAGGGCACAGAATAAGGGAACTCACAACCTCTGGAGCCATCTCTTACATGCCAGGAAAAATACAGCATCCGGCTCCTTGGGCTCCAGGAGCCTCCAGCCCAAAGGGATGGAGTGTATGTTTGGGAAGGACATTTGTTCCTGTTTGTGACACCCAGCCTGTGACCAGCAGCAGCAGGGTACAGCCTGAAAGGATGAACTGCTGAAAGCTGTGTGAGAGCTGTCTGACAGTGTTTGTGCTTACCTCATCAGCCAGGGCTCTGACCCACAGCATTTCACATCATACCAGAACATGCATCTTTCTTCTTACTTTCCCCTTTCAGACAGGAAGAAAGAAACCAAAGGCTGTTGACCTCTGTGGGCCTCCAGAACCTGAGCCCATGCTCATAGCCAGCCTTGAGCTGTCTGGCTTCAAACTCATGTCACAGGGCACACCAGCACTTACCGCTTTCAGTTGCAGCTTAAAATATCTATGAAGCCCCAGTGGCCCCAGAAGTCACAAGGATGGATGGTCCAAGGCCATGGAAAGCCCAGTCCTTGCCATGCCTTTCCCATTCCACTGTTATTCCAGCCCCCAGGCAGTTGCATCAGTGCTGTCTGTGCTCCTCTTCTCTAGCGGGAGTCACCTTTTCAGCTAATACTGTGCTTTTCTGAAGAGAAAATGCTGTTGCTTTTTTTTGAGCTTTGAAAGACTCTTATTTTTCAAAACCACTTCTAGAAACATATCTTAGAAGGTGGTGTGTGCTGAGCAGGTGCCCACTCATTGCTGAAGCAATGAGAAAAAGGCAAACTTCATTTAGCTATTTAAGGCATGCAAAGAAAAGCTTTTAAAAACTAAAAGGACAAATAATTTGTCTTTTTGCAGCGTTGCATGCAACACAAACAATTCACTGGAATGCTTTACCACAGCAGCCAACAAACTGCTGTGTCAGCAGGAACAGGGGAGCTGGGTGCGCTGGGCTGAGGGGAAGAACACCCTGAACTGGCACAAAAGGGGACCAGGACTGACATGGACCTGGGCCTTCAGACAGAAAGCCCCTTCAGAGAATCACTTGCACCTGCAAGAAACCAACAGTTGCTTCAGTATTCCCTTTTCTGAAGCATCATTTTCCCTTTGCCCATGTAGAAGCAGCCTAGGGACTGGGTTATGACCTGGCTGTAACACGGGGAGCTGAACTGTGTGACAGTATCTGAAGCTGATGGATGCATCTGGATTGCAATTGCCTTCTTATTTCTTGCATACATTTGTGGATGTCCTTGCTGTCTTTTAAGTGTCCCTTCACTTGCAGTGCACTCTGAATGCAGGTGTCTGTGCAAGTGGTGGCATCATGACAGAGTGCCAGGGCTGCCATCCCCCTGCTGCAGGGACCAGTTTGCAGTGTCACACTCACCTCCTGCTCCTGTGGCATGCAGGACATGGCAGCAGGGCCACATGCACAGTGTTTTGGGGACTTGCCCCTTCCACCCTCCACAGCACCAAGCTGGTGTTTCTCAAGGTTTCTTATGCCTTTGTGCTGCTCACAGGGGATCTGGAGAAGGACTTTGGACCAAGGAATGTCCTGGAGGGAGAGGACACAGGGAATGGCTTCCCCCTGCCAGAGGGCACAGATGGATGGGATATTGGGAATTGGGAATTGTTCCCTGGGAGGATGAGAAAACCCTGGCACAGGGTGCCCAGAGCAGCTGTGGCTGCCCCTGGATCCCTGGCAGTGCCCAAGGCCAGGCTGGAGAGGGCTTGGAGCAGCCTGGGACAGTGGAAGGTGTCCCTGCCATGGCAGGGGGGCCAAACAAGATGATCTTTAAAGTCCCTCTAACCATTCTGTAATTCTATAATTCTGGCAGTGAGTGCAGGGGCTGAGCAGCCCAGCTAGTTTGTGCAGGTATTTGTGATATTTGTTTTCTGGAGATTTTCCATCTTTCCCTTGGCAATGACTGCTGTTTGTTGCAGCCTGTACCTGGCCTGACACAGGTGTGGCCCTGGTTTGGCACAAGCTGGTGGCCGAGCTGCCGGCTCCACGCAGAGGGGACACGGAGCTGGTGCCACCAGGACAAGGGCTGTGCCTGGCAAGGTCCTGCTGCCCCACATCTGTGCATGGTGCTCTGCTGGGCTCCATCCAGCTGGGACATTGCTGGGCTCCAGCCATGCAGGAAGAAGAGTTCTGTGGATTAGAAATGTGTGTCATCCCACGGCAGAGAGCTGTGAGCTCAGCACCAGGACAGAGGGACCCACAGCACCCTCCAGGGCATTTGGGCTGTTCTCTGACAAGTCACACACTGCTCCAGCAGCCCAGGCAATTCTGCAAAAAAATCTGGTTTGTTCTCATTATCCCCATCAGAACTCATAAAAAAAATCATGCCCTCGGAACCAACAGCCAAATTTTTGCCTGTTTACGTTTCGTGTTGGAGCCTGAGTAATGTGGGGAGATGAGGGCAGTAAACAGAGTTGTAAACACAGCAAACCTGGAGAGCACAGCAAAGGGCAGCCTGTGCAATGTTGTTCTTAGTGTCAGGGTAATTTGTGTGCGGTTTCATTGAGTTTACAAAGCCGGCTCAGGGTTGGATAGGCTGGATGAGGTAATTGGAAAATGCCCCACTCACCAGGAGTGCTCCAGCTCTAACTCCGAGCCTAAATTCCCATCGGAGTGCAGCACAGGGGCTGGGGCTGGGGTCCCAGGGCGCTCGGGGCTGTCCCTGGCACGGCAGGCAGGGAGGGAGGGTCCCAGTGCCCTGGCCAGGTGTGGGTGTTGGGGGCTCTGCCCCTCCTGGCAGTGTTCCCCTGGGAGCTGCCCCGGCCCTGAAGTCATGGTTTGGTTCTCAGGCTATTTTTGAAGCCAGAAATGTGAGTGTAACCAACACTTCAGCACTTTCCCACACCTTTCATGTGACACAGGACTGTGCCCAGTCATAGGACTCTGTCCCCAGGACTTAAAAATTGTCACAGTTTCACTTCCCTCATGTTTTTTTTTCCTTTCCTTTCTGGAGCCAGCGGAGTTGGTTCCCTTTGCTGCCTGGGGAGCTGCCTCATATGGCTCCTTCCAGAAAAATTACCTTCTTTGGGATGCTCTCACCAGTTCTGAACTGTTTCTGCAGGCAGGCAGTGCCCTTTTCAGTCTCTCCATGTGTGTTTCACACCGGCTGTTCCATATCTTGAAGCACAGAACCAACTCTTGCGGCAGAAAAAGGAACTTTTCAGGTTGATTTACACATAATTTCCACCTTATTGCAGTTTGGATTAACATTTTAAAATAATTAAATGTACAGTAATTCACATCTTTCTAGTGAAATGCCAAAGAAATGCAAACCCCAGGTATTGCACATCGACAGCCTTCAGATGGATCATGGATTTCTGCCTGGTCCTTATCTCCTGCTCCTCCTTCTGTCTGGGAAGGGGAGAACTACCTGGTACATGGGGAAATTTGCTGAAGAGAAAATGCTGCAGTTATCCATATAAACCCCAAACCATCCAGGGAGTTGCTGGTTCCCTGATGTGCCTCAATTACAGCCAGTCCAGGGATTGCTGAGGCACCAGGCCCTGAAAATGCTCACTCAGTGAGTTTTCTGCTGGTGGTGTTCCTTTAATTCTAATGTACTGTGAGAATGTTAATTAAAAAAGCATACCAAAATGAAGTGGCTCCTTCAAGAACCAAGAACCTGTCATTTGCATGAAAACCCTGGATTATAAACTGCTTCTTCTACTTTTGCTGCCAAATATGCAAAGTAAATTGCACAATTTTGGGGATGCAGTTGAGCCGCTTTGTGTTTTTCTTTCTCCAACTGAGAAGAAACATTTTCTCCCATCCGACAGGGAGTGTTTGTTTTTCTTGCTGTGTAACACTTACGGCTCCCATCGACAGCAGGACAATAACTGCTCCACCATTTCTTATCTCCCTTCAGCGTGACGTTGGGATTTTCCTAAGATAAGGATGGTTTGTTTGTTTTATTTGCTCGCTTTAATTTCGTGGTTGTTTTTCCAAATAAAAGAAAGTGAAGTTTAGGAAGCAAAGCAGCGATGGCAGTTGTGTGCTGTGCTGCGCCTCATTCCCACCCCTGCTCAGGCGTGAGAATGTTCTCAGCCAGTGGGACTGTTCACATCCAAACTTTTCCTTCCATAGTTGTCACATACCCAAGTCATTTAGCCGAGCTTCATCCTCCAATTGCACAATCAATTATTGTTTTATGACAGATAGTGGGATGCTTCCTTATTTTCTTAGTGCTTTTTTTAAAAGTGGAAGATGATCTAGTGCTGGATAATGTTTCAGCAGAGTTGTGTTGTACCCCAGGAGATGGCCTCCCTAGGACAGGGAGGCCTCAGTACATCCTTAAATTCATGTGCTGGCTCCTGCATTGCTAAGGGTGGGTTTGTGAGTGGAATCTCCTCAGTGGGAGAGGCAAATGGGACACTCTGGTCTCGAGGTGGGACAGGAGAGAGCAGGTTGGCTCAGACAGCCTGGGGAGAGTTTAAACTATCACAGAAAGCTTTAAAATACTTTTAGAGCACTTAAATTTTGATGAGCTTTTGATAGCTTCTGTGTTTATATAAATCAGAACATTCAGGGTGTTCAGTCAGGGCCCCTTAATGGGCAGATCAAGCTCCAGAGTCCCTGTAAGTGCCCAAGCTTTGTTTGCCAGGTGGGACAGCCAATTCCCCATTTGTTACTTCTCTAGAGCTGGGTATTTTTTCCATTACCTATCATTTACTGTCCTGCTCTAAACTGTCCCTTTGGGTTACTCTGGTTGTGTCACACCAGGTACCTCAGCACTGTGGGCTGGCGGATGAGACAAAGGGCTCCTGTTGCCCATGGGAGGCTCTTGGCACGGCTGCCACCAGCCAAGCACAGCTCCTCCAGGCTGCACTCATCCCAGGAGGGTGTCCCATCTCAGCAACATAGTTCAGCCCACAGAAAGGTGTCAAACATTTGCCTGTTTTGCTGGTGACCTCACTGTATTTTTCCTCAAAAGGCTTGAACAACTAAAAGTTGGAATCCTTTAACAGCAGAGGTGAGAAAGGACGTCAGGGCATCCCTGGCATGACATAGGATTGATATGAGTTTGATCTGAATAGAAAAAGGGCTGTGAGTGCTTACATGAAATGTTTCTTGGAGTTCAACTGAGATCCTTTTGAAGTAAGTGCAGAGGCTGCCTTTGCTATTGAGGATCCTTGTGGTGACATTTATGTTCCCAAGGTTGGGGACTCCTCACAATGAGACAATTTCCATGAGCTCTGAGGCACAGGGGGATGTGAGTGACCTGCTACAGGTTCCTGTCTCTCTCCACCAGGTTTTGGGAGAGCTTCTGTGACGCACTCAGTACTTTGAGATATTTGGGTAAGAGGTAGAAAAGAGGGTGCTTTACCTTGGTGAGAAGATCCAAGTATCTGATTCTGCACTGAAATCAGTCTATATGTTCTTACATATAGAAAGTATACAGGAAAAGTATTGTTTAGAGGGATTTTAGACTGTGATAAAACACTTTTGAGTCCATTATAACTCTTAAGGATTTGCTGAAGCTTGGTGTCATCTCACTGGGAAGGTTTTCCTGCTGTTAGACTTGTGCTGCACTGCTCAAGTGTGAGCAGTGAGCTCAGCCAGCAGGATTGAAGCCCAGAAGTTGAAAGCATTAAGCTGTTACCATAATGTGGACTTACTTGCTCTCAAAATGCATTTATAGACAAGAATTTGGGAGTTTCCAGGGAATCCACAAACAAAATGGAAGGGCAGTATCTGTGACACAGCATGAAGGGAGATCACAGCAGTGAGATCAGCTGGGTTGAACTTTCTGACTCCTTTCTACTGCAAAGAAAATCAGGAGTGAGAAACTGTACCCCTTCTGCAGGCAGTATCCAGCCCACATCACAAATGTTATGATGTTGAAAAGAAAATCCAGTACAGAATGGCAAAAGTAATCATAGAATCCTAGACTGTTTTGGTTTGGAAGGGATCTTAAAGCCCATCCAGTGCCACCCCTGCCATGGCAGGGACATCTCCCACTGTCCCAGGCTGCTCCCAGCCCTGCCCAGCCTGGCCTTGGGCACTGCCAGGGATCCAGGGGCAGCCACAGCTGCTCTGGGCACCCTGTGCCAGGGCCTGCCTACCCTCACAGGGAACAATTCCCAATTCCCAATATCCCATCCAGCCCTGCCCTCTGGCAGTGGGAGCCATTCCCTGTGTCCTGTCCCTCCATCCCTTGTCCCCAGTCCCTCTCCAGCTCTCCTGGAGCCCCTTCAGGCCCTGGCAGGGGCTCTGAGCTCTCCCTGGAGCTTCTCCTCTCCAGTTGAGCACCCCCAGCTCTCCCAGCCTGGCTCCAGAGCAGAGGCTCCAGCCCTTGAAGCAGCTCCGTGACAGCCTCTGGACTCATCCAGCAGCTCCATGTCCTTGCTGTGTTGGAGTCCCAGTGCATTTGGCTGCCTCAGCATTACCTTCCTACAGCCCTGTATCTCACTTGGTGAAAGGTGGGGGCTCAGGTACCCTTCTGTAGGTGAAGGGTTTATTTGCAAACCCTCTTCCTCCAAAAATATTGGGACAGCACCAAACCTAAGGGTGTTTGTGTGTCTAGACCAACAAACCCAGAAAGCGTTAACGACATTAGAGCTGATGCCAAAACCTGTCCTTGAGTACTGCAGGATGGCAGTTACCCCATAACCCTCAGACACAGCTGGATTTGGCTGGGGCAGAGGCAGCCTGGCACCTCATAGGCCAAGTGGGGAGATCACATCCCCGAGCTTCACTGTGTGCTGCACTTGAAAACCTGCCCTGCTTTGCAGCCAAATCTGACATCTCAGTTGGTGGTGGTTTTTGAGGACCTTTAGTGGAGAAAGAAGAAAGAGTGCATTGCAGGAGCATGGCAGCTGCAATGGGACTTAGGTGTCCAGAGCCCACAGCAGCCCTGTCACATGTAATCATGCTGTAAAGCTGATGCCTAACTCCTGACAGGCTCCTAATCCTTCCTGACATACACCCAGATGCTCAGTGAGTGCCATTTCCTGCTCCAAGGAGCCCAGATTGTTCCTGACTGGCCCTTGGGTTTGAGCAATCACTTTAATTCTTCTCCCTCATTTATTTCCTTGCCCTGAGGGAACTGGGCTTCATCTCCTTCAGTAAATCTCCCGATCCAGTAGGAAACGCTGCACAGGGGCGAGGGCTGGGTTCAGGACGGGGCTGGGCTGGGTTTAGCAGTGCTGTAGCACAGGAGGGTGCAGGCTGCTGGGCACAGCTCCTGCCAGGGCTGCACAGGGAGTGGGGCTGTGCTGGGGGCACCAAAGGCTCCAGCCTGTCCTTGTTGAACCCAAACATGTATGGTCTGAGGGAAGAGCAAGTGCTGCTCCTTTTCAGATTGCTGACTCCTGCTTTCACGCCCAGGACAGGTCAGATTTCCTGAGAGGAAAACAGCCCCAGGAGCTGCAGCGCAGCAGCAGAGCGGAGCTGTGGCAGCAGATGTGCTGGGACAGCCCTGCCCACTCTCCTTGCAGAGGGAGCACTCCACTTGGAGTCCTTTCCGAAGCAATTTGAGGTTCATTAGCAACTTCTGCCTTCACTATCTCACTGGTCTGTTTATCTTTTGTCTGAGTGAGTTCTCTCTTCCTGTTGCTGTTCCTCCTTCCTGAGGGGAGTGGGCTGTGTGGACATCCTACCTGGTGCTCAGGGAATCCTACTGCCACCCCCTCCCCGCTCCCAGACAGGCAGGCTGCTCCTTGCCTTC
Organism: Zonotrichia albicollis; assembly: GCF_047830755.1. Taxonomy (NCBI): domain Eukaryota; kingdom Metazoa; phylum Chordata; class Aves; order Passeriformes; family Passerellidae; genus Zonotrichia; species Zonotrichia albicollis. The sequence goes on along the minus strand of NC_133839.1, from coordinate 1,531,945 downwards.
GGAAATGTCTCTCCTTGCCAATCACACCTTTCATTTACTCTCATAAAGGGGATCCTTCGTGATGCGAGGTGCTGGAGGCCAGCTGGTGATGCATGCAGAAGGTAGGGGGAGAGAGCTGGGAAACCACAGCCATGCTGGCTTGGAGGTCTTGTCTCCTACATGGCAGCCCCATCCTGGTGGGAGCAGCCCTTCATTCTCCCAGTGCTGGAGGGAGCCCGTGGGTGGATGCTGGAGCACAGACACGACATCTGAGCTGCCCTTGGCCACTCTGCAGAGCCCAGCTGTTGATGCTGATGGAAGCCATCCAAAAACCAGCACATGGGCTCCAGCTAAGCCTGGGGGGTCACCCCTGCTCTGCAGTGGGCATGCACCAGCCATAAATACAAGCCACTGTGTTATTAATGCACCCACTGTAAATGTTTTATGTAAGCTCATAAACTCCGAGGAGCTGAAATCTCAGGGAGCCCATGGCCTTTGCTGGGCTGGCATTCGAGGCAAGAGGCCTGGAAGAGCCAGGCCATCTGCAGGGGTAATGAGTTTCTCATCCTTCCAGAAAGAGAATAGTCCCTTGGTGCCTGCCCTGTGGGGTCTCATGTGCTGGAGACTGCATGGGATTTTCCTAACTTCCATGTCAGCAAGGATCTTGTGGTGCAGCAGGGAAAATCCAGAGTGAACTGCTGGATATGACCCTTACAATCATCAGTCAAACTGCTGCCATTGCAGGACAAGTGAAACAACAGATCAAGGAAAGGTCATTGTCTGCAGAGCAACAAAGTGGAGCATAATGAACACCAGAGCCAGGCACAACACAGGTGCTGCTGAGCGCACCTGTCTGGCTTTGGGTGAATTAAGCTTTCCTCTCCCCTCTGTGCTGCCTGGAGGCTCCTGCAGGCTGGAGTGCAGAAGGCACTCACCCCCAAAGTGCCACTGTTTGTACAGCGACCGTATCTTAACACCTTGATTCACTCTCTTGATCCTTTCTGAAAGCTCTTCACAGAGAACTTGACCTCTCCTTCCACCTCCCTGTCCTCTGCCACAAAGTAACCCCAGCCCCACAGTGATGGTTATCATGGGAAGACCTTCCCCAGACTCTTCCCCAGCTCTTTCATCTCATGAGAGACCCTGCTTCCCTCTCGGCCTCTCATCCTGGAAATCCTTCCTGCTCTGCTCCTGCCGTCCAGCCCATCTGGTTCCTGTTGCAGCTGTCAGCTGCAGCACCAAGCCTGCAGGAGCTCTGCCCTCATCCTGCTCCCCCAGCACATCCCCCAGCCTGCCCCTGCTGCTTCTGCCCTACAGGGGAAGGTCACTGCCAGGGGGAGCAGGGTGGCCTGGGCTCTTCACCCTCAAACCAGGAATTTTCACACCAGCTCTGCCTGCACAGGCCAGTTCAACAGTGAAAACGTTCCTTTCATTTCACCCAGCCTTCAGGCTTAACCTGAAACATCCAGGCTTAATTCTGGGTGTTTCAGAGCTCCTGAGTTTATGCCTCTCAATGACCACAGGGCATGGCCCCTGTGGAAAAACTTGCTGCTCCTCCTGGCTCTTGGAGCACATGCCCAGGGATTACCTTCCCAAGCACCTAAAATGTCCTTGGGATGACAATACCACAATAGGAAGATGACAAGGGAAGAGCAGTGCCAGTGGAATGGATCCTCCCTCCACACAGAGACTGGGCAGTGAGCAGGTTTGGAAATATCCAAAGGGAGATGTGTGTGGACGTGCATTTCCCAGTATGGGATGTTTTGTTCCTGGTCACACAGGAGAGAAGGCATCTGAATGGAAATCTCATTTTAGCACTCCCACTGTCTGGGTTTTCAATTCAAACCCTGTCACAAATATGCATCAGCTTTTCCTTCTGTTTTTTTGGCTATCACTTGGTGCTTCTCCCTCCCTACCCCCATGTGAAGCATTTTTCTAGATGGAAGTGTTTGGGCAGGAGTAGCTGGGGTTCTGAGATGCCTGCCTGGCCCTGGGCTGCTCTGCCAGCCATGCCTCCCTCATCCACAGCCCTGCCCACTGGCTCAGCCTGGCCACTCGCTGCTTTGGGAGAGCCCAAACCATCCAGATCCCTAGGTTCCAGGATGAACCCAGGGCTTGAGTTTCAGCCTGTTGGTCCTTGCCAAGCCACTTTTCTTGGAAATTCAGGTCATGAGAAATGTGTAAATGCTTTCCAGTCCCCTACTTGTCCCTTAACCTCAGGCTTTCAGAAGCCAGCAGTGCCCATCTCTGTCCATCCTTCATTTCCTGGGCTCTCCTGAGAGCCTCTCCTTTGGGAAGAGCCACTGAGCAGTGGTTTGTGTGTGTCTGGCTCTCGCAGCCATCATAAGGATCCTGTGATTCTGATATCCTGTGCTGCACTGCAGATGTCCAGGCTGGTACAAGACCCTGGGTGTCTGATGGCAGGCGATGTCTTTGCTGGGTGGGTGTCACTCCTTGTCTGAAATGACTGAAACGTGTCTGGGTCACTGCATGTGCTGCTCGATGCACAGGCCCTGCCCATATGAGGGATGAGTGCTGGAGCAGACAGATCTGTTTCTGTTCCCATGCTGCTGTTGGAGCTATGCTGGGCAGTTGAGAAGGCACAGGACCATGATTTGCAAGAAGCCTGATGACTCGACATGTTGTTCTCATTGGAAAGTGATGCCCAAGCAGAGATGTGAAGAAAATAAACAGGGCCAGGCTGAGAGGGGCAAATCCAGGCAGGCATCCAAGATGCCCAGTCCTCATCCTGGGGCTGCATCCAGCAACTGTTACCTATGATTAAGCATCCGTATCAATCTTGATGTCATAAAAGTCACCCAGACCGTGAAATCCCCATGTTTGGTGTGGAAATACAGCATTTGATGCATTTTTGTTTGAAATGCGTTAAATCTGCCTTAGAGGGGCCGCGGGGAGAGGTTGGGTCCATCAGCCATGAGGAGCTATTCTGTCTCAGTCCCTCTCAGAGCGCGGCATGTGGATCCAGCAGTGCCTAACAGCTCATCCATGACAAACTCCAAAAATCGCAGAGATGTTTGCCACGGTTGGGCTGTGAAATCAGCCTCCTCTCTAGGAATGAGAAACCTCCATAGCTACAGTCCAGGGCTGCCAGCTGGCTGTGCTTTCCTTGCCAGAGAGCTCCTCCCAGCAGGGCCAGGCAGGCAGGGAAGTGGGCAGGGAAGCAGAAGGGAAGCAGGTAGGGAAGACGCTAGGGAGGCAGGCAGGAGGGCAGGGCTACCCAGCCCCCAGCATGCCAGAGGGACGGGCAAGCAGAGGAGCTGTGGTTTGTCACCCCACTCCATTTAACCTGGCACATTCATCCACGGTAGGAAGGGAGTTTGAGCACCCATGGTCTTTCATTCACAGGCTCTGTGCAGGGTAGGCTGTAAAGCCACTCTTTGGGTGAGACACTCTGCTGGCAAGTGCAGTGTGTTTTAGCAGCCAGACGGCCCTGGGGACGTCCCCAACTGTTCCAGCTTTCCCTCGGGATCCCTCGTGCACCTGCAGCCAGAGGGGAAGTGGTGCAGCCTGAGCTGCTGCTGGTGGCTGTGTCAGAGCTCACGGTCTGCCCCGTGTTTCCTACAGCTCTGCAGCCATAACTTCACGAACAGGCTGATTGATAACTCTCTGGAGTGCCTTTTCCCTTTCTTTTCACACAATCTCCCAAACTCAGCTCTCCCTTTGGCAGGTCCCGAAGATGGGGGGTCTGGTCCCAAAAAGGGGCAGGTCTGAGAGGCCAACAGCGGCTCCCTGCCTGAGCACGGGGCTTGGCAACGGCTGTTTGTGCGAGGTAGAGTTCTCACGCTCTAAATATACAATCTGTGATAAGGGAAGGGAAAAAGCCCAGCATGGAAATATTCCTTCTGTAAGAGAAATAATTTGCTGCTGCTAAAAATATGTGTCCATATTATTCCTGCCTGGTGTGCAGTTTGGTGGGAGAGAGTGCACGCAGGCCGCCCTCAGGGGACTCGGCCCGCGGGGCAGGCCCGGGGCCCGGAGGGGCCGCGCCTCGGCCGGGGCTGGAGCGTCGGGGCGGGACGGAGGGACGGGGCCGCTCGGCTTCGCCCTGCTTTATCATCGCCATCTCTTTCTCAGGGCAGTAAAACCGTGATACGGCGTTACCCTGAAGGTCGTAGGAACTAACCTCTAAGCAGGTGCTGACAGTGGGAAAGTGATCCACAGTGTTCCCAGAGCAGCTGGGAGCCCGTTCCCAGCCCCGGCTGCACACAGAGGCAGGAACGGCTTTGTTCAAGGGGGACGTATGTTTGGAGCGGTGGGATATGTGTAATCCCTTCCTGTTTCATCTGCAAGTGTCCCAGGCCTGGTGTTTCCTTCCCTGATTGCTGCTGCTGGGACCCTGCATCCCCATCCCCGAGCCCTTCTGTGCCCATGGATGAGTGGAGCCGAGCTGAGCCAAGTGAAGCAGGCAAATTTTCCAGGGGCAGCCCTGAGCCAGGAGACAAAGCTTGCCCAGGATCCCTGCCCTGCCCAGGGTCCTGTTCTGCCCTGAGTCCTTGTCCTGCCCACCGTCTCTGTACTGCTAGGCTCCCTCCCTCGTGCCATGGTGCCAAGTGAGAAATGGATGATGTTTGCTGCTTCCCCAACCAGAGCCGGGCACGCCTGACCCAAAACCAGTAAGGACCATCTCTGTGTAGCCAATCCTGTAAAAAATGGGTGAAATATTGTGCAGTTTCTTGCAGATCTGTCTCTGGAGCATGGTATGTGGATGCTGTGACTGCTCAGGAGCAGGTTGTACCTCCTGTCTTGAGAATTGTCAAATCCCAGACTGGTTGTGTTGGAAGGTTTAAAGTCATCTTGTTCCAATCTTCCTACCACAGGCACTAGACCACATTGCTCCAAGCCCCATCCAGCCTGGTCTTGGACAATTCCAGGGATGGAGCAGCTTCTTTGTCCAGCCTGTGTCAGGGCCTTACCACCCTCATTGTAAAAACTTCTTTACAAGTAATCTAAATCAACCCTCCTTCAGTTTAAAACCATTGCCCAAGAATTACAGAGAATATGCTCAAGAAGATGGTCAATATGGCCAAAGATGGTCTTGCTGCATCACAGCCATCAGCAGTTACAGACCTTTTAAACCCTAGCAGACCTTGCTACAGTTTTTGTAAATCATGTATGGCCTCGGCATTGCTTTTTTGATTCTCAAAGAACTCCCACCCCATTTGAGGCCAGACATTTGTTCCCAGAGCATCCCCTGACCAGTACTTAGGAAAAAAATTCTTCATGGAAAGAGCTGGCAAGCCCTGGAACAGGCTGCTCAGAGTTGCTGGTGGAGTCACCGTCCATGTGGATATGGCATTTTCAGTTAGGGGGCTTGGCTGTGCTGGGGGAACAGTTGGACTTGATGATCTCGAATGTTTCTTCCATGAAGATTCCATGATTCTGTGTCCCCATAACTTCTCACCATCCCCCAGTTGTGAGGGTGATGGGGAGGGGCATGGTGGGGCAGCAAGCAGGAGGGCTTGGAGGGAGCTTAGAGAGGAAATGCACATCTGTGAGGTGTGGGCTTGGATGCTTTGGTCCCTGCAGCTGGAGCTGCAGCCTCAGCCTCAGAGCAGGTTGGAGACTGGGAGAAATGCAAAGATGCAAGCCCAGAGCAGACCTGGTGCCGAGCTGTTGCTGATAGAGCTCCTTATGGACTCCAGGGCTGGTTCTGCGAGGCCATGCCCGTGGCTGGGTCCGTGTGTGCTGTGCTGGCAGCTGAGCCTGAGCCTTGCATCGCCCTTTACAGGCAGCTGCAGTTTCCTCCCAGGCTCAGCGGAGCCTTCAGGACCCGGCGTTGGCTCCCCTGGGGCCGCCCACCGTCCACCCTGGCACCGAGTCAGGAATGTGTGCACTGCCAGGGGATCGCCACCCAAAGAAAGGGAAAAACTGCCTCCTTGTTTTTCCTGCTCCAGCCCCTCTCCCACTTCAGTGGCTGGGAACGGCAGGGTCCAGCCCAGCTCAAGGTTACGTCCTCCTGCTGCTGGCCCCAAGCCAGTGAGCGTGAGAGCAAGCAAGACACAATAACACGGATGCCAAACACAGGATCCCTTCCCTGCAGACCCAGGCTGGTGTGCAGGAGCACTGGGAGGGATTAGCAGAGCAGGAGTAGCAGTCAGACTAAAGTATGGCAAAGCTGTTATATAGATTTTTTTTCAAGTATTCTTCAAGAAAAGAGAGCCTTGGTTGGTTGGTCCTTGCATTGTTTAATGCAGTGGTTGGTCCTTGTAACAGTTAAGAGCAGGCTGAGGTGAACTGCTGCCCCAGGCAGTCAGTACAGCAATAGGGCCCTGTGTGATGGGAGAGCACTGGAAAATACCCTTCATCCTGCTTGAAACACAGGGAAGGCAAAGTGCATCTGAACAGGGGCAGACATGGCCAGAACGAGTTATTGGTGGCTGCTTGTCACTCCCTTCTCAGTCACCTGTGACTCCATCAAATGCTTCACTGGGAATTCAGGTTTGCTTTCTTACCAAATTGAAACATTGGAGTTTCTCACGGCAGATGGGAGTTTGGTTTGGGAATGGAGCTGAGGAAGAGCATAGGTTCTCTCCCCTCCATTTGCTGGGACCAGGGAAAAGAAGGCTTCAGCAGGGAAAAGGAGACATTAATTGTGGGTCAAGGAAGTACACATATACATATACATATACATATACATATACATATACATATACATATACATATACATTACATATCATACATATTATACTGGAACATTTGGGATAACTAAATAAAGATGGTGAATTAGGTGGGGAGAAGGGATTGCTCAGAGATTTCTTTCCAATCTCTATTAACTGTCACTTCAGTGTAACCTTACTCACGGGGTTGTCACTTGCGTCTCTACAACTCCCTGACAGGAGGTTGTAGCCAAATGGAGTCAGCCTCTTCTCTCAAGTAGCAATCAATGGGACAAGAGGAAACACCTCAAGTTGAACCAGGGAGCTTTAGATCAGATATTAGGAAAAGTTTATTCACAGAAGGAATGGTCAGGCATTGGAACAGGCTGCCCAGGGCAGGTGGTGAATCCAACCTGGAAGTGTTTAAAAAATATGTGGATGTGGCATGTGGGCACATGGGCCTTGTCAGTGCTGAGTTAGTGGTGGAACTCATGATCTCTGGGGGCTTTCCCAACTTTAATGATCCCATGCTCCTATGATCTTCTGCAGAGAATTGCAGAAGAAATATTTTCTGACAGTTACATGCATTTTTCTTGAATTGCTATTTGCTTCCCTGACTCCCCTCTCCAGCCAACTGGAGTCCAAGATCCCACAGGTGGTGGTGCCCTCACGGACAGTGAGCTGCAGAGAGCACATGGGCCTGGGGGAGTGATGGCTTTGGAGTCACGAAATGGGGACAGGACACAGCCAGGTTGAGAGGAGAAGCTGTGCCAGAGGCAGTCCTGGTGCTCTGAGCCTGCTTCCTCTCCTGGCGCCCCTGAGGGTGATGCCTTTGGGGGAAGGTCCTGGCAGTGGGTGCCTGCAGCCATGCCCAGTGTGCTGCCGTGCCCTGACAGACCAAGGAGGCAGCACTGCCCCTGCTTTTGGCTCTGCTGAGCCAGAGCCCATCAATCCATGGCCTGTTTCTCACGAGCCACCAAAACTCGTGGGGCAGTCCCACCTCATTTGCTCCTTGAAAGCATTCTCAGACTAGTGACCAAAGATCCTGGATGCACTGCAGTTCCCACGGGCACAGCACTATCTCCCATGTCCCCTTGTCACCCTGCTGGGACAGAGGCACTGCAGCTGGCACACGGGTCTGAACCCAGAACCACAGCACACGTGGCAGGCCCACGCTCCCTCCCTGCGAGCATCTCAGTGCCACATGGGCAGGATTCCAGCTGTTGTCACACTGAGGAGTGTGACAGAAGCTGGAATCAGCCCCAGGGACAACAACTTTTATTGTGGGAGCAGAAACAGGGCAGTGAGCAGGGCTGGCTGTGCTGGGACCAGGTGGAGCAGGGTTAATGCCACCAGAGTGTCTCTGTGCAATGACCTTTTTATCTGATCCAGCCCAGCGCGTTTCCTGGTGCAGCACTTTGTGTCCGGTCAGTGAGGCTGCTTGGCAGCAGAGCAGAGAGGAAGGCTGGAAGTAAACACAGGCACTCTTGGATCAGTAGCTGGGAAAAGCAGTGAGAAGCTGCATGGGATTGCCGTCTCCAAAACCTCCTTGTTTCCTTGCCTGCAGACAAACGGCTTCCTGCCAGGGACAGCGCTCACTGCCGGGCCTGCGGCAGCACCGCCCGGCCCCTTCTCCCAGCGCAGCACGGCTGTAGCGCTGCCGCCCATGGGCATTTCCAGCAACTCACCTGGAGCAGGGACTTGAGGTGCTTTGGAGCTTTGTGAGGTTTCAGTGCCTGACTCCACAAAATCCCAAGCGTTTTAACTGAAAGTCGTGATCCCCACTAAAGCAGCAACAACCGCATCCACTGGGATAGGGACAGAAGCAGGGACAAGGAGAGCAGCTATGATGGACCCTGACATCAAGTCCCAGCATGGCCAGAGATATTGATAGCTAAAGTTCTAATATCTGTACTTTCACCTTTCTCCTTTGAACCAGAGTCTGGTTTGAGCATGGCCAGGGGCTTCCTGGAATGACTGAAAGGAACCTTAGGAAGAAATCCTTTCCTGTGAGGGTGGGGAGGCCCTGGCACAGTTTGCTGAGAGAAGCTTTGGCTGCCCCATCCCTGGAAGTGTCCAAGGCAAGGTTGGACAGGGTTTGGATGAACTGGGATAGTAGAAGGTGTCCCTGCCCTTCCACAGCAGGGCATGGAATGGGATGAGTTTACGGTCCCTTGTAACACGAACCAGACTGGGCTTCTATGAAACCTTGGTGAGGTCAGATAGGGAAACATCATTTTGAGCAACTCAGAGCTGAGTCATTGGACAGGATGTGGCTGTCCAACAGGTGACCAGGCAAGGAAAACAAGACCTTGTCCCCAGAGGTTCTTGTGAGCAGAAGCAGCTGAAGCAGCCTGGGTGGAGATGGAAGGTTTAGCTGGAGAGATGATGGTGTGGTCATGCTACTGTGGAATCACTGTCCAACCCCTTACCTCTTCAAGCTTCTCCTTGCTTCTCCTTGGATTTGGGAGGATGCAAAGGTACAAATTCCAAGGCTGACAGGAAACAAAGATTTTTCTTCCATATGAGACAGCTACAGAAATGTCCAACATAGAGTAAGGAATGAAAGGTCACTTGAGTCCAGTGTGTCTGCCAAGAGAGTTTCCCAAATAACAAAATCATTCATCTATTGCTGCTGTCCTGTACACCTAAAAAAAAGTGAGGAAAGAAGAGAGAGGGTTTGAGGCTCATCCAAATGTCTCTGTATCAGTGATGTATCTAGAGTTCAGCTACAGAAATAAATAAACCATTCCATGGAGCCATAGCTGAGGCTTGGACTCTGGACATATCTCTGGGCCTCACTCTACTCTGGGCTGGAAGGAAAGCCGACTAATTCAGCAGAAGTAACCAGCATTTCTTATGGAGACATGAGCTTATTTCCTCAGCCTGAGCTTCCCTCTGTGAGGTCAATAATCACAACATGCACCCAGCTGGAAGGCACTGGGATCCCAGTGGCAGCATTTCCCATGTCACAGGCTCATTTTACGTTCCCCTGGAGCTGTGACATCACTGGTTTGCATTGTGGCCACTGCAGCCACGTGGACAGGTGGCAGTTGCTGTTAACCTGAGCTTGCCTCTCATTCCCACCTGGACCTCCTTTGGATTTCATGGCTCAGGGCTGAAGGGCAGCCAGCAGATTTCATGTTCCCCCTGTCTCAGCTCTTCTCAGCTCTTTACATCCATGGACTTTTCTGGATTTTCCCTGGAAAGAGACTCTGGCCTGCTGCTTTCCCTTTTCTTACATACCATATCTGATTTATCCAACCCCTGGATGTATGAACAGCCAGTTCTCATTTTTGTGTGCCTGTGCTGACAGCCTGGATCCAAAGGTGATCTGCTCAGCAGTTATTGCAGGGCACTGCAGGTCCAGGGGCTGTCCCAGTAGTTATCAACACCAGCCACCAGTGTCATGCACAGACTGGCACTTGAGCAAACAGGCCTGTCTTGACTCCATGTCCCACACAGGTGATGTTCTGGGTGCTGAGCTGAGCAATGTCTCTCCTGTTATCACTCAAAGAATCACAGAATTACAGACTTGTTTGCTTTGGAAGGGACTTAAAAGCTCATCTCATTCAATCCCCTGCCCTGGGCAGGGACACCTTCCACCATCCCAGGTTCCTCCAAGCCCCATCCCATGAATTCCATGGATGGGTCATTTATTGTTCTCTGAAGTTTTGTAGCCAAAATTGGATGTGTCTTGCTCCATCCCATCTTACCAGCTGGTACCTCTTTCCCTGCTCTGTGTGCTGAGTGGGATGCATTCACCTCGTTACTGATCCCCAGTTCTTCAGTCAGGCTGGCAGATGTCCAAGAAACCTTTGCTCAAACACACAAACCAAGAACCTCAAGTTGTCCTTAAACATCAAGCCTTCTATGTTTATTTAGAAAGAGTGAAAGTCCTCCCAAGCCCAAGCTCAAGTCTGTCTCTGACTTCCTACCACTCCCCCTTCTTCCTCCGAGGTCCATGTAGTCTCAACCAAGTGGATGTTCACAGAAGATCTTGCCAGGCTTGTGGATCAAAATAAAATATTTGGAGACTTAGGTTTTTCATGAGCCTGTTCCCTGACGCTGTTCACAGGAGGAGCCAAGTCCCTGGGCCGAGCAGCCTCCTCCGTGTTGCAACACGCACACGCTTGCCTATGGATTTGCATGTCTGAGTCCTTACTCACCCCTGGGAGAGCCCAGCACTGCCTGGGAACAGGACAGGGCAGCCTGGCTGTGTATCTGCAGCTCTGGGTAAAGGGAGGATGCTATGCTTCCTTTGATGGAAAATGAGTGTCCAAGCCTTTTCCAGCCTGTGTGCTCATGTTCCTGCCTTGCCATGGATCTCTGTCTCTGTGCACTGGGGCTGGAAGAGCCTCCTGGCTGAAAAAGAGTTCTTGATAGGAGCAGTGAAGAGAGCTGGAAGCTTCCCACGGCAGTGCCAGGGGAATCTGCTGCACTTGAAGCCTCTCTCCCTCCTTTCACAGGAGTTGTGTTTGTGGGAGCTGGGGGAGGTCCAAGGCAGCACAGCTGGGCTGAACAGCCTCAGCCAGTGCTCTTATTCTGCCAAGTGCTGGCAGCAGGGACTGAACTTTCCCTCTTGGCTGAGTGCTTGGCTGGCTAGTACAGCTCAGGCTGCATGCAGTAACCTCTGGTGTTGCTCAAGCCCTTGGAGGCTCTCAAGCCACTTTCTTGCCACTGGTAATGATGTCTCTCCATGCCTCTGGAAGATAACCAGGTTCCTATAGCTGCCAGTAGAAACAGGGAAACTGAAGCCCGTGAAGTTGAAGTGATGGCTCTGGGCCCTGTAAGGTGCCAGGGAGGCTGTGTGTGTCTCTTGGCTGCCCTCAGACCAAGTTATTTAGTCAGTGTGTGACCTTTACTGCTTTATGTAAACATCACCGTGACTATAATATATCATCAGGCTCCAGTTATTCCCTGAGCTTGTGTCTGACTTCTCCTGAGGAATCTGATTCTGTTTTTCTGTCCAACATGGACACAGCCCAAAGGCCCTGGGACTTTGTGAATGGAGGGATTTTGCTGCCTACAGAATGCAGTGTGAGGTTCAAATCAGGAGGAGATGTCACTAGGGAGCAGCCTCTGTGCAAGCATCCCAGGTCCCTAAGCTGCTCTGGGTATTTTGCTTGGATTTCTCCACCCAAGAGCTCTTATTGGGATCCTCTAGCATTTTGCAGAAAAGGGTGTTGCTCTGGTCATGAAGCACGGAGCAGGCACAGCCACCTGCATCGCACTGGTATTTAATTCCTCTGCTGCTGAGTGTGGAAGTTCTGCATTAGATTTACTCCATTTGCCAGGAGTTGCAGGAGCTTGCGATTGTGAGACATGTTTGGGGTTTCTTATTCAGTGAAGGTAGTGAAGGGAAAGTGAAAGGTAGTATGGAGAGGGAGGAATGTCCCCCAGACAAGCAGGGAGCTATTAACTCTGGCTGTTAAATTCACTCCCTCGGGAACATCCCTCCAGTGCAGTTTGCCTGTTGCAGGATCACAGGGGAAGCCGTACCAGAAGCAGCTGGGATCACTTGGCTTGTTCAGAGAGAAGAGGCGGATTCTGAGAGGGGACCTCATCACGGTCTGCAGCTTCAGACAGGGGGGAATGGCTGGGGCTGTGTCGGGGGAGCTTTGGGCTGGAGCTCAGGGCAGGGTTCTTCCCCCAGATGGTGCTGGCACTGCCCAGGCTGCCCAGGGAATGGGCACGGCCCCGAGGCTGCCAGAGCTCCAGGAGCCTTTGGGCAGCGCTGCCAGGGGTGCCCAGGGTGGGGTCTGAGCAGGGACAGGGGCTGGGCTGGGGGATCCTGGAGGGTCCCTCCAGCTCAGGAGGATATTCTGTGATTCTCTGAACTGTAGTGCAGCCACGCAGAACAGCCAGGATGCACAGCCAGTGGTTCATGGGTATGGGACTTATTGCTCTGGATGGGCCCTTCCAGGCAGTGTGGCTGTGCCTGAGAGCACTGCAGGGGCTCAGAGAGGTGGCAGACACGGGCAGGTCACTGTGAGGCTGAGGGGACAGTGCACCAGGCAGCTGCCCACCCACGGGCCATCTTTGAGCACACCATGGACAGCTCTGGCTGAGCAGATGTCAGAGTGGTCTTTCCTGGTGCTCCAAAGGCTCTGTTGCCCCAGTATTGTACATGCCCATGGGATGTGTGCCCTGTGGTGGGGACAAGCCCTTAAGAAGGGAGATCTCTCCAGCACTGAACCTCACTGTCCTGCTCTTGGCCACAGTAGGGCCTTGGAACCTCCCCTGCAGCCCAAGCATCCTTTCCCCACAGCCCTTTCTGAGGGTCATCTGGAGACTCCCATCAAGGTGTTCCTCAGTCCTGCCATCAGCAGAGGCTGCTGTGTGGGGTGGGGGTGGAGAACCAACTTTCTGGTTTCCCTGACTTTGTAAACAGGAGGAAGTAGGAGAGACTTGAAATCTCTGATTATCTTCCAAGGGGACTCTCATCCCCTCCGAGGCATGTCTGAACTTCCCAGCCAAGGCTGAAGCCGTTCCAAGAGCTGCAATGTTTCTAGTCCTCTTTTGAAGCACTTTCATTTGCTCCTCTCTGGTAAAAGCCTCCTCAGGTGGCAAAGCCCCGAGCCTGGTGCACCAGGAGCCTGTGGCTGGAGCATGCAACCAGCTGAGCCCCTGTGTCTCCTCCTGCTGGAGGGGAGAGTTGAGCAGGAAAGGAGCTCCAGAGGAGGGACTCTATGCAGAAGTGCAGGTTTGGAGTCCTGCTCCCCGGGGATTTGCTCCCTGCCTGGGGAGACCCGGGGCATCCACGAGCCAGGGTGTGGGCAGGACCCTCTGGCAGGCTTGGAAAGCCTTTGGTGGTGACCGGGGCACTCTTCCTGCAGCGAGGAAATCTGGCACAGAGCTGTTTCCCAGGGCAAGTTCCGAGGATTTCCCTCCTCCCGCCTACCTCTTTCCTCCAATTTTGTGGATATTTGTGGGTTTGCACTGCAGGCACTCCATGCTGCACAGCTCGCACAGCCTCAGCCTGCTTTGGAGAGAGGCTGAAAGGAAAGAACTAAAAATAATGGTGATGATTATCAAGCTCTATGAGATTCCAGGAATCTGCCCTGGCTCCTGCAGCTGCATAGGGGGGACACAAGCACCCACCCAGCTGCTCCTCTGATAGCCAGGTGTGGGATTGAGCACTTGGAGAAGGTTTTGTTCCCCCTGGCAGGACAGCTCTGCCCACCTGCCAGCTCTGAGGTGAGATTAAACCTCTCCTGCAAAGGCTCCCGCTCCCCTGGCTCCACACAAACAGGATGGCCATGGCCTTGCAGCCAGGAAGGCTGTGAGTCACCAGCAGCTCCCTCCTGCTTCCCGTGCTGGTGAGGCAGGGCCAGAGGCTCTGCAGGGACAAGGAATGGGCTCCAGGCACAGTGGCTGGGAAGAGAAGATGCTGCTGAAGGAGATCAGGGAGTCCACAGGCAAAAGAGAAAGAAACAGTGCTAAAAAGGAATTCTTGCAATTTTTGTGAAGCAGGCAAGTCTGAAAGTATGACAAAATCTAACCTGGACAAGGTTATTGAAGGAAATAGCAAAGGATGGGTTGCACAATTCTTGGACACTGTCCAGATGTATAAATGAAAGGGGAAGCAGGAAAGGAGAAGTGGGGTATGTGCTGAGGATGGGACAGAGACATAGGATCTATGTATAATCTATGTATAGTTCCAAAAAAGCCAACAGGAAAACTTTCCCTGTGGTTTTGATGTCACTGGGAACACTGGCCAAAGGGGAGAGAAAAGGGTGGGTGGCAAGTTCCTGGGAATGAGAAGTGCCACAACCAAAAGGAATCAGCAGGCAAGGAGCTTTGAGCATGGAAACAGGCAGGAACAGCTAACTTCTCCTCCAGGAATGAGAAAAGCTTGCACAAAGCTGAAGTCATGGAAGAAGGGTTTGTAATAAATCTGTCAAAGCTCAGGGGTTGGAGAACAGCAAACAAGGGCTGTGCATTTGGGAGGGAGAAGGTGTTCTTGGCACGTAGGTGTCTGTTAGTCTGAATCTGTGAGCATGCAAAGCTTCAGAATAAAGATTAAAATAGAGAATAATTAAGAACATGGAAAATGGATAAGATGAGATACAGATTTTCTGAAAGTAAATGATGCCAGAGTAGATAAAAAACCTGAACTTCTCGACAAAGCAGACAGGATACATCTAAGTTGTCTGGCCTGCAGTAAAGCAGAATATTAAATACATTGGGAGATGAAGATGCTGGGCTGTGAGGACTGTATTAGATGGGCTTCTCAAAAATTTGCCTTGTTGTTTGACATTTTTAATGGTCTTGGCACAAAACATACAAATTGCTGATGAAATTTGTTGATTACCTGTAATTGGAAATCATCAGAACAAAGGAGCTGGGGGAAATTGCACACAAAGAACGGGAGTGCCCTTCAGAAAAGGAAAACAAGGAATGTAGTGAAATGAGGGAGTCAGGCAGTGATGCACAGTGGGATGTGCAGCTGGATTCCTGCTGTGGTGTGGAGATGACAGTCTGTGATGGATGTGACAGTCAGGAGATGACAGTCTGTGATCTCTGTGGAGATGACAGTCACCCAGAGTCCAACAAATCCAGAAACATGAAAGGCTCTGGAGCATGAGTGAGCCCTGAAGTCCCTGAAGTGGGCAGAGGGAGGAGAGGAGGGGAAGCAGTGCTGCTGTTCCTGGGTGATGCATGGCTGAATCCAGAGCCTGGTGTGGGATGATGGTGCAGAAGCCAAGCGTGAGGCAGAGGCCCTGCTTTTGCCGTGGGATGTTGTGACGTGGCCTCTGTGTCCCCGATGAGCTGAGCATGTTTGTTCTTGAAGGCTGGGGAGGATTCATTCTCCTGTGCCCTGCTGTCCTTCCCATCTCATAGGATGTGATCTCATGGGATTACCTGGCTCACTTTAACTCATTGCTGCTGCTCCACCTCAGCTCTCCCAGGTGTGCTGTGCTGAGCCCATGCTCTCAGAGGCTCCTCTGACCAGCCAGGGAGCTGCTTCAGTGCCCTGCAACACCAGGAAAAGGGGGAACGTTTCCATGTTTGCAAGGGGAATGGCTCCTGTGGGATCGGAGGTTGTGCCAGGATCAGTCCAAGGATGTGAGCAAGCACCAGGGCGGGGTTCAGGGAAGGTGGAACTCCTGAAATGTCCCTCCTTGGCAGCAGAGAGCTTTGAGGCTGGCTCTGCTGTACGATGAAGCTCTACCCTGAGCATCAGTGCTCAGTGAGTGTCCTTCCCAGCCCTTCCCTGGGCTGGAAGGCTCTTTGCTCTGATTTATCCCTGTGTGATTAGAGAGACTGGTTCTGGTCCCAAACAGACAGATGGGAGCTGCAGGGAAATCTGCAGGCAGATCAGGAAAATGAAGATGCTGACATACAGGAGGAGACCTTGGAGTGGGGGGTGTGGAGAGGGGCTGGCTGCCAGGGGCTGTTCCCGCTCTTCCCTGATAGGGGAGGAGAGACTGGAGATGTTGTCAGCACACATTATCACTCACCCAGCTTCTCAGAAAGCTGTTTTGGGAGTCCCTGGGTCTCTGGTTTGGATCCAGCCATCCCAGCTGGGTAACACAGTCCCTTCCATCCCATGCTCAGGGCTCCTCAGAAGTGAGATCTGTCCCCAGGGTGTGCCTGGGCAGAGCACAGGTTTGCAGGGTTTCTTTTGCCTTTGCCAGTTACTGAAGGGCCACGTGCTCCTACTGCCTGGGCTGCACCCTTGAGGTGTCCTGGCTGTGCTCCCCACGCCCGTGTGGGCATCAGGCTCAGTCCCTGTGCCCTGCTGCACAGTTATCTCTCCTGGGATAACTGTGGCAAGGGAGTGAGTAATGCCCCAGCCTTAAAAGAATCCCTGCTGGCTGTTAGTTCTGCCCTTTGCCAAACCCGTTTGCATCATTTGCTGTGTGCACCCTGTGCCAGCACCCCTACCAGATACTGGCACTGGCCGAGGGTGACAGAAGAAAATGATGGTTTGAGCATGGCTCTTTCTTTTTATTTTTTAATAATCCCATGATACTGTATTTTGTGTTGCAACACAAAGGATCACCTGAGGGAGCAGAATGGTGAGAAAATAAGCCTATTGAAATGCTCGAGCTTACTTAACTCTCCAACAGCATCAGAGGATAACCAGGCAGTTTTCAGCCAAGACTGTGAGTCATCTTGACCTGCACCATTGTCACTGCTCAGCTCATCTGTTTGCTGTAATTGCCGAGGGAGCAGCACTCAAGCCAAACCCCATCATCCTGCCCAGCGCAGCCAGGACACGCGAGCTCCTGGTCAGGGTTTCACTCACTGGAGCCCAACACCTGAAATTAAATAACACCCAGAGCCCTTGAACAGCTGCGATGGGAACCCATCAGGAAACAAAGCTGATGATTCTTCCGTCTATATGAAGCTTTTAAAAAAGAAACACTGATGATTATTTTATGTAAATCAAATGAGCTTTCAGTACTATCTGGATCATCTCCTATCTCAGGTACTGGCATAAAGCCTCCAGCCTTCCCTTGGAAAATGCTGGGAAAGTGGCCCATTCATTGCCTGCCACTGTCAAGTGTTTTTTCAGTCTGCTCCTGATTAAACAGTGTGGTATCAAGGGGATAATTGCTCGTTGGAATTGATCCCAGAAGAAAATCATTCACTTCTTTCTTATCAAGTCCTTTCTTGCCGGGCAAGATACCCACAAGACTTATCTCCCTCTTCAGTGCTGGCCTCTAATTACCGTTTAAACAGCTCATTAGAAAACCTTCATTAACGTGTAATAGCTGGAGCTGGAAATAGCTGAGGGCTGGTGCTGTGGCGAGCGCTGCTGCCCAGGCCTGGCAGTGCCAGGCAGGAGTGGCAGCGCTGCTGCTGCCAGCCTGCCTGCCCTGCCTGCCCCACGCCGTGGCCCCAGCCCTGCTGGCAGCTCCAGCAGCCGAGTTCTGGGCCCAGCACATTTCCATGCCAAGCACAGGATTTCAGCAGCTGCAGGCATTGCAAAGCTGTGACTGCACCCTGAAGAAATTTGGACACCATGGTGATCCTGTTTTAAAGCAGGAAAAACAAAAAAACCAACATACATGGGAAAAGGTTTTATATTAATTTATTTGCTGGTGAAATGTTCACGAGTGAGAGCCTGAAGTTTTCTTGTGTCCCTAGAACACAGTCAGCATTAGCCCAGATCCCCCCTAACCCTGCTGCAGTCCTGGCCAGGCTGGGGCTGATCTCTCTAGAAGGAATAGACAGGCAGGCTCCGTCCTTCCCCGTGTCCTGGCTCCCTGACAGTTCCAGCCCCAGAGGAGTCACTTTTTTGGCATTAATCTTGCACTGGGGTTTTCAGCAGGAAAACCACAAATGTTTAATAAAACGGATTGCCCTGAGCATGCCAGGCAGCACCAGGTGAGGATGCGGGTCTGTCCTTGGCGCTGGCGGCTCAGCTCAGCACAAGTGAGCCCTGTAAATATTTTCTTGACATTTAGGAAGTTTAGAGAAGTGTTTAGTATTTCTCTGCCAGCTTGACAACCCCTGTGTGACGAAGGACGGAGATGTCCAGGACTCCCTTCCCTGCCCCAGAGTGGACAGTTGGAGCTGGTTTGAGTTAGGAAAGCAAAACACTGCAGCTGGTGTGGGATTGGGGTGCTGCCCCTTCCTTCTGCTATTGCAATCTGAGGTGGCAACACTACCTGTGATTGTTCAGAGCCTGCGCTGAGCTGCACCTGGAGCTGCAGATGTGGGGATCTTGCCACGGGAGCAAGTGTGGCTCAGGGAACACCTTCACACACACCTGGGCTGACATCCAGTCAGGCACCTAACAGTGGGAAAACCATGTCCTCTGGGGATGGATTCAAACCCAAAGCAGAGCTGAGGCTATTCATGGCTAAGGCACCATCAGCTTTACATGCTGTGAGTCCTTATGTCCCTCCATCCCTCTCCACTCAGCAACACACTTCGTTTTTGTTTCTACTTCATGAATCTTGTGGAGTTACTGAAAATTCTGAAATATAGACATTTGCCAAGAACGGCAACATTGCCTCTGAATTCCCATCACTGCAGCACCTGTGAGGTGCAGTCCCCAAGTGGCTGCAGCCAGGTCAGAACTCTCAGAATCAGGAGCTCAAGAAGCAGCCAGCTGCAAGGATGCACCCACATCCATCCCCAGAGTCTTGTTCAGAAGTACAGGATGATTTGTGATGGCACCTGTGCAGCAGTGGACTGATATGAGTTGCACCTCATCTGGTGGGAGGTGTCCCTGCTCATGGCAGGCAATGGAATGAGAGGATCTTTCAGATCCCTCCCGACCCAAATCAGCCTGTGATGATCTGAGTTGTGGGGCTATGTCTGTTGGCAGTGACCAGCATGCTCAGAGAACCTCTGTCATAGAAAAAAAACTTGTTACTAAGTGAGGGAAGACTGAGACAGCTCGGCAAGTATCAGTTTAAATGTCTTAAGCAGCCTGGGGAGGAATTTATAAGTTTGGCAATTTCTAGTTCAGCTTAAATTCTGCATTGGGGGTCCTTTGAGGCTGTAAGTGAGAATCTGGATGTGAGCTGACCGGAAATGTTGTCAGCACACTCGCCCAGCTCCTCAGAAAGCTCATTTGGGAGTCACTGGGTCTCTGGTTTGGATCCAGCCATCCCAGCTCATCAGCTCCTCTTTCCATAGCAAAGCTGCTGAGCTCTCTGAGGTTTGTGGGCATGTGGAGATGTGCAGGGCTGTGAGGATGCTGGCAGCAGACTCCACTCAAAATTCAGGAGTTTGTAGCTCAGGCAGTGTCCCTTCACATGGTCACACTGCTGAGCGCAGGACAGACACATCCTCTGTCACGTTTGTCCCTTCCAGCCGCAGTCCAGCAAGTGTTTTCATGATGGAATTGTGGGGATGGCAGATGCGTTTCTCAGTATTTTATTTCTGATTTAAGCAGGGGAATGACCCATACTGGGCCATCAGGAGCTGCTGGGCCCATGGGGAGGAGTGTTCCCATGGAGAGGAGATCTCCTGTCACAGCGGGGTTTAGAGCATCACATCCAGGCATCTGTCAGCTTTTTCCTCTCCCTCCTACTTTTGCCTATTAGTTTTCCATACTCGTTCCTTTTTATTTCTTTTTCTCTCAGTCTTTCTTTCAGCTCCCTCGCAGCAGCCTTGGGCACCATCTGTGTGGGGGTTTCTGTGTCTGAGTGGCAGCTTTGGTACCTGAGAGGATCCATAGCCCTGACAGTGCAGTACATGTGTGCTGAACAGAGAACTAGGCAGGTGCAGAAACTAAAAGTTATGTCAAATATTTCATTCATTAAACAAGAAATGGCTTTTTCATGCACAGCCAGTGCCGGAGCAATTCCTTCCTGGAAGCAAAGGGAGGAGGATCCTGAGGGAGCCGGGGAGGTGGGACATGGCTGTTCACAGGGGGTGCAACCAAAAACTGAACGGGACGGGTCCAAGTTCAGTGATGTGAACTCTGTAACTCCTGCTGGGAAAGTGGAGTTGTAAAATATCCCATGGGTGACACGTGCCTGCCTGAATAGATGTGGAGGGAAGGACCTTTCTGTCCCATGCTGGTCCCTGGGACCTGGTGCTGTTCACATGGGCTTGACTACTTCCAGTGCCTGGAGCTCTTTGGAAGGAGGCAGGAGGAAGCTGTGTGTGAGGGAAATGGGAGAAACAGGTAACAGGCTTCCTCACATTGCAGGCCTGCAGGGAACTGGAAACCATCTCCAGTGCTTCCAAAGGGGCACACTCGACACAGCCATTTGTGATAAAAACTCCATCAGCTGAGAGTGATGAGGCAGCAAAACCAGCCAGGGTTTCCATGAGATGCTGCCCTTCCCCATGAGCTATATGGAAGCTCATCTGATTAAGCTGGCATTTTATAAACTTGTTTTTCTGACGCACATTTTCTCCCTCCACCTTGTGATAAGGGAGTTGGTGCTGCTGGACAGTGCAGTCCTTGGGGGAAAACCCACAAAGCGTGGCCCCTGGCAGCAGGAGAACATCCCTGGGGTCCCCTGTGGGGAACCAGTGTGTCCCTGGTCTGTCAGGTGAAGAACCTCAGTGCATTTATTTGGGTTAGGTGTGCCCTGTCTGGGAAAAGCAGCAGCTGGATTAAGAGGAACATATCACACTCTGGTGTCCAGAAGTCCCATCCCTGGAAGTGCTCTGGGCCAGGCTGGACAGGTGTCTGAGCATAATACAAATATTTTAATAAGAATTATATTTTAAAATCAAAACATTTTTAGCAGAAAGAATAATATTACCACTGTCCAAGTAGCAAACACTAATATCTCCATTATCAAGCAATGTCACTCTGAAGCAGATAAAATGCCTGACCTACACCTGCAATGAGGTTCTCTGTCCATATCTGCTACTTAGAGGTTTTCCCTCTTTTGGCCTTGATAATTTTGTTTTTTGTCTTTGTCACCTTGCAATTGAAATTCAAGTATAAAGGTATGAGAACAGGTGATGATAGAACCCAGACCAGATTGCAGCACATGCTCGGAGCTCCAATCCTGCCCTATTTGCTTGGAAATCCCTTTCAGGTTCATTTCTTCCCAGGATTCTCACATATACATATAAAGATGCATATTCTGTCCTCTGTAATAGGTGTGTAGTATATGCATATAAATGTACATGCTGTGTATATATAATGCCTTCTACTAACAAAGGGAGCCTAATTGGGTGCCCGCAGCACTGGGAGCTCAGCCCCGCAGCCCTTTTGCTCCCCTTGAACTTTTCCCTGTTATTCTTGGGGAAACTGAGCAGGGGTCAAGCCCAGGCAGGGAATGAGGTCTGGGGTGATGGAAAATCCAGACCCCGCAGCCACCTCCTATGATATAGATATAAATGGAATGGAAAATTATTTTGAATAAAAGTGCACTGCCCTCTGAGAAATGTTCTCACAGAACCGCCTCCAAGAGCGCCTTAACTCTTTATCAGAGCACAGCCCTGTGTGCTGGGGGGACCTCAGGGCAGTGGTGACAGCCAGAGGCAGAACACACCAGCACTGGGGACATGCCATGGCCAGGGATGTGCCAGCACAGCTGGGACAGAGCACCATGGCCAAGCAGCCCCTGCTGCTTCCCAAGCACAGCACAGGAGGGACATTCCTTGTCCCTTCCCTCTTCCTCCTCTGATGGGGAATCTCACTCAGAGACCTGGCCATATCCACGTCCCCAGGAAAAAAATGGGGCACAGCTCCAACCCTCTCCAGCTCTGCAGGGCAACAAGGAACAGTTTGGGGTGCAGATGTGGTCCCCAGCCCCTGTCTGCACCCAAATCACCCTGAATTTTTAACACAGCACCTTAGCTGGGAGTGTGGTGCTGGGCTGGCACAGCAAGGAACAGACAGGGATGTGCCCCAGACACTCCTTATCTGTTCCCCATCCAACACCAGTCTCTGCTTTGCATGTGAGAG